>NC_138204.1:109405275-109840275 GCF_964194415.1 Vipera berus
AAAGAAGAATTCATCACTGATAAAATATAATTACACATCACCTTCCCAGAGACCTTAGCCAGGAGTAAAGAATTAATATACAGATGGGCAAGCTAATAGTCATGAGGATACCATCCACTTCAGCAGGTCCAGCAGGATCAAACTCCTCCCAGATAACAAATAAACTGAGCCCTAGCTCATTCCCAGTCTGCAGCACACTCTTATTTTCTTTTGCTTTTATATGCCTTTGGACAACCAAAAGCAGCTGTTTATTATATTTTTAGGTACCGTAACCTCCTTGATAAAAACTATCTCAGTGGAACTAAACAGTGTGCAAGCTTGGAACATCTGTCCATTTTTCCATTATCATGGAACTAAATGGCTACCTCTCCCATCTACTGATGACTGGTTAGCAAAAAATAAATACAAATAAACTTTTAATTCAGCAATTCAAAGTGAAAAGTGAAAGTTTCTAGTTATTAAGATTTCTCTAACTTAATCCCTTTTCTCTTTCAGCGAGACTAATTATAGGGGTCTTTCAGAGAATCTTTATTTCCTCTCCCAAGAATGGGCCAAAGCAGATTCAAGTCATATGAGTTTCCCAAGGAAATCAATTTTATGCATATGTGAGCATGCATGTTTATTTAAAAGATTATGTAACATCAAGATAATGTTGACACTTAGTGACTACATACAAAATGGAATGCCTAGATGCCCAAACCCCTTGCAACAGTCCTTCCTCTGTGGTAGTCATGGCTTTCTCTCAAAACTCCTAATGGTCTAATAGCGTTGCCAGTTCCTAAAGTTATCAACTTAGTACTACAGAGAAAAGCAGATGTGCAATATTTGATGGTGAATGTTCTCTGGGACCAAATGAATAATTGAAATTTGCATTTTAGACTGTGGGAACAATCCAGAGAAAAGAAATATTTTTGGGAATATTAAAAAGGCAGAATATATTTCCCCAAAGGAATAATGGAGAAGATCTTTTTAAAAGGCAGAAACCTCTACACACACACACACACACACACACACACACAAATACACACATACACACACATACACCAGCCAGACAACTCAGCAGAAACCAGCTTTTAGAAATGAGGATGTAATAATCCATTCAGGAAGGTTGGAGCCCTCCAGCTCGAAGCTGAAGAGATCAGGAAGACAAAGACCCTTAAAATCTACATACCCCACCAAAACTCTAAAACATAATATGCTTAACCACACCACCATCAGAATACCAGAAAGGCACACTCAGACTCAGGTCAAAGTTCATGACACAGGAACTCCAAACAAAAACCCAAGAAGTATAAAATCCCACTCCCTACTACATGTGCTTTTTTTTTCTTCCAGAGCCATCTTTCTGTCTGGCTCTCTTATTCAATAAACTACAACCTTCTTTCTAAAGCAGTCACCATGTTGTTTATTCCTGCTTGGACTGGACCCTGATGAAAACTTTTCCTTCAACAACATGGCACCCCAGATGGGACTCCAAACTAACCTCTCCAATGGACTGAGACTGGTAAGCTCCATATTGCTGACAGCAGACCCCTTGTATCTGTGGATGGGTTTCTCAGTCCCTGCCCATGTGGAGCAAGGGTAGTAAAGGGAGTTTTAACTTTGAACTTGTGGGCTGCTTTAGAAAGAAATAAAGGTGAGTACCTCTAAATTTTACCTTTAAAGCCCAGGGGAATGAAAGAAATGTGTGCATGTCTGTGTGAGAGAGAGTGAGAAGACCCTTTTCCCAATCACAGTTGGATCTTGCTTCCTTTGGTCTTTCCTAACTGCAAATTGCACAACTTAAAAAAATTAGGCTTTTAAAATTATTTGGAGCTTTTAGCATTCCCAGGCTGCCTAGCATTTTCAAGCTGCAAGTCCTTAAGTCCTCTCTAACATGTTGCAAATGTTCAATTGCAGAAGTGAGACCTTTCATTTTTGTTCTCTTACCAGAATCCAGCCTCTCTTTTGTCCTCATCTGTGGTGTCCCCATTTTGTTGTGACTGGTCTTATCTGTGTCTTTAACAACTGCAGTATTAATACCTTTTCAAACTCCATCTGCAAGCTACCCTGCCCCCCCATCTACTTCTCCATTTCTTATCCTCTATTCTCCATGCTTTTGTCTGCCTCTCCTGGGAGAATCACCAAAAAATGAGGGAGGGGATCTTTTTCTCATGTCTTTCAGCCTTGTACAGAAAACCTCCACAACCTTTGGAAGCAGAGCACACTGACCAGATGCTGCCTCAACCCATTTGAGCCAGAGAATGGTGTTTGAATCCAGCTATCCACTAGAAAGCCACCATGCAACCAGAGTGGAACAGATCTTCCCATGTCCTACCATTCCCCGAGGTGCCTGTGAAAGCTGCAGAGGAAGGAAGGAGTCCTGGAGCCATTGGCCCTCACGTGAAGCCTCAGAAGACAACAGGGAAAAACTATGGGGGGAAGGTGGAAACTCATTGTAAGATTTTCTTTCTTGCCCCATTTATGTTGTAATTAAGCAGTTGAATGTATTTATGGAGAGATGACATTTGGGAATGATGGGCACAGCAAGTATTGGACACCTTGAACTTATCTACTGGTAGGAGGGAAAATTTGTCCAGAATGTTTGTATTGCCTGTTTTGTATTAGTAGCTGCATACATACACATGCACACACACCATTCAGAATCACACTGAGTCTATCCCCTTCACCAACCTTCAGTAGAGCTCCCCAAGATGACTTTTGCTCTGTAGCACCAAAGCTTTCCATGCCCAACTTGTTGCAAATTCCAATGGGGATGGAACCAGACCCCCTCAGGCAATTTGTAATTCATATGGTCTCCCTGAGAAGGGAGAAGAAAAGAGATTGCCAAAACCCAAGCTCTTTATATCTTGCACTGGTGGACTTAGAGTGGGAGTCCTAGGGCTCACTGTGTGCAATTTAAGAAAAAACTCAATAGACTGGCTTGCACACTGGCTAACCTCTATTCGAAATCACAAACCTGGATGCACTAAACTAAGAGCTAAGGCAGGAAACAACACTTGAAAATGGGCAGCCAGTGGTTATATATTGAGGCAAAACATGGCTGTGAGGAGTTTTGGGGAATATGCAAACCTGACTGGAAGCTCAAAGTGACATGAATGAATGAATGAATGAATGAATGAACCTTTATTGTCAAAGTACAACCATATATACATTGAGATTGGCTGAGCCAACATTTGAAAATAATTGGCACAGAATATTGGACAGTATAAATTTCTTTTCCACCTAAAAGAACTTTTGCCCTAACTTTAGACCTTCATGATTGCAGGCATCTTTTTCTGCTGCCTCTATTAGTTTTTCCCCTTTTTTGCATTAACAGTTTAAAAGCTTGCTTATCAAGTTTCCCTGACCAGAACAATTTTAATCTTGTGCCAGTAAAAGTGTATTATCCACACTCTTGTGGCATAAAGGGGGGATTGTGGGAACAATACAGAGGAAAAAAATATTTTTGGGAATATTAAAAAGGCAGAATATATTTTCCCAAAGGAATAATGGAGAAGATCTTTTTAAAAGGCAAGAACTTCTACACACACACACACACACACACACACACACACACCAGCCAGACAACTCAGCAGAAACCAGCTTTTAGAAATGCAGATGTAATAATTCATTCAGGAAGGTTGGAGCCCTCCAGCTAGAAGCTGAAGAGATCAGGAAGACAAAGACCCTTAAACTCTACATACCCGACCCAAACTCTAAGACAGGACATAATAGGATTAATCCACCACCATCAAAATACCAGAAAGACACATTCAGGCTCAGGTCAAAGTTCATGACACAGGAACAACTCCAAACAAAAGCCCAAGAAGGTATAAAAACCCATTCCCTACTACACGTGCTTTTTTTTCTTCCAGAGCCATCTTTCTGTCTGGCTCTCTTATTCAATAAACTACAACCTTCTTTCTAAAGCAGTCACCATGTTGTTTATTCCCAGCTTGGACTGGACCCTGATGAAGACTTTTCCTTCAACAATACTTTCCTTTCAATCATTTGGTGCGTTCCTATCCTTAGTCGATAAAAATACTCTCTAAGTGATGGTTAAAATCTACTAGCACAATATCTACTTATAACAGAGACAATCTTCTAATGGTAATAAAGTACTATCTTTTAATAAAGGTGGGATAAAAATTAAATAAATAAATAAATAGACTTATCTTTTCCCCCCACCTACCTCCTCTACTTTCCTTAAGTTTCAAAACTACATGGGGAATGTATCTGACTCCTTTCTTCTTCCAGAAAGAACAGGACTACTTTCTCTTCGCTTTCACTAGGCTTTATTTAAGACACAGACCCTCAATTATTTTTCCCCACATTCATATAAAGAAAAACTGCTTGGTCCATTCCCGATTTTCCAAAGGCCTCTAATTCCCAAGACTGAAAGGTCTTGATCCTCCTTTATGTATCTTGGCATGGCACTCTCCATCATAGCTTCATCTGGGCTTCCTTTAAAGCTCCACTCACAGGCACCCAAATTGTTTTTTGTTTTGTTTTTTTGCTGTGTCATTTAGCTAGAATTGTCCTTATTATGTCTCCTATTCACCTACGTTTTGCATTTCCTTGCTTTCTTTTCATCTTGGGAGAGCTATGATGAAAAAGAGTAAACTGGTTTCTTGCAGCAGGAAACAAGTCAAGCTAACACAGATTTGCTTTGATCACTACAAACCACTTGAGAGCTTAGGTTACAGTTTTTATAGCACAATTCAGAGATTTCATTTCTAAGCTAAAATGTAAATTGGGAACTTCTCATTTTCAGTGCTGCATAGCTTCTTCCTCCATTAAGGGGCTATGCTTTCCACTCTAATGGTGCCACTAAGATAATTTTCCTCTCATTTTTCCCATGCTAAGAAGTCAAAAATGCTAGTTAGAATTAATTGCAAGATAGTATCTTATTTCTCATAGATGGTGAATGACAATATTGTATGCGTGTTTAATAAGCAACTTTGTAATGTTGATCATTATGCTGATTAGGAATTAATGTTTTTTCTGTACTTGATTTCACTTAGTGATTACTATTTATTCCTGTTTCAGTGTTTGAACAGTTTTGAGTTGCAAATCAAATTACAGTTTTTTTGTCACAACTGCAAGAAAAAAAATCCTTTCCCCCTATCTTTTTATAAGCTGTGTGTCAGAACCCATATCTAAGGGGTCCCTTCTTCCCCCTCCTAACCCAATCCTTTCTTTCCCCCTTTCATCCTAACCCAAACCTCACTCTCTTCTCTTCCTGGGTTCTGCCATACTCCTGGAAGGGAGGGGGGAGTGCTAGTGGGTTATTGCCCTGACTTCCTCTATCACTACTGTCAACGCTGCTAACATGGATGTTCTTGCTTTGACAATATATGAAGATGCAGCCATTTTCTCTTTAATTTTCTCTGTGTATTACTTTTAGAGTTAGAATTAGATGATGCTGGGGGGAGGAAAACTGTGTATGGGGATTAGTTAGACATAATAACATAGCAGTAGAGCATTTTTCAAGGCTGTTTGAAATAAGAGATTATAAGAGATGGCGGGTTGGAGAACTGGTAGAAAGGTCTGCCTTTCAAACTAATTGGAGAATGTTATTTATGACTGTTAATTATAGGAGGGAACTGTGCTTTGATTCTATATGCTTAGGGGAGGGGAATTCAGATTTCGGCTTCGACCATGTATGTGCTGATGCTATGCTACTCGAATAAAGACTCTTTAAGGTAAACAGTGCCTCGAAGTTCTTTAAAGAGTTAATCTGTCAGAATCCTGACAGCTACAATGTAACACTTTGCTGTTTCTGTATATTTCTTCTGTGAACTTTCTCTCCTCTTGTTGTCAGCTAGTAAAGGGGGGGGGGGAGAAGAAAGGAATGCAACCTCCAGCAACTGGTTTATCTCCGCGCTCACAAGGAAAGGTGCGAAAAGCCACCAAAACATCACTGCAACCGGAGACGACCTTATGTTATCTCCTTTTTCCCACAAGAAACTTAACACCTGGGGATTGGCCCATTTGAACTTACTGGATGAACTATGGGGTGGGGTTTTGCTTGGGACACTTTAAGCTAAGTGGGAAATCCTCCTGTCTATTATGCCTGCTATCAACTTCTCCTAATAAAAGATCCTTTTGGAAGAAACTGCTTCCACAATTACTGCTTTCTTGGGATGAGGTATTGAAGTTGGCCCTGACACTGTGTTTGTCACACACAACTGAAGACTTCCAAACAGCCATTTAGATGTTTCTCATAAGCAATCTGAGTTAAATATACTTACTGAAAACTACCTAGTGGACTTCCAAGAATTCCTCCATCTTTGGGACAATTTTCATTAATTTAATTGCTTATGAGCATTTTAGCCAAGGTCTAATATTTATTTTCAACCACAATTGGGACTGGAATTTCCATCACTAGGTGGTATGGCAATTAAGTGAGTCATGCCTGATTTTACGACCATTTTTGCTGTGGTTATTAAGTAAATAACACAGTTGCTATGTGAATCTGGCTTCCCCCACTGACTTTGGTTGTCAGAAGCCCCTGGGAAAGTAGCAAATGGTGATCATGTGGTCCCAGGATGTTGCAACTGTCACAAATACATTCCATTTGATAAGTATCCAAACTCTGATCATGTGATCCTGGAGATGCTGCAATGGTCATATATGTGAGAATTGGTCATAAGTCACTTTTCTCATAACTTCGAACAGTTGTTAAACAAATGGTCATAAGTCAAGAGCAATCTATATTATCATTTATTCACTGATCTACTTAGGTGAAAGAGGGGAAAGCAATATGTACTTTATCTTCTAGTTTTTCTAATCTTTCATTTTACTTTTTTAATCTGAGTTTTCTATGAAATCTGATCTTTTTCTCAGCTGATATGTTTGGAGCTTCTCAATAGGTTGTGACCAGCGGGATTCAATTTAGGAAGGGAGAGGTAATCACTACTTCTATAGTTTTTAGGTGTGTAATTAATTCTCAGAAATATATTTATCTCAGCTTATAATATGCAATTAAATAAAAAGAATAATCCTAATAAAATGGGTTAAAATGTTTTTTAACAGTAATATACAAGGAAATTAGAAATGGATTATAAGTATTCATTTCAGTGTATTTAACACACCAAACACATTATTTCACTGTTGTTGCAATGTATTTAAAATACTAAAATACTGAAATCTGGCTACATAACAGAAGATACTGGACAGAAGAATATTTAACAAATTTAAGAACAAAAACCAGTAACTTGATTCTGAACAAAAATGATAACTCAAGCAGCAACCCATGGAGGACTATAGGTAGCTAGTCCGGAATGCCCTCAACATTTAAATGCCAGATGTGAAGAATGCTACAGGAGGTTACTACTTGAACAACACAGGGCTTTTCCAGTGCAATGAACTTCTTTAGGCTTTTTTGTACTCTGTCTTTGAAAAATATATCTCCTATCTGTTCACAGAGAAAAAAAAATTGCAAAGCACATTCTATTCCTGGTCCGGCTATGCAAAATAAACCATGCCCATAATCTGGAAATAATCTTAATGTTATAAAAACATAAAGCCCCAATAGAAATAGTTAACTATAATTTCTGCCATACAAAACTGTTCCTTTCTATCTGCAATTATAAGGTTCTGAATTCCAACTACAAATGCTTCTTACTATTAGAGTAACACAAATCCATTGTAGACAGCACAAAACCAATCTTGGAAAGAATATACATAGCCACCTTTACTAAAACATGGGATTAGCTTGGGAAAACAAGGAAGCATGATAAAGAAACTAAAGATTGTCCTGCTTTGATTCTCTTTGGTATAAAACGGAAGGAAGGAGAAACATGCTTTCAAAATTCTGTTTTGCCTATATCAATGAAGTAGAGATCTAGTATTTCTTGTGATATCTGTTTCCTGACGTGGCCTAACTCAAAACACTGGCATCCATTAAGAATGATATTGCATTAAATTAAAATGGAAATAAGGAAGAGCACATTAATCAATACACCAATCATGGTGTTATTTATTTAAAACATTTGTATAACTGCCCATCTTTCAGCCAACTCTGGGTGGCTCCCAATCAAAGATTAAGAAAAACATAAAAAATCATTTTAAAAACTGTAAAACACAACCAGATAAAATATTGTGTTATTTTATAACAGAAATGAGAAGTTCATGTTACAATACCTGCTTCACTTTTTCCCCCTTTAAATATAATTATAATAATGTATCTTATGCTTCAAATTATAGAGTCACATCAGTTTTAAAATTAATACTGTGATTAGTGATGCCATTAAAAAAGAAGGCAGGCTTATTACAGAATCTCTCATACACACAATTCCTCTTAGGAAACCTGGGTCCCAAGTTTCATGAGCTTTTGCACAGCTAAGAGAATTGCATTCAGTCTTCGAAAAGTCAGATGTAGCCCCAGAGCTATCCAGGAAAACATCAAGTAACTCTGCACTTCTACTCTAATCTAATTCAGGATCTGCTCACTTGACCCAGGCATTGGTCTCTTACAAAGTTTTGCCCTTTGATCTGAGCAATTTAACTTCCAGCTGCTAGATTTTAATGGCAGTAACTACTGGAAGTTATGATCCTGCAAATCCAGAATACACTAAGGTATAATATTATTTTTAAAAAATAATTTGTGATTGCCTTCTATAAAGATCACTGTCAATGGATGTGAAAGCATAAACAAGTAGAGAGATTGGGAAGGGGGAAGAGTTCAAAAGATATGACAGTGATGCTTAACACAGTTGACAAATAATCAATCAATCAGAATGTACTTATGGTCCAAGACCAAACACAACTGACAACATTAATAACCAACAATCTATAAATTCTTAATCCAAATCAACTGTCAATATTATTATTTACCTGAACCAAACATTTGCCAGAGACCTAATATTTTGATTAATCCTAGTAAAATTCAATTTAGTTCTTTAATAGAATGGAACTGTGGAAAAAAGCAAATACACTTTACTATTCATTTTAATGATGCAAAAGAAAAAAATCCTTTCCCACAGATAAAAATTTCCATGCTGCCTGGAATGAAATATGCAATTCTGCATGTACAGTATATTTGCTACCTTCTCCAAGTTGATCTAGGGTTGATCCTATTCCTATCAATAGATTTATTACCAAATTCCTTCCCCCTCCACTTTCTGTCATTTGTCATAATTCCAGTCAGGTGTTTAGAAGCACATAATACAAGTTACCTAATCTGATCTATTATGGACAATATCACAAAAAGCACTATCCCATACTTTTCCAGTTGTTGACACTAGGCCCATCTTCCCTGAAGGCAATGACAAAGTTGTTTTGCTCTTTACATTTACATTTCCAACATTCATTTGAGATACCTTTTATAGAATGTATACATTCTAGTTTTATCATTTATGGTGGACTGCGATAAAGCAAAGAAATATTGGAGTAGGTTTCATATTGCATATAGTGTTTTAATTGCCCTGTACACCACCCAGAGTCCTTCGGGAGAGGGGCGGTATATAAACTATGGGTATCCAAATAATAAAATAAATAATAAATATTTTAATACAGAAAATTCTTAAAGTGAAAACCAGAAAATTTTCTTCTGGGCCTAATAGAAAAAGACTTGGCGGAAAAAATTTGGAACTCTGATTTTATATATGTTGACAGCAGCAAGACTACTTAATGCACAAAAATGGAAGGATGTTTCAATTCCCACCATGGATAAATGGCTATAAATTTGATGGAATTAGCAGAGATGGCTAAATTGACTGTTCTGATAAAAAAAAGAATATAAATACTTTTGTTTCTACTTGGGAACCATTTCTGGACTTTGTGCTTGAGGTGGAAAAAAATAATACTTTGATTTTGGGTTTTACTGATTAGAGTGATTTGTTGTTACAGAAATGGGTAGTTTATACTACTATAGAAATGTAAAAAGTTGAGGTTCGATGTTAATGCCTTATTTTACTGCAACAATGGGAATCAGAAGACAAAGCCTTTTTTTTCCTTTCCACACTTCTCTTTTTCCCTTCCCCTTATCTTTGTTCCCTACTATTTGTTTTGTATTTTCATATTTTATATTATAAGCTAATAAACACACAAAGTTGTGTTGCTCTTGGAAGAATAAAGCAGAGGAGAAGATGGATAAAACTTCACTGATTATATAAGTAAACATTATATGTCAGCCTAGGCTATAGACAATTAGGAATAGTATACAGGTGAGATAGGAGTAATATTGGAGAGAAGAAGCACCCTGTCTCTCTCCTCTGTATCTAGTCTAGAATCCAAGCAGGCTAGCAGTGAGGGAAGACTCTTCATCATACCCATTTGCTTCTATAGAAAGACAAGTAAGGTGTCTAAGTGATCAAACATGCTTCATGACATAGTACATGTATCTTCGACCTATTGCAATATCATTAAGAAACATATTTTTTTTTCATTTTGGTATAGGGATGGACACCAATGACCATAAATGCTCACTTATAAATGTTCATCTCTCATAAATGCTCATCTTCCAGGCATTCCTTAGTCAGCTCCCAACAAACTAGGATGTTTTTTTTCAAGCCAGTAGCCTTATTAATAAGAATGCTATATGTAAGAAACTTACATTATACTAACATATCATAGATAAATTAAAACATAAATAATCAAGTAGAGAAGCAACCTAGAAGTAAGGAGGAATTTCCTGACAGGTTAGAACAGTTAATCAGCGGAACGACTTGCTTCCAAAAGCTGTGAATACTCCATTACTGGAGGTTCTTAAAAAGAGACTGGACAACAATTTGTCTGAAAAGGTATAGGGTTTCCTGCTTGAGCAGGGGGTTGGACTAGAGAAGAACCCCAAAACCTCCAATGCTCTTATTCTGTTAAATAGTGCTTCTTGCCAATGTGCTATTTATTTTGACTGTAAGTGACTCTCCAACATTGAGGTAAAGATCTCTCATCCCTAGTTGCCTGAGATAATTTTAACTGGAATTGGGTCTTTATGAAAAACTACAGTAATTATGGTTTATCTGGAATCATATTCTGAGTTCCATTCCATTCCTAAGTTTCCCTCCTAATGCTAAAAAGCACCTCTGAATATTCTCCATATCCAATATAGAAAAACACCCCGAAGAGCAAATTGCTGTAACTTTTTGAATCAAATTCTCCTCCTAGAGAAGAATGACATAAATATTTTCTCTATTTTGCACTGGACTTTTTCAAAAAAACAAAATAAGTCATGAGGTGTTTCCACTCCCTATCTAAGAGAAGTAGCTCTTGTATGTTTATATATTTTACACAACCATAAACATATGAGGAGATTTTATTCTCCAGAGACCAACATAAGATACCCAAAGGGTTTGTTTGTTTGTTTAGGGGAGAAGGTACCTTCAAGTCAATGTTAGCTCCTGATGATTGCCTGGACAAGTCTCTGCAGTTTTCTTGATAAGATTTTCAGACGAGATTTTACCTTTGCCTACTTATTAGGGCTCAGAAACTTTGACTTTCCTAAGATCATCTAGCTGGTTTCATGTTAGGTAGGTGTTAGAATCTTCCAGCTAACCTGATGTCTTAACTAGGCCACTAACTCTTGATCTATCCAAAGAAAAGTATTTTCCCCAAAATACTCATAATGCTTCCTAACTTTGTCGTATGCATCATGTGCATTTGTGCCTACATGCACACACATTTATATAATTCAGAGAGAGAGAGAGAACAAGCCCATATATTAAACCTACAATAAAATGTTTTTAATTCTATGCTCCCACCTTTTCAAATCATTGGACATTTACTTGTTGCTTCATTGTCTTGAGATTTTGAGATACTTCCACATGGTTGACACAACAGTTGCTTTCTGTCCTATAAAGAGTTGGTTCCTGCCTTACCAGCTTTATGCCTTACAATAAAGCCTCTTCAGTTACCAGCACAAAATATTACTACTTTGCCACACATGGAATAAATGTCAGAGAATTGGTAATTCACAGATTAAAAGACCTCACAAGTAGAAATTTGTAGAACCTATGGAATTTTCCTTCATGCTTTAGGAACTAGAAAATTAAAATTACCATTTGAGAATAGGAACATTTTCCTTGAGTTCAGATATATTTATTTGGCATGATATAGTTGCCACCTTATTCCTTACAATGAAAGATAAATTGCCTATGGTAAGTGGCTACCCTATAGATAGAAATAATATATTTGACAATTATTTTAAATAATTTTTACTAATCAAGGAGAGAAGCAACCTGGTATAGAGTTTCCTGCCTAAGCAGGGGGTTGGACTAGAAGACCTCCAAAGTCCCTTCCAACTCTGCTATTCTATTCTATTCTATTCTATTCTATTCTATTCTATTCTATTCTATTCTATTCTATTCTATTCTATTCTATTCTATTCTATTCTATTCTATTCTATTCTATTCTATTCTATTCAGAATCATCACAATCATGTTTTGATAACATAACATTAACTATAAACATAGCTATAGATTATATACAAACACATTGCAATGTCATGTTAAATTATGTACTTGGAATTTGACTACTTTTGGGCCTACAATGTTGGTTAGAAAATTGTTCTGAGAATTGGAAAATTATTCATATTCCTCATATTAAGGATTGAATTCCAGAGATGTGTGACTTATGTGTTTTTGAAAAGGCATTTTATCTACTGAAAAAATTGATTCAATGTGTTTTCTGTTGCATAGATTTTATGATATTTTGTAATGTCAGACAAGAATTAATTTTACCCCCCTCAGGTAGATGTATGTCATATACATCAATAGCTTCACCTTTTGTTTTATTTTTGTAATTTTTCATGACCTTTTCCCCTTTTTGCACATCTAAATTTTTTTACATTCATTTCTCTACAAACAATAAGTTTGTTTTTAAAAAATCCAATTGAGGTGATTAGGCTTGAAGAATGATTAATGAAGCAGATTGTTAGAAAAATGGTTAAGTATGTCTTTCCTTCCTATTGTAAATTCTTTCACTTGAACCTGCTTTTTACTTAAAAAAAGAGATTGTTCTGGCACACATTAACACTCTGAAAATGATCTCAGCAGCTTTAAATAATGCAATGACTATGAATAAGACAAACTTACCCACTTAAGACCACAATGAAATCCATGACATTCCATCCATTTCGCAGGTATGATCCCTTGTGGAAAACGAATCCCAATGCAACTATTTTAATGCCAGCTTCAAAGCAAAAGATCCCAATAAAATAAGGTTCTGTTTTTTCCTATAATAACAGAGGAAACAAACAGACCAGAAATTGTAATTAGCAAACATCAAGGAGAAATTTTTAGAACTTCCTAATTGCAATTCCTAATTTGAATTTAGATTAACTATGTTTATTCAGTCCAATTAAATTCACTAGGATTTAATCAGGTCATAGTCTTAGACTATCTACTGAGATGATCTTGAATTTTTTCAGAATATATTCATTAAATTAAAAACCACAAATCATTAGTTCTGACTGATTATCCAGACAAGATCTAACCAGTCCTATTGATTTCAGAAGAATTTTCCTTAAGTGGGATGGACATGTCAACATCCAAAGAATTCCTTTCCTTAAGCTTAGGCTCTTTGTGATTAATGAAAACATCCTTGCCTGCTAGTTCTCTCTCCCTCCCTTTCCTCTCTCTCTCTCTCTCTCTCTCTCTCTCTCTCTCTCTCTCTCTCTATCACACACACACACACACACACACACACACAAACAACCTGCTAAATATTTAAAGCAACAATAAAAATCAGTAGAATTTCAATTAGTTAGATCATATAGTACATTTTAATAGTGTTAAACATAATATTCTATGCCACTACATCTGGTGACAAGTGGGCATCCATCATTATCTTATCTCCCCATCCCATGCAACATTTACTTCTTAGGCTTACTAACTTGTCCATATTCAGAGTGGCTCCATGAAGAGTGTGGAAACAGGAAACAGTTTCAAAAACAAATCCTCGAAATAAATCCTGGTTTCCATACCTCAATCTTTTGACTGAATTTTGTTTTTATGCTTCCAGCCATTTTATAGTTTCTTGCCCTGTACAACCAGGAAAATGGCAACTTGGCCTAGACTAATTTTCAGAAGAAATAAGAGGCAAGAGTGTTCTGTGCCGCCTGGAGTTGGAATTCTGAAGTTACAACAAACTTCTCCAGCCTTTGCTAAAAGACTAGAAGACTATTCTAAATCATGATAATTCCCCAAGCTCTGAAGGTCAAGACAAAACTGAATAGCTACTGATCTATTATCCTTGAGACAGCAATTATAAAGTCAAAAAACTTCAGTACTATCTAGAAGAAAGGAAAATCAAACAAGAATCAAAGTCAACTTACTAATCTGCGAGACATAGGTGTCTTATCATCTTCAGGGAGATGCTGCTCCAAGGCCAAAACAATGCAGTTCGCAATGATGGTTGCCAGAATCATGTATTCAAAAGGAGTGCAGAATTATATTAAGGAATACAAAAAGAATAGCAGAAATAGAACCAGACTTTATATCAATTGTATCCTTCTTCAGTCGTGCTTTTTTGTTACCCCGTCTACACCACAATACTCCTTATTATCATTTAACCCAGAAAACCAAGTTGCAGTAAAGTGGAACACTTTGAGAAATATATTTGGAAGATATACAAGTGATCAAGGAAATATCCAAGTACAACGATAGATATTTTTGTACACATTTGAGTGTCTTATTAACAAATCACCTTAGCATTTTATGGTGTGTGATGTTTCAAATAAAAGTGGGAAGAACCAGAGTTCTACACATCTATAAAATTCACAGGACAGTAACGAAGATAAGACAAAATAATGCCAGTGTATGTAGGCAGACTAGAAAATTTCAAAGGAAGGATGGAATAACATAAAAAATAAATAAATGAGTTGCAGTAAAGCTATAGATTGGATTTCAATAAATTAATTGTCCTTGGAAAGTGTATAATTTATTTTTGTGTTGGCCCCAGTATCTCAGTCTTGTCAGTTTCTTTAGCCAATTCAACATAAAACAGTCATCAAGTAAGCCCTGGCTGATTGCCATCCAAAGAACAACAAATTTGTAGCTGAGTTCATCCCATGCTGATGCTAAGCAAGAGGTTCTTTTTGCATTAAACTAAATGCTCAGAATGAGCTATTGAAACGACTTATCTGTCATTGTCCATTATTGGCAGCTCCATTGTTGGTCAAGGGTGGGTGTGAGGGGGAAGCTGTCTCTTTGAAGCTTTAGAAAGCTGAGAAATAAAATTGTTGTTATTATTAATATTGTGTTGCTATAGACTTCCACTTTCCAATCAGCTGTGTAGGTGGAGATTGACTTTAAAGTGGCAATTTGAGTTGTCAAGGTTATTAAGACAAGGATGAACTAATCTCTCAAACTATTAAATTATCCATGTAGAACTGGCAGGTTTTGACCTCCCAACCCATCCTTTTCTCATGGTTCATCTCTTTCCTTCCTCACACATTGAAGTCCAATTTTGTCTCTGCTTTTATCCCTAGCTTTCCTTTTGCAACTGAGTAGCTATAACAAATGCACACTTTCAGAAGCAAAGCTGCAGGAATCTCTTGTCCTGATTACATGAACTTTGGTCAACACTCAGTGGAATAACTAGGGACCTGACTAGAAATTATACCCACATCTACACTGAGTCAGGGGTCATCCAAGGCTAGTTGCATGACTTGGAGAGAACAAGTGAACTGGTCCTGAAATAGAGCAGATGAAACATACTCCATTGTCATTTAGGCACCAGTTACCAAAGGCTAGGACTGCTATTTATATGCCATGTGATCAGACTCAAGTCTTTCTATTAGTATTTACCACAGTGTGAGAGAACATTGTGAACTCCTGTTACTTCCTGCACCTGAAATGGTTTCTGACTGTAAAATGGGCTCTCAAACCTCTCAGGAAGTTAAATTCTACCCTCTTAACAAAAGCTTCCTTATTCAATTCACAGGACCTCAGAGATCTGTAAGGAAAGATACAAAAAGATATGAAGGGAAATAAGGGCACAAAGGAGCAACTACTTCTCCAGCTGGCCTGCAGCAACTGGTAACTTTCTGATCACTGACAGCTTCGCTAAGAGAGTTCTACCTACTGGTCTGAAAAGCTTATAATTCCCATCTCTGGCACATCCCGCCTCTGCAGTGATCAAAAACTCTTGTTAGGCTATTCCGAAACAATCAGGGTTGGGTGTTTGATGAAAATAATTGGAATGTGTGTGTGGCAGAATGCTGGAAAGAGTGGCTCATCCTTGCTTTCCAACTATTGCACTAGCCTCAACCTGCTTAAATATAAACCCAGCTGGGTGACTTTGGGCCAAGCATTCTCTCAGCCCTAGGAAGGAGGCGATGGCAAATCACTTTTGAAAAATCTTATCCACAGGGACTTAATCTGTCCAAGAACTGGATATGATTGAATGGAAGAAAAACAAGTCTTCCTCTCCACTTATAACTAACAATAGCATTTCCAGCAACAGAAGGAGGGAGCTCTCTTCCACTGTCAAGTGGAATTTAGAAAGCCAATGTTGTTGTTTTCCTTAATAAGAGGGCAGGGATAGGGTAGGATGGAGAAAACATGAGTAAAATAAATGCCTTGGAATGTGGAACTAGGAGTGAGAGCTGGATCACTACAGCCAGAGATTTTCCATATGTGAAGTGTCTTCTGTCATATTTCATGAGAGACCAGAAGGAGCTAAGCTGAAAATCCTATTCATCCATCTAAAAGTGCCAGAAGAAGGTGATGGTGAAATGAACTGTATAAGGAAGATGCCAGAACGGATAATTTGACAATGATTCCTAATATAAACCTGGATTTGACATAATCAGTGATAATAATTATGAGTTATTGAGGCCCAGATCCTTCAGCTGTAATCCTTCAGTTACCACTTGCACAAATGTGCTAGAGGCCAAGGGGCTTGTAAAATATTATGTTCTAGCAAATAGAGTTTCAACATAATTCTTTAAAAACATTAAAGCAATTTTGGAGATTTTGGTTTAAAAACAGAACATACTTGCAGAAAAAGAATTAAGTTTTAGAGAATTAATATTTCTGTGTTCTAAGTATCTTCCTTAAATGTTCCTCTTTTCTTTACTGAATACGTTATTGGGGATTCTGTTCCATTCCTTAACATGTAGAAGTGATAAGGATTTTACAAAGTTAGTTTCATATCTTCAGATTTCAACTCCAGGAAATACCAGCATATAGTGCTTAGCATATTTTTATATGTATATTGCAATTTTGAAATTCCTATTTAAACCAATAACACAGTATGCAACTCTCTCAATTTCTAACACTTAACAAGTTACATTGGAAGTTCCTCTCTTCTATTAAGTTTGGCAGATTGCCTGGCAGAATGAGACCTGAGCACACAGAAGCCAAAAAGAAATTAAAGCCAAAACGCTCTCCCACTTATCTTCTTCCAGTTCCCATTTTCTTAGTAATCAAAACACTTATTATTGCCATAAATTTGTATATACTGCAGGTCATGGCAAGTATATGATTTCTCTCCACACAAGGAGAAATAATGCTGTTGAGTAGTGTGCATCACCCCATCCCACAAAAAAAAAACTCAGGTTCCTAAAACTTGTATGTGCTACTTACATAAATTATACATTTGCTTCTATATATACAGGCAAATGTATAAATACTTTCTGTGAATAAACTGCAGTATATTTCAGCAGAGTGGCAAAAGCTACAGCTACAGATCAGTATTCTATGCTAATTAGATAACAGGCTACCTCAAGCATCCTGCCCTTCCTTGCAAAGACTCTTTATGTTGAAACTTGGCATAGAGTATGCATCCTTTTAAAAGAAGACTTTTATAAAGTGAGGCACATGGCTACCAGAATAGGGTATTAAGGAAAAAACTTCAGTTTATTGGAAACTTTTTCCTGAACAGCTAACTAGATAATAGACTACATCTGTCTTTCCTGGGATGGCATCTACATAATGGCTGCTTTCTATTCAGAGTATGCCTCCCTTTTATCTCTCCAATTCACAACTCTTTGGACTAGACCAACTCTCCTATTTTATCTTCCTTCCTTCCTTCCTTCCTTCCTTCCTTTCCTTCCATCCTTTCTTTCCTTTCCTTCCATCTTTCCTTTCCTTTCCTTTCCTTTCCTTTCCTTTCCTTTCCTTTCCTTTCCTTTCCTTTCCTTTCCTTTCCTTTCCTTTCCTTTCCTTTCCTTTCCTTCTTTCCTCCCTCCCTCCAAACTTTTAAGGCTGCAGGGGGAAACAAATGCTTCACTAGTGCTAATTGCTAGGGTGAAGTATAATGAGAAATGGCAAATTGAACTCAACAATATGTTTCTGTGTCCATCTGAATGTTTTATGAAAATTCTCTATGTTTTTATTTAAAACAGCACATAGGTTGAAAGCAATACAAAGTGAAGTTTATTTGGATGTAAAACTTTTTTTGAAGGTTTGAAAAATGTCAAAACATCTTTAGAATAAGGAGGAAAATCTTAACCCTCCCTCCTCTGAGGGACATGGGCATTTGATTAATACAAAACATAAATAAAATAAATAAACCCTCAGATGACAAAATGACAGATGACAGAAGACTATCAATTTACTCTTAAATTGTACTCTGTTCATCTTTAAATCCTAGATAATATAATTTAAAATTAGAGTAGTTGGTCAATTCTGCTTCCTAGCTATTCAGTTAAATATAAAACCTAATGAACTTTTAAATTATTGGTGCAGGAGAATTTGCATTTTAACAAGATACAGTTCATTATTAAAATGAAGAATAACTTCAGAGTCAGCCTAGATGAGATATCAATGATCTTTGATCAGGTTATCTGACATTTCTTGGAAGAAAAAACTTGCAGAACTTCCCATGTGCTCTTAAGTTCATGAAGAAGTCTTCTAAACCATTTTTCCCACATAATTCTCAGCTGGATTAGTTTGCTATTCAGTATGAAGACAAGTTGCACCTCTGGAAATTCCTGGTCACCTTACTTAATGTGAAAATCTAATGATTTGATATAATACAAAGTATATTAACAAATCTATCAGTAAATTAACATTTTAAAAATTATATGGAGACTACTGATTTCCTAAATTATTATTTTAATTATAATTAGATTTTTTTTCCTACTGGCCATGCTCATGTTCTTTTAACTGTTGCTGGACAGAGAAAAATTACATAGGAGATTTCCTGGTCATTTATTATATCAATGTGAAGCAAACTTCACTGAAATTTCCATTAAGAGGAGAAAAGATTCTCCCATTCACTTCCTCTTTGGCTTTATCATCTTCCCTATAATGATACACTAATGTAGGAGAGAAGTGTAACCAAAAAAAGAGAAAGAAATGGGTAAAACTATCTACAACAGAGGTCTCCAACCCTCAGTCCATGGACCAGCACTGGGCCGCGACATGCCAGAAACCAGGCCACACAAACAAGAGAAACCCCATCCATGAATGCAGGCAGCAAACGAAGCCACACCCCCTCCAATCCACGGTAAAACCTCTCTCCACAGAACCGGTCCCTGGTGCCTAAAAGGTTGGGGGCCTCTGATCTACAACATCTCAGATTCAGTGGACTGGAGAGTAAAAGTAAAATTGAGGATGTTATCTGCAAGCCTCCTCAATTGATCACCTAAAGACATGTCATCAAGGGAATATCATCCTAACACCCCAACCTAAGATTAAATCTTCTAGTGTTTCTGATAAACAAATTCAAGGGGAAGCTAGGCAGGCAGTCACGAATGGTGGCCACGTGATGTCCTTGCTTAATGATGTGAAAGTAGGAGTACTGGGATTACCATCATTAAGCGGAATAGTCACATGACATTGTTCTTTACAACTTTATCACTCAATTCTGGAATCAATTGCTGTCATAACCAAGGACTACCTCTACACACAATCGGCACTAGCATAAACAATGTAGGATGGAGCGTTGGACAGCAGATGCTGGAGGGGAGGAGACAAAAATAGTAGCAAATCTTTAGCCATTCATACAAATAACTTCTCCAGAAAGTTCTGCATAATCAACATTTCTCCTTAAAGAAACGTGCAAACCTTAGATACTATTTTGTGTATAATTTCAGAACACAGGATGAGTGCGGGACTATCAGGACTATTATTTATTTCAATTTATTTCGATTTATATACCACCTTTTTCCCGAGGGAAGACTGAATGTGACCTCTGGGTTGAGGACAGCATGC
Organism: Vipera berus; assembly: GCF_964194415.1. Classification (NCBI taxonomy): domain Eukaryota; kingdom Metazoa; phylum Chordata; class Lepidosauria; order Squamata; family Viperidae; genus Vipera; species Vipera berus. The sequence continues at coordinate 109,425,366 of NC_138204.1, forward strand.
CTTCAAATATTGTTCTTTAAAAAAAGATCTATCTACAGCTCCTGTTTCAAGGTATCCTAGAAGCATCTAACCAATCATCATGAGAAGCAAAATAACGGAGTAAAGCCTTACATCTGATTCAGCCCTGGTCCTCTCAGCTCTGTTCAGGATCCCCCTCGGCCCTGTTCCATAAGAACAGCATGCTGATGTTCCAATGATTAGGCCAATCAACATTATTAAACTAAAACTTGTGATTCTAAGATATGAAGCCAATAGACAAATCTGCACTTTATAATCTGCACTGCTCCTTATTCACGACTTCCTTGGGCATGCATGCACCCTCACTTTCCTTCTCAGGTGTTTTAATCATATAAGACTTTTAATTCCCTCCAGGCCTATTCATGAACACCTCCTACTGTGCCAAATAATGCCAGGTTTTGACCTGACCTGGGTTTTCACACAGAATTATTTAGGAAAATGATTTTTAAAAGTCTCTCTCCCTTGCCTAGATTTAACTCTATTTGCATAATATGCTTCCCTCCATGGGACTGGTGACTCCTTTTCTCAGCAACTCAGCTCTTCACTGCACTGCCTCACACCTGTCATTTGCTCATTTCCTGCAAGGTACATACATTTCAGATTTAATTCTTGCAAATGAACAAATCCTAGATTGGGCTGCATCTATTCATTAATCTATATATCCTCACACCGAAGAATAGAAACTCCTCAGGAAAAAAAACCTTGTTGTCCACGCCCCCCCCCCAAAAAAGCTTTCTTTTTTCCAAGGAGACACAATTAACCGTAGGAATCCTTTTCCATAGACTGATGTGATACAAACCCTAGTTAGATGTGATATATAAAAAGCAGTGCTAATGTTTTTATTTACTGGAGGACATACAGTTGTCTGTCATCTAAAGTGATTTACGACAATTTTTCACACTTACAACTATTGCAGCATTCCCATGATCATGTGATCAAAATTTGGACACTTGGCAACTGGCATATGTTTATGACGACTGCAGTGTCCCGGGGTCATGTGATCATCTTTTGCAACCTTCTGACAAGCAAAGACAATGGGAAAACCAGATTCACTTAACAACCTTGTTATTACCTTAACCTCAGTGATTCACTTAACAACCTTATTACTACCTTAACAACTTCAGTGATTCACTTAACAACTCTGGCAAGAAAGGTCATAAAATGGGGCAAAACTCACTTAACAAATGTCTCGCTTAACAATAGAAATTTCGGCTCAATCATGGTCATAAATTGAGGACTACCTGTATATATCTCTTTACCAACTTATTTGTGACTACCTTTGTGTAAAATTGAACAACCCCTTCGCACAAAACACAAATGCTGTTGGTAAACCTACATGATTCCCTGTTGTGATCCTGGATGTCCACAAGTGAATAAGGATTCTAGTAATTCTGGATTCATCCTGGAGTGTCCAATTCGATTTTAATGAAATGAACCCTGAACTTGATTAGTAACCCAGCAGTATAATGCTAGATAGATGTTTTTGGAACATGTGACATCCTGAATTACACATACTGACCCCTCTTTATCATTCCTACACACAGAAGCAAGTAAGAACATGTCAGCATCCTAGATGCATTGTAAATTTAAATTATTTTGATTTTTGGACAAATCACCTCGGACAGCCAAAGCTGTTATGAATCAGTTCTGTTCAATTTATGAGAATGATAAAAACAGAAAGGATAACACAAACAAAACAAAGACATGCCACCACATGTTCAACCAAGCATAAACACAAAAGGAGACTACTTGTATTAGACTACCCGAATCCATTTGGTTGACCAACCCACAACACATTCTGCTTACTTATTGCACTTACTTACTAGGCAGCAGCTGTTCATGTGGAGTAAGTAAATCAAGATTCTAGCTTATTGTATGCCTATTAAATGGTGCGATGGAGCACTAGGGATGAGGCCCAGAGTCTCAGTAATCTGGTCTTTTTACTTACCTTCTCCTTATAGAACACTAAATCATTTGGGACAAACGGACATGAAAAGACATAAAGGCCATATTTTTTGTACCTGATAAGAACATGGTTTTTCTCTACCATATCTAGTCCAGCCTTCAATTCCTACGATGGAAAACTGAATGGGAAGGACATAAGTCAGGGAATTAAATAGATGCTTTATCCTACAATAGTCTTTACCAGTTCCTGCTATTCAGAATTATATTACTCTTTTGTTGGGGGCAATATGTTGACTTTGTAAACTGCTTAGGGCTGTAAAGTGCTAGTGCTTTGCTGATGCTTTGGTTTATATCAAGGATACAAAAAAATAGTATCCTCTAGGTCAGGGGTGTCAAACTGCCAGCCCACAGGCCGGATGCATCATGCCAAAACCGCGGCTACCCCATTGCCAGCAATGCAGAAAAAGTCACGATATGTCTCAACACGTCACATGACGTTACGAATTTCACACCCTTGCTCTAGGTGTTTTGGACTTAGAATCCCATCAGCTTCTGGGAGTGCACAGCAAGGCACTGTGCTGGGAAGGATTTGCTGAGATGAAATTGACCATTTCACATTCTAAAGTGAAGGAGCAGCATTTCTTTTGTCCATTTGGTAAGGAAATATACCAGTAATGATTTTACCTCTTTTAATGATAATGACCAAAATATTTCTAGACCAGGGCTTTTCAACCTTTTCACCCACTGTACCACTTTTAGGATATGGCAACATCCGAGTACCGCCAGTCGCCTAGTAAAGTGACAAAAACTTGATGATCAAAAAAAAAGAGGAAAAAAGTGATGAAGTACAGGTAGTCCTCAACTTACAATAGTTTGCTTAGTGACTGTTTGAAGTTACAGTGGCACTGAAAAAAGTGCCCCCCAAGCCACAGTCGAGCAAGACACCTGCCTGCCCACCTGGCAGCGCTCTTCCTCCTGTCCGAGGTTTTCATTGTTGTGAGCATTTCTGTTGAGGATTGGCAGCAGGGGTGGGGTGGGAGGTGTTTGGTTTTTATTCCCCCCCATCTGCTGGATGTTTCAGCAGGTTTTGGTCACTTCACATGACCCTGGGACACCATGACCATCATAAATATGAATCAGTTGCCAAGCATCTCAATGTAAATCACAAGACCTTGGAGATGCTACAACATTCCAGCTGTTCGGCACTTCTTCTGGGCTCAGCAGAAGCACCAGGATCAGCGCCAAGCTCCAGCTGGAGCCTGGTGCTGATCCTGGTGCTTCCACTGAGCCCTGACAGCCCTGCAGCTCCAGCCATCTCTTGCTCAGGCTTGTGCGGTGCTGCCACCAGTTCAGCTCATTCCCCTCCCCCGCTACCACTTTTCTAGGATGGTCATGTACCACCTGCCAGGTGCCAATGTACCACAGGTGGTACCAGTAGCACTGTTTGAAAAGCCCTGTTCTAGACCACACAGGTAATCATGTCCACATAATCCCCACAATTGGTCTGGTTACTTGAAAGCCCTAATTTCTTCTGTATTTTTTTCTCTTATTGGAGAATATCATCCTACACACTTGCATTTACAGAAAAACATGGGAAATGCAAGTTGTAAATGCCATATGAGCAAAGCTGCTTCCCGTCCAGTGCGTATATTAGACAAGGTTTGATATCATTAAATTGTACAGTATCCTTCGAAAGTACATTGTTGTTTTAAATAAACCAATTCTAGCAGTTTCTCAGGACATTCTGTACCTACACAATCTCAGCAACAGTTTCAATTTATGGTTTGAGACTGATACAAAAAGTAGACTAATTAAATGAGTGTTTTTAAAGCTGATGTAAGGTATTGGGATTTTTTGATAGGTACAGATGTATCTATTTTAATCACCTTGTTACCTCAAGTATTAATTAATGCAAGCAGATTTAAACTGTTGCAAACTGTTCTGATCCTTCACACTAGAATGGGAAAACAAATCTAAACAGATGCCAGCACTAATGTATTACTTGCAAGATTTTGTCCATATTCATTTACCAGTTTGCCTCCATATATGGAATTTCACAATTCTCTGTGTGTATGTGGAGTGTGTGTGTGTTTACAGATTTAACAAGAACAAATACAGCACAGAACTACTTTTATTGGTTAATCTTTCATTGAAAAACTGTTCTTATTTTATATTCTTCATTAAAATAAAAGTTATTTTATTTTATGTGATTTATTTTCTTGCCTTATTGTCTTTTTCAAACTTCAGTTACCATAGCAATTGGATACAACTTGGCATTGCCATGACAACCACTACCTCAATTTCAATTCACCATCTGACAGGGTGCCTCTCCTTCCCTCATTTGCCTCAACTGTCAAAAAGAAAGATCCATCCCAAAAGAAAGCTTAAAATAAAATGAATGAAAATAACATAGCACTGTTAAGACAAAACAAAACAAAAGCATTCTACACAGCTAGAGTGAACTGGTCCCTGATTATTGGTTTTTTTTTTTTACTAGCATAGATCTCACATCATAAGATTTGTGTCAGGACCAGTGAAGGAATGCTACTATATTCATATTATATTGTGATTGATATATACGATGAGTTAATATCCATAGATAGAATCCAGTTCAATGTACTCTAAAGTAGGGTCAAATCTAAAGAAGTCAGGAATTGCACAAGAGAACCAAGGTAGTGCCAGGGTAGGATGCTAGCTTTGGACTTTAATCAAATCCATGCTCTGTCTCAAGGATTGTAGATGTCCTTGGTTCAGTCATGAGCTCTTCAGCTTAACCTTTTTCAACATTATCTTAGGGGTTCAAGAGAATGGAATGAAGTAATCCCTCCCCAACTGCAAATTCTAATTATTCTGTATAGGAGCCAATTAGATTTCAGGGTTCTTTTTACAGTGATATAAAAAAGGCAAATAATTACTTTCGCTGATTATTTGCTAACAGCTAAAGATCAACACAAAATCAAGCATTAATTCATGCATATGATATATTGCAGACTTGGAGCACAACAGGCCTGGAAGTCTATTAGCACATTTAAATTGATTTAAGCTGCCCGAGAACATGGTCTGTGCAGTCATTTTAAGTCTGAGTTCACATGTTTACCCTTAGCTGGCTGAGGAAATCTGAGGAAGTCTTAAAGTTGTCAAGGTTGCAGAACCCTGCCTTAGGCTATAGAAACATTGTAGACGTGAACCATACTGATAGTCATTTCCCCTCCTCAAGAATTACAGTTCTTTAACAAGTTACAGGGATCTCTTCTGAAATTCTCCAAATTTCTTCAGAGTAATTCCCTTGATCCTTTAAAGAAAATCATACTAGGTAAAATCAAGTTTCACAAATAACTCTGCCAAGGTGAATATATGACATACTGTATTACAGTATATTAGAATTTGTAATCTACAAAAATTTGATTTTGAAAGCCTTCCTATTATGTAAAGGTATGAATTTTTATTCCATGTGGGATAATATATCCATATGCAGTTTAAGAGATGTAAAACCTATCCATTTCTAAAATTTTATGTAAGTTATGAGACTTACATGTTACTGAATTAATATGGCTAGGATTGCACACATCTTTAATTAGATGTGTCTTCATATTATTATTAGGCTTCCATTCATGAAAGTTTGTTGAGATTTTGCAGAATTTGTTGGTGCAGTGTTGTTTTTTTATCTAGTTTGATGGGTGCTGAAACACTTCCATGGTACTTTGGGTCCTAAGAATTTAAGGCATGTGTCAGTTCAAAAAAAATCTGAAGTACAGGTAGTCCTTGATTTACGACCACAATTTAACCAAAAATTTATGTTGCCAAGTGGGACATTTGTTAAGTGAATTTTGTCCCATTTTATGACCTTTTTTACCATAGTTGTTAAATGAATCACTGTAAAGTTAGTAATACGGTTGTTAAGTGAATCTGGCTTCCCCATTGACTTTGCTTGTCAGAAGGTCACAAAAGGTGATCACATGACCCTGCGACACTGCAACCATCATAAATATGAGTCAGTTGCCAAATGTCTGAATTTGGATCACATGATCATGGGGATACTGCAAAGACTGTAAGCAAGAAAAATGGTCAAAAGTCACTTTTTCAGTGCTGTTATAACTTCGAATGGTCACTAAATGTACTGTTATAAATGCATTGGTTCTCAGTAAGTCAGAATCGTTAGCCAAGGAAAGTCTCTTTTTTTCACAATAAATACAACAGTATCACATATTGCCACATAATAGGATTAACCCACCAATACCAAAAGGGCACACTCAGATTCAGGTCAAAGTACATGACACAGGAAATACAAAGCCTCAATCAGGAACAGGAAACAACCTCAAAAGCCCAAGAAGGTATGAAAAACCCACCACTCCCAGCAACATGTGGTCAGCTGCTCCAGGGCCTCATGCCTTGTGGTACTGCTCTTCAATAAACTACAACCTTCTTTTTAAAGCAGTCTCCATTTTGTTTATTTCCAGCTTGGAAATGGCTGAGCTGTTATTCATGGTGAATGAACACTGAATGCCTATTAGGCAAATTTCTATGGAAGGAAAACCTACCAAACTCAATGGGACATATCTGCAGCTAGATATATAAAGGCTGTGCTGATGAATATCACTCAAAAGCACCTTCTAAATCTGTATACTGTTGGAGACCACCAATGCATTATATTTAATTGCTATTTTAATTTGTTTATTTTATTCTTGATTATTAGGATTTAATATTTATTTGATTTAATAAATTAATTGTTGAAATTTTGACCTAAAGTGGGGAAGATAATAACAAGTGACAATAAATAAGACTGTAACTCTTTCAAATTCAAATCTAAGTTCAACACAGAAATGCTTCATCTTTAGACAAGGTGATATTCTGTCAGCCTTCCATTTAAAACATACATCCAGAAGAAATTAATTTGCTCTCTTCAAAAAATTTCTTTTGTCAAAATTGCTATCAAATATTTACGTAGACATTGGATATGTCTAGTTTAATGAAGAGAAGGATGAGGGGTGACATGATAGCAGTATCCCAATATCTCAGGGGCTGCCACAAAGAAGAGGGAGTCAAGCTATTCTCCAAAGCACCTGAAAGCAGGACAAGAAGCAACAGATGGAAACTAATCAAGGAGAGAAGCAACCTAGAACAAAAGAGAAATGTTCTGACAGTTAGAACAATTAATCAGTGGAACAACCTGCCTCCAGAAGCTGTGAATTCTCCAACACTGGAAGATTTTAAGAAGAGACTGGACAGCCATTTGCCTGAAATGGTATAGGGTTTCCTGCTTGAGCAGGAATTTGGATTAGAAGACCTCCAAGGTCCCTTCCAAATCTATTATTGTTGTTGTTGTTGTTATTTTAAAGAAAAAATGACCATATCTCTACTTCTGAATATTTCTCTTTCCATTATAGTCAGTCAGTTATATTTAATGGTATCTGATAATAACACTGTCATTTTATAGGGTATTTAAAAGCATAAAATATAGAGTGCTGTTTGTACAAGGCTTAAAACCTGAAAACCAAAAGATTTCATATTTGATGCCTGCCAAAAGACAGTGGCTCTAACACAATAACCTTATACTTACAGTATCAGAAATAGGCTGCACTGAATTCAGTGTTTTTTTCTCAAATAAATGAGTTCAAGATTCCATCTAAAGCATTCTAATTATTAACTTTGAAGAAAATTGGAGGCACTGCCTGAAAAATTTTGTAAAATGTATATGTTTATGAATCCCTTTATAACTTTACATTACATTCATGGGTAGGCAATCAAAAAGTGTAATCTGCCTGTTACTGGGAGGAAGAGGGGTTTAAGGGGTTATTAGAGCAGTGATGGCAAACCCTTCAGGCTTAGCATGTCAAAATTTTGGAAAATGCCTTACTTGACACTGCTGGCATGTCAAGCCTGCCCTCTTGCCCCTGAACAAATGTGAAATAATTCTTTATGTATTCAGTTACTTTTAAAAAATAGAGTCCAACTATGCATATGATCACCACTTATTATCAGGCGGTGTTCTGTTTCTGGGGACAAGTCTCCCTGCACCCTACCTGAGGCAGCTCTGAGTTGTACAAGGCCTTCATTTTAGAACTGGTGTCAGAGAATGCTCTCCCACAGCATCCACAGTCTCTGAAAATCATGCAAAACCATGCCCTGTTCTTACATGGGGGGAGGGGCACACAAGCAGTGCAACAGCACACATTTTCTCATGCAATCTCCACAGCCTCCAAAAATTGTGGATGAATGGGGTATATGAGAACAGTTGCTGTCAGCTGACAACACTGGTGATACAGCATGCTAAAATGGCATGCTGCATCACCTTTCACACGTGTGTCATAGGTTCGCCCTCACTGCACCAGTGACAAGGGAAGCCTTTATTACTGTCACACAAAATCCACAGGAAATAAAACACTACACTTTCAGACATTCTGCTACCAAATCCGGTAGTAAGAAAATTTTAAGTGATTCCAAGAACTGCAGAAAAGAGTTCAGAAGCTGTGGTTTGCCAATCATATTTTATGTTGTGTAAAACATGACTCTCAAAAGAAATACAAGAACTTAAGTGATGTATATATTTTAATGTAAAGAAAAAACAATTTGATATATTCAGTTCAATTGCTTTTGGGGAAATTATAATGTTAGGCTACCTTATATTTTTATATAGCAAGGTAGACAATATTTCCCAATGAAAAAGAATTCTGCCTCAAAGATAATCACCATGCATGATCTGATATAGAAAAGATTTGTTCTTAATTGTTACGTTATACTATCCACCCACAGGCTAAATTCCATATTATGCTAAGCCATAGCTTGTTATGCAAACCATGATAGTCTGACTCAAACATAACATATACTCACCTCACACATATGCTAAGCATAAAGCATGTGAACAATAAATATATTCACAACTTCTAAACTTAATTAACAATTCACATGCATTAACACTATGTCTCATACTGCATGTTACTGTGAATGGAAAGCCCATTTGTAATTCCTGGTGAGGAATCCTATATCTTCCTTGGGCCCCAATGCACAAATTCCATTGATTGTTTTCTTCTATGCTGTGAAGTACTTGTCCAAACCCACGAAGAATTGGGAGATTTCATAAATCTGAATTCTGCACACAATAATACAGGATTGTGGAATCAATAAAATCAATTGGGCAGACTCATTACTACCATATAATTATTCAGTTGGATATACTTCTAACATTTCTATAAAAGAAGCTTTATACACTTTCACTGGTAACAACATTGCAGGATTTGTGCCCCACACCCCCAGTCTAAACCACATGGTCTTGGCAAAAACCCTGCTCTGCTGATGCATAATTCAGTAAAGCATCCAGTGCTCTCTGCTTAGCCTTTAGGAGGCCAGCATACTTATTCTAGGCTGTCATTGTGTTCAAATACGATTAAGAGAAGATAAATTGAGTAGATATTGTTGGTTTGCACTTTCCATATTATACCTAACCCAACGGTAACTTTCCAAGTGACCATGTAAATAAAGTCAAAACAGGAGGCCTGGCCACTGATAGCCGCTTGGATGATAGAAAACTGAGAAGACGAGAGGTTGAAAGTCTCTAATTTGTATCAGATTTTTACTCTGTCTACAAAGGATCCTTTTTTCAGCTGACAATGATGCTCAATAGCAAAAGCAGAAATAATGTAACAATCGTTCCATCCAGTGCTTTTTTTGTAAAAGAAAAAGGTGCCGGAACTCACACATGTCATACAACCTGCCTTGCCTACCCTACAAGGTTCCATCCAAAAAAGGTGCCGGAAATCCGTTCTGAGCGTTCTGTGACAAAAAAAGCCCTGGTTCCATCTATTAATAGCGAAGCACAGTTCCTTGTATGCTACTAAATCTAACTTTTTGACCCAAAATGCACAGATAAACTTGCTGGCTCCCTGGGGAACAAGCATCTATCGTCTCATATTTCCATCCAATATCACTATCTATTTACGCTAGAAAGCAAAACAGCTCAGGGTGCTAATATAATTATAAATTTAACAAGCAAATATGCAGGACTGAATCACTACCTCCTAGATATTTTTAGCCTTATTACCTAGTCAAAAGGATTTAGATGAAGCACCCCATTTCTCTCCCTGACTACAACTTTCAATCACTTTTCTTCCAATTCATCAATGTCAAGAAATTTTGGCACAATCAGCAAAATTAAGAGGTAAAGCTTTTCCTAAGCCAGAAAGGTAACATCATTTATTTGGAAGACAGCTTTTTCCGGCATGTCAATATCTACTTTTCAAAAGATGGTGAAACTTGCCCTCTTTGGGTGAAAGGTTTGAGGTTTTTAAGGCCTCAATGGGAGCCTTAAGATCCTACAATATGTAAGCAACAATCATATACAATCATGCTTCATTAAACTTTCACTTTGATAGACCTTCAAGGGCCCCAAAAGGGATGATGATGAGCAACCTTCATACTTCAGGCCGTATTTTTTGTGCTCTTAATACCTTATCAAACTTGAAATTATTTGTTAAATATTAGAATTCCTCCCCGTGAGATATTTCTGTAATATAAGATTGCCAGGAATGAAAGTTCCTTCTAGTTTCTCCCTGACATCCAACCACCAAATTATTTTGCATACTGGGGAACAGTATCTTATGCTATCAGTGGAAGTAATAATCTAGTCAGTTTGATTCTGCTGATTGCAGAAGCTGGCCTTTCTAAAACCCAGAGCAATTGCCTAAAAAGGAGGGACTCAAGAGATGGTTGAGACACCAACACACAAGTTGTCAAGAGGTGGTTAAAAGATACTAAAGCTGATTCTTTCACTGTACAATTAAAAAAGAGAAAATAAGTAGGCATTGCTGCATTATCTGATAATAATATGTAATTACAATGCTCTTTCATTACAACATTGGTAAAGTTAGCTGTATCCTAAGTCATCCCAGTGAACTGACAGATAGGCAGCCTTGCCCAACAGGAATCTATGGCAGTGGAATTCTAAACATAGGTTAGTGTCAGAATTTGCAAGATTTATATTAATCTATCCATAGGAACTGTGATGCATGCTCAGCTACTGGAAAGAGGGGGGGGAAGGTAGCATACTTTTTCCTAAGCTCCAACTCCAGTTCCTCCTATAATAATTGAATCATAATAATAAGTTGGAAGGGACCTTGGAGGTCATCTAGTCCAACCCCATGCTCAGGCAGGAAACCCTATACCATTTCAGACAAATGGCTCTCCAGTCTCTTCTTAAAAACGTCCAGTGTTGGAGCATTCACCACTTCTGGAGGCAGGTTGTTCCACTGGTTAATTGTTCTAACTGTCAGGAAGTTTCTCCTTAGTTCTAGGTTGCTTCTCTCCTTGACTATTTTTCATCCATTGCTTCTTGTCCTGCTTTCAGGTGCTTTGGAGAATAGCTTGACTCCCTCTTCTTTGTGGCAGCCCCTGAGATATTGGAACACTGCTATCATGTCACCCCTCACCCTTCTCTTCATTAAACTAGACATACCCAATTCCAGCAACCGTTCCCTATATGTTTTAGCCTCCAGACCTCTAATCATCTTTGTTGCTCTTCTTTGTACTCTTTCTAGAGTCTCAACATCAATTTTACATTGTGGTAACCAAAACTGGATGCAGTATTCCAGGTGTGGCCTTACCAAGGCATTGTAAAGTGGTATTAGTACTTCACGTGATCTTGATTCTATCCCTCTGTTAATGCAGCCTAGCACTGTGTTGGCTTTTTTATTTATTTATTTATTTATTTATTTATTTAATTTATATACCGCCCTTCTCTCAAGAGACTCAGGGCGGTGAACAGGGCAATACATAAAAATTAGATACAAAAGTTAAAATTAGATTATTAAAACATAATTAAACAATGCCCAGAAATAATACAAATTTAAAATTGAAGTTGTTAATAAAAATCCCACCCCGTCCCATCAGGCCAGGCCAGCTTGTTTAAAGAGATAGGTTTTAAGGTCGCGCCGGAAGGAGCGGAGATCGGGCGCCATCCGGAGCTCAACCGGAAGATGGTTCCATAAATCCGGTGCACCCACAGAGAACGCTCTCCCCCTGGGGGCCACCAGTCGGCATTCTTTGACCGGCGGCACCCTGAGGAGGCCCTCTCTGTGGGAGCGTACTGGGCGGCTGCAGGTGCTCCCCAAGGTATTCTGGACCCATGCCATGGAGGGCTTTGTAGGTCATTACCAACACCTTGAACCTCACCCGGAAGACAACTGGTAACCAATGCAGCTCGCGGAGCAGAGGTGTAACACGGGAGTATCGGGAGACTCCCAATACAACTCTCGCAGCTGCATTCTGTACCAGTTGGAGCCTCCGAGTGGTCTTCAAGGGTAGCCCCATGTAGAGAGCGTTGCAGTAATCAAGACGAGAGGTCACGAGCGCATGAGTGACCGTGCGCAAGGCATCCCGGTCTAGATAGGGCCGCAACTGGCGCACCAGGCGAACCTGGGCGAACGCCCCCCTAGTCACAGCTACAATATGATCTTCTAAGGAGAGTTGTGAGTCTAGGAGGACTCCCAAGTTGCGAGCCCTATCTACAGGAGGTAAAGACTCACCCCCCATAATGAGGGGTGGGATATCCTGAATATCCCGAGATGCCGGTACGCACAGCCACTCCGTCTTGTCAGGGTTGAGACGAAGCCTGTTCCTCCCCATCCAGACCCGGACCGCCTCCAGGCACCGGGACATCACGTCGAGGGCATCACTGGGGTGGTTTGGGGTTGAAATGAAAAGTTGGGTATCTTAAATTGCGCATGCCCAAGATGGCGGACGTGCTTGGCTGAGCTCCGCGAGGAGCTCCAGCAATTTTGGTGACCCTGGGAGCCCTACAGGAATGTCATTCTCTCTGTATTGGGGGTCTGGATTAGGGTCGAGGAAAGCTTCTGATGGTTACTCCTGGAGCTGCTGTGCTGCTTGTTTGGCTTGTCGGAGGGCCCCGGCTGTTCGGAGGAGTTTGGGAGAGCCGTGTGGGCCCGGAAGAACTGACTGAGCCCCGTGCTGTGTTTGTCAGCGCCGACCAGCTGACTGTGCTCCGCGGCGCCGACCAGCTGTTTGTCGGCTTTTCGGAGAGCCCCGGCTACTCGGAGGAAGCTTGGGAGAGCCGTGTGGGCCCGGAAGAACTGACTGAGCCCCGTGCTGTATTTTTCGGCGCCGACCAGCTGACTGTGCCCCGCGTCGCCGACCAGCTGTTTGTCGGCTTTTTGGAGGGCCCCGGCTGCTCGGAGGAAGTTTGGGAGAGCCGTGTGGGCCCGGAAGAACTGGCTGAGCCCCATGTTGTATTTCTCGGCGCCGACCAGCTGACTGTGCCCCGCGGCGCCGACCGGCTGTTTGTCGGCTTTTTTGGAGAGCCCCGGCTGCTCGGAGGAAGTTCGGGAGAGCCGGGCAGGCCCGAAGAACTGGCTGAGCCCCGTGCTGCATTTTTCGGCGCCGACCAGCTGACTGTGCTCCGCGGCGCCGATCAGCTGTTTGTCGGATCCCGGGACAACTCGACGGAGCCGGTGACCTTGAGGGGAACCTTCCAGTTGCTCAGGAGCCGGATGCTGGTTGAGTTACAACTGCTATTATGAACTACGGTTTGGAGCAGCGTCAGCGTTTTAAGCTGGAGTGGTGGAGACGGCCCTGGTTGGTGTCTGAGACGGTTGGCGGTGAGGGAGTTGGAGCGCCGCGACCGCCTTGGCACGGTGACTATGGCTGGGTGGAGTATGGACTTTTATGCCTGGACATCTGGAGGCATGGACTATTATAGTTCATTGGACCATATCCCTGAGCCCCACTCCGTGACTTTACGGGTTTTTACCCTAATCCATCTCGCTGACTGGTTTCCCCTATTGTCCTCCCTTTTTCCTTTCCCCCTGGGCTGTGGAAGGTGCTGGGTGTATAACCACTGTGAGAGAGTGGTTATGAGCTAAGAGTTTCCATCTGTTCCGTCTTGGAGGTGAGAGCTCTAGGCGGTATCTCTCTCCCTGGCCGTATATCTCAGGCTGCTCCCCGGTTCTTACCGTTGTGAGAGAACGGGGATTGTCCCGGGGTTACCCAGCTCTAGTGGCAGAAGAGCTGGGTTTGCAGTCTGGATACTCTCCTTCCATTTTTAAGATCCTCCCATTTTATTTATTCGATCTGGGTCTGTTTTTGCTGTTTTACCCAATTTTACCATGGTTTTGAGGTATTCCAGCACGGTTTTACTCGCTCTCAGGGGTGCCCCCCCCATCCTGGGAGCGACCCGCCTTACCTATTAATTTGCCTCTTGATGACGGGTACGACTGTTGGGTCCCTGAGAGATGGCCGGGCAGTAACAGGGGCCTAAGATATAAATTTAATAAGAGGCCCCTGATTACTTTTTTAGCCAGATTTTTTGTAGGGTTAGGGAGGGGGGAGGGTTGTGGTTGGTTGGAGAGGGGGGGGTAATCCGCCAACTGCTGTTCAGACCAGGCCTAGGATAGATCGCGTTGAGGGGGAGCCGGGGTCGGTCATCTCTGGAGCTCTGGAGCGGGTCGTGGGAATGCCAATTCCCACGACGATAGGGAATGGCAGCAGGTGTAAGATCAGAGGGCCGTACCGACCTCCGGGAGGGCCTCTCCGCTACCTACAAGCGGTGAGGCGCTCCGACCCTCTGCCTTCGACCCAAGGTTCTGGGAGCGGGGATGTGCAGCCACCTGAGCTCCGACTGGTGTACTTGAATGCCAGGTCTGTTGCTAATAAGGCTCCCCTCGTCCGGGATTTAGTCGAGGGTGAGCAAGCGGACCTGGCCTGCATCACGGAAACCTGGTTGGGCCCAGAGGGTGGTATCCCCCTGGTTGATCTTTGCCCACCAGGCTTCCGGGTGCTACACTGGCCTCGGACTCAGGGTAGGGGTGGGGGAGTGGCTGTGGTTATGAGGGAGACCTTATGTCCGCAGGAGGCCACCGTTCCTCAGATAGTCGGGTGTGAATCTCTCTTATTGAGGTTTGGTCCCAGGGCGCAGTTGGGCTTGCTGCTCGTGTACCTTTCGCCTAGTCGCGTAGCAGCAGCCCTGCCTGAGCTTCTCGATATCCTCTCAGGGCTGGTGATTGAGTTTCCCAAACTTATGGTTTTGGGAGACTTCAATCTACCATCCCTGGGAGGAGCATCTGAGGTAGCTCGGGAGTTCATGGCTTCCATGACGGCCATGGACCTGACGCAGGTAATTCTTGGACCGACTCATGAGGGAGGTCACACCCTTGACTTGGTTTTCTTATCTGGTCGGTGGTTAGATGATCTTGGTGGGGGCTCCCCAATTGTTATGCCCCTGTCATGGACCGATCATCATCTCCTGCGGCTGGTCTTCCGTTTTGCCACTCCCCACCGTGGGGTTGTTGAGCCAACTAGATGGTTCCGCCCCAGACGCTTAATGGACCCTGAGAGGTTTCAGGCAGCGCTGGGGTCCCCACCTGCCTCCTCAGCTCACAGCTCGGCAGATGCCTTAGTGGAAGCCTGGGAAAGGATGGCCACGGAGGCACTTGACCGAGTTGTACCCTTGCGGCCCCTGACCCGGCGCAGATCCCAATGGGCTCCATGGTTCTCCGCGGAGCTCCGGGAGATGAAGCGTCGGAGACGGGGCCTAGAGAGCGTTTGGAGGTCCACCCGATCTGAATCCGACCGATTGCGACTAAGAACCCATATTAGGTCTTATCTCGCAGCGATGAGGGTAGCGAGATCTAACTACTTCACTGCCCTCATCGCGTCCGCAGATAATCGCCCGGCCGCCCTGTTTAGGGTGACCCGCTCCCTCCTTAATCAGGAGGTTAGTGGGGAACCCTTGCAGGGGCGGGCCGAGGAATTTAGTCAACATCTGTCGGACAAAATCGCTCGGATTCGGACCGGTTTGGACTCCGACTGGGCAGTATCGGACGATCAGGACATGAGCGGTCTTGTCAATGTCACCTGGGAGGAGTTCGATCCTGTGACTCCGGAGGAAGTGGACAGGATCATGGGGAGGCTGAGCTCCACCACATGTTTATTGGACCCGTGCCCTTCCTGGCTGGTTTATGCAGCCCGGGAGGGGACACGAGGCTGGTTCCAGGCGGTTATATCTGCTTCTCTGAGTGAGGGTAGTTTTCCCGCCGCCTTGAAAGAGGCGGTGGTGAGACCTCTCCTCAAGAAGCCTGCCTTGGACCCGGCTGTTTTGAATAACTTTCGTCCGGTCTCCAACCTTCGCTTTCTTGCGAAGGTTGTTGAGAGTGTGGTGGCGCATCAGCTCCCTCTGGTCCTGGATGAAGCGGATTATCTAGACCCGTACCAATCGGGCTTCAGACCCGGGTACAGCACGGAGACGGCATTGGTCGCGCTGGTGAATGATCTCTGGAGGGCTCGGGACAGAGGATACTCCTCTGTTCTAGTCCTATTAGACCTCTCAGCGGCTTTCGATACCATCGACCATGGTATCTTGCTGCGGCGTCTCAGGGGATTGGGAGTGGGAGGCACGGTTTTTCAGTGGTTCTCCTCCTATCTCCTGGGACGCTCGCAGTCGGTGTTGGCAGGAGGGCAGAGGTCGACCGCGAGGCCTCTCGCTTGTGGAGTCCCTCAGGGGTCGGTCCTCTCGCCCCTTCTGTTCAACATCTACATGAAACCGCTGGGTGAGATCATTCGTGGTTTTGGAGTTTCAATATGCTGGCTCATATTGAAGTGATTGTCCACTAGGACTCCAAGATCCCTCTGACAGTTACTACTATTGAGCAAGGTACCACCTATACAATACCTGTGCATTTGATTTTTCCTGCCTAAATGCAGAACCTTACATTTTCCACTATTGAATTTCATTTTGTTAGATAGTGCCCAGTGTTCAAGTCTGTCCAGATCCTCCTGTATCTTAAGCCTATCTTCTGGAGTATTGGCTATTCCTGCCAGCTTGGTGTTGTCTGCAAATTTGATGAGTTTCCCATGTATCCCCTCATCCAAATCATTGATGAAGATGTTGAAGAGCACTGGGCCCAGAACAGAGCCCTGGGGAGCCCCACTACACACTTCCTTCAATGTAGATGCAGTTCCATTGAGGACCACACGCTGAGTACAGCCTGTCAGCCAGCTATGAATCCCTCTGGTGCTGATTCTGTCTAACCCACATTTTTCTATCTTATCAAGTAGAAGGTTGTGATCTACTTTATCAAATGCCTTACTGAAGTCCAAGTAAATTATATCCACAGCATTCCTCTGGTCCACTGATTTTGTCACTTGGTCAAAGAATGCAATAAGATTTGTCTGGCATGATCTGTTTTTGACAAATATATTTCCTTTTTTGTACTAAAACAGATCTTTACCTGACAACCATTAATTTGGCTTCTTACTGCATTTGATGCTAATCTGTCTGCTTTTTCACACTTTTGTGCAACTTCCTTCTCAATGGGTGACTTTCTCAGCTACTTGGCCTGGACTATTCAAAATATAAATTATCTTATAACAAAATCTTTCCAGCTTTATTACACCTCAGGATTCCCAAGATGGGATGTAGGATTTTTAGCTTGCAGGATAGGTGATATTTGTGTTTCCTGTAAGGGCTCAGTGAGCTATCTTGTTCCCATCATTTACTACTCTCAGGTCAGGCTTGTTTTTAAGGGCCAGGAAACAAAATTTGCAATTTTTGAAGTTTTACTTTAAAAATAAAGTACAGATATTTCTTTAAAATATCTGCCTCTGCTTGCTGCTGCCCTACAGCACGTCCGGATTGCCTGCCTCCCCCCCTCCTTGCCACCTCCGCTTGCAGGGTGACGGAGGAGGTCTCCCTTGGGCTTCTCCCACTTTCTCCTTCTTCTTCCTCCTTTGAACAGCCCTTTGCTCCTGTTGCTTTTTTTTCAGTCCCATATCTTGGTTTGTCCAGAACCTTTGCAGAGGGCCTTCCCCTGCCTGCCTCCAATGCTGCCGCTGCCGTGCAGCACGTCTGGATTGCCTGCCTTTCACCATCCCCCCCCCCCGCTGCTTGGAGGGTAATGGAGGAGGTCTCCCTTTGACATGGAACAGGGCATCAGCTTCAGTCGGTGCTTTGCAGAACCTCCTCCATCATCCTGAGCCGCATGAGAGCAGCAAGACCCGAATGGCTGAAGGGAGGAGCCGAGAGAGAAAACTTCAGCATTGGATTGAAAAAAACTTGGAAAACGAGAGACAGGAAGGCCAGGATTGAAGACTCATGTTTATCATAACCAGTTTACCAAATTCAACAAAGAATTACCTATCGGTTCTGCTGAACTGGTGTAAACCGGCTGAATCCCACCACTGATTGGAATGCAGAATCCACAAACTTTCAGCATTAACTATTAGTAACAAATGAAGGGGGTAACAAATAACTAGTAACAAATGAAGTAACTTGAGCAGGAGGCTGGTTTAGAAGACCCCCAAGATCCCTTCCAGCTCTATTCTGATTGATTGATTGAATATTAATATTGCTTAACCTGGGTGAAGTACCCTATCCCATTGTGGGCATGCTGGAAGATGAGAAGGAAAGGAACAAATAAAATTGTTTGAGCAGAATGCTTCAGGATAGATAGTGAATGATGGGAACAGACTTCTAGCTCCAAAGCCTTTTAGGAAAGATTGCATTTGGTATGTAACCTGCAGGAATTAAACATCTCAGATTTAAAAGACAATAGCTACAGTATTGGAATTTTGATTAGAATTAGTTTTCATGGGTGGCATCCACCAAATTTTCCCCAAATGCAAATGATTATTCTTTGAGTTATTGGTATCTAGGAAAGAGCAAGAATTGTTTGGAAAACAGTTTGGTCAAGCTCCCCTCCCCATATGATTAGTGCCTGTAGGACAAAGGTAAACACAGGCACAAATGATAATATGATATTTTTCTAGTATCTTCCACCCAATAGAAATTCGTGAATAATTACGTAGCAAATCAGATTTGATTATGTGATGTTAAAGCTGTTGAGTGATCTCAGAACCAAATTCCAAAACACCTGCTCCAAGTTCCAACACTAGCCTCAGAACCTGTTCTTTAGTTGGCAGGTAAGGCCTTAATACCGGTATGAGACCATACTTAATTAAAATTAATTAAGTTACTTAAAATGCCATATTTTGGAACCTAAATTCTGACTGATTACTGCCTCTGGAATGTACTTTCTTAACCAACTTGAACGAAATTATTTGTCCTATTGACTGTTAACTGCAACTGTTGAGATTTTGCCCATGTGGACTTTAGCCTCTTGCCCTGAAAACAAAGATCTATATTAATACTTAGCAGCTTTGCAGACCAGACAGGAAACACAGATTAGCATATGAGCTAATTCTACTGTATTGTTTTTGTTTATTTATTAAATAAAATTTATTTGTTAAATTTATGTGCCACCCATCTCACTCTTGAAGCAACTCTGGTGGCTAAATTAACATGATAAGGCTACATTAATAGAAGCTTGGAAATGTGAAATCTCCCACTGTCTCCTTTACAGCTAAAGAAGGGTCCCTTCTGAGCCCCTTTTCTGTCCATTATGATGCTGCAAGATATGCCCTCTTATCTGATTATTCCCTAGGCAGAATCTCTTGGCCCATTTCTCAAAGTCTTTCTTACATACCATTACAATCCTAGAACTTGATTGTCTGAAGGGAAGCTTTGGCTATAGCCCCTATCTTAGTAAATATTTAATATGTTAAAACAAGAATAATTTGAAGCTTCTGTCTATTAAAAATCCCTTTGAATATTTTCTAATTCATTAGCCACTAAAAAAGAGAGGGTGGATACTGTTCACTGAAGTTAGATTATGAAACACAAATCCTTTTTAATTAAGACACAGGATGACATTTAAGTAGAGAATAAGGTTTTATATTGACACAAGACATAAGGAGGTCAGGGTCTCAGAGCCCTTTATGAATACTTAAAAAGGTAAAGGTTCCCCCGCACATGCGTGCTAGTCGTTTCCAACTCTAGGGGCCGGTGCTCATCCCCGTTTCAAAGCCGAAGAGCCAGTGCTTGTCCAAGGATGTCTCCGTGGTCATGTGGCCAGCATGACTAGACGCCAAAGGCGCACAGAACGCTGTTACCTTCCCACTGTAGTGGTCCCTATTTTTCTACTTGCATTTTTACGTGCTTTCAAACTGCTAGGTTGACACAAGCTGGGAGGAGTAACAGGCGCTCATTCTGCTATGCGGCCCTCGGGATTCGACCCGCCAAACTGCCGACCTTCTGATCGACAAGCTCAGCGTCCTAACCCACTGAGCCACCGCGTCCCTTTTATGAATACTTATGGGATGACTGACTCATTTAGTATTTTATTCGGATTTCATTCAAATTTTTATTCCTAGGGACTTTTCATGCAGTGAGATGGCAGAATTTGCACCTTCCTACATACTGTATGTGGTATCCCTTTCTTTTTGAGAAATAGTAGACAGCCAGTAAAACAAACGTGATCAACAAAGACTCCTTACACTTGGTAACTAAAAGGGATCCAGAGAAAGCATTCTTGCTCATGAAGAAGAACTAGGAACAATTAAAATAAGAGCTTCCAATGTACACCATAAGGTAAGAAGAATGCATTGCTATTAATAACGGAGAAAAGTAACAAATCTCTTCAATAATGTACAAACTGAAGATGACTAATACCTTGGCAACTTCTTGGAAATGAGGCACATTAAGTTAATAAATCGTTGTTGTTGTTGTTAGCTGTGAAGTCGTGTCCAACCCATCGCAACCCTATGGACAATGTTCCTTCAGGCCTTCCTGTCCTCTACCATCTTCTGGAGTCCATTTAAGCTCACACCTACTGCTTCAGTGACTCCATCCAGCCACCTCATTCTCTGTCATTCCCTTCTTCTCTTGCCCTCAATCTTTCCCAGCATTAGGCTCTTCTCCAGTGAGAATAAATAAATAGTAGGCACCCAATAAGAGCCGCATGGGTGATTTTCTTTTTGGCAAGTGAATATGAAACACATATCTCTGTGTATTTCATCAAGCAGAATATAGAAACAGGAATCATGATGCCATATTTCAAAAGAATATATTTGAAATCTTTATCCAATACTAGGAACATGAGATGAGCTCATAGGTCTAGTATAGGAAATTTGGCAACTTTGATCTAATTTTCATATTTGAAACTTCAGGTTTAAAAATGTTTCACGCTATTATTTCTAAGCACCTTTGCATTTAAGGACAAAAGCGTGAAACATTTTCAAAATGATGATTTAAGAGCAAAAGTGTACCAAGGGACCTTCAGAATTCTGTATTAGGAAGTGCTTCATGAAAATCACAATTAAAGGTATTCTATGACTCAAAGCTTTGATAATTTGTTGCTTTTTGTGATTCTATGCCAAGATATTATATAAATCAAAAAAGAGGTCATTGGTATAACACTTTTTTCTCCTTTTATACAATTTGCTTTATGGGGAAAGATCAATATTTTCATTTTATTTATATTTTCATTTAAAGAATCTTAAATTCTTAAAAATTTTAAAGAATTACTATACAGATCAAGTTCAGAGAATTTATTGGATATGTATATTGGTCTGTAAATAATAGCATACACAAGTGTTTATTCATTCAACTTTAAAAAACTAAATTTAACCAATTTAAACAAGCTCCAATAACTCCTTTGCACTATTAAGCATTAGTAGCCTCTATTCAATATTTTATGGCCCAACAAGCTAAACACCTAAGCACTTTAGTTGATCTTTATAACCTACTAAATACTAAAACCAGTTGAAAATTCTGACCTCTGCAGAGAATACTCCTAAACTGCTATTATTCCATTGATTTTTACCATACACCCCACAATAAAAAAGGGGCTAATATGTAAATCTTGTTCATTTCTCTGGAATTTATATACGAAATATAAATCCCAGAGGATAATGCAAAACCAGATTATAGGTGGGTAGGCTGTAGAGAATACAAAGCCATGAGGAAGAATTTAATATTTGAACTGTTCATTGTAATACAGTATAATAAATCCTCATCTTAATGGAAAAGTAGCCTTGAGATGGCTTTTAATAAATTCAAAATGGGATAGAAATTCTATAACAATAAATAAAGGAAAGAGAGCTGCTTTGATAGGCTATTTTATATTTCCTTCTAGGAGACACATTCACTCACATACAAACATAAGAAAAGGGTGGAAAGACTAGAAACAATTATAATAGTCGTGTGTTGCAATTTCACCATTATTTCTGACAGTTTCCAAGATTCTGCCAACTAGTACCAATCAAGACTTGGTGCTAGCAAGATTCTTTTATTAAACCAGTTGCAGAGCTCTATTGACAGACAGACAGACAGAAAATAATTCTTATAGCCTTTCCAGAAAAGTCTTGGTAGACAAATATGTTAATGTCTGACCCTTTTTAAAAAACAAAAACAAAAAAACCTGTCTTCAAGGGGAACCCTATCAGCTCCCAATCCAGCTATTTTGATCTGTATTGTATGTAGAGTCAAAAAACAAAGAGAAATTCTTCATGGGTCTCTAGACTTATTTTACAGTCCCTGGAGCAATTTTATGAAAAAAGATTTTTCTATTAATTTTCAGAAACTTCAACCACTACAACTCTAAAATGGGCCCACAAGACCGCTATTTCTGTCTCCAGCTATATTGAGGCTACTTGATAGCACACAAGGGGAATTGCTAGAGCAAGAATGCAAAATTGGATTGGCAGATTTCTTGAATAGGCAACAGTCCAGTCTCCTTATATGTATAACAAGATCTAAAATTAAAAACTCCTTTGAGAGTCCAGCTTTACTCTTAGTGACTATCTGGATACAACCATATAGTTTTCTTGGTAACAATACACAACAGGAGAGGCTTCATATTACATGCCAATTATGCAGTTTAATGTTATTTATTTTCTGATGTCCCTGAAGAGGCATATCTGTCCATATATCCATCTTGCTCACTTGGTTACATTACAGCTAAAATGTTAAGTAAGTAATGAGAGAGATGAAGATCTACTCCACACATACTTTTTTGAAACTATGAGAAAGAAAGTCTCTCCCACAAAGTTCAAGCACTTACAGCAGAAGGCATCTCTTACCTAGTGTGTGTTCTCATATGTTTGTTGCAAGGCCCTACTTATTACATTGTCTTATCAAGAAAAATAGAACCATGTTTTGGATGTTAAAATACTACATAGGTGATTCTTATCCAAGTCTTTGATATTTCTGAACAAGGCATTAATCTCCTTGTCATGAAAAACTACCTAAGAAAAGCATACAGGAAAATCACATTGACAGTACAAGTATGATGTGTTTGTTACAACAAATTACCATCTGTCAACATCCTCAATTGGTCAAGATTCTATCACTCTTTACAATCATATTTCCTCATAACCAAAAAGAACTCAAGATAGGGCTGAGAAGATAAAGTGCAACTAACAGGACAGGACAGGACAGGAACAACCCTGAATAGTTCTTGCTGAATTCCACAGGGAATGGAAAACATGGTAGAATTTGGCACACTTTGAAGAGGTAACAAAATTACCCATTGCTCACAATATGTTAGTCATTTCATCTTAGCAATGTATCAAAATATAACTTTTATTTTCTTCTATGTATGAATGGCTGCCATTCATACAAGGGCAGAATCCTGCAGTTGAAGGCTTTACTTGTGGCGGAAATATGATCTACTTTTTCCCTTTCTACAGGGTGTTTATTCCCTGCTCAGAGAGGCTTTCACTACTAAGTAAATGCACCTGCATAAGCACAAAAATCCTTACTACAACATAACAGAAGTTCCTATAATATTCGAGCCACACAGAGATAGCTAAAAAGAACAGAACTCTCAAAGGGGCTGTATCAAACCAGATGCATGGTCCTGGGTGGGGCTGCAAAGATAATACCAGAGAAGTCTGATGCAGTTCTATTGCAAAAATCACACCCCTTTGGTACTCATTTGGAATTCAATTTCACTCTTTTCTACTTCTTTCTTCATAATAAGTATATTCCAGATTACAATAGTTACCTTATGTAAAAATGGAAGATAGATGATAGATAGATAGATAGATAGATAGATAGATAGATAGATAGATAGATAGATAGATAGATAGATAGATAGATACAGAGGTATGAGCTCATCCTGAGTATACAGAGTGGGAATTGCCTGATTGTGAGAGGCTCACCTTCAGGAGCTATCCATAGTACTGAACAGGGTGTTTATTAGAAATCCATTAAAAGTCCACATTGCCTTCCTTAGTCCTGATTGTGATACCAGTTTTACTTGGCAATTTACTTGTTCAATTCAATATGGAGAAAAAAGAGGCTACTTCTATCTATAATGAAAGCTGACCTTCTCTAGTGGTGGCATGGGTGTGCTAAACAAGTAAATGAAAGGACCTGTTTACCAGAATTACTAGAACTTGGAACTGGCAATATGAAAGCCTGGCAAGGAAGAACAGTGGGTGTGGGTGGGCTTGAAGTAGTTAAGTTGTGCTATGCATCAGTGTCTCTTGCTTTAGATTCCCAAAGGATAGAGGAAGGATGTTTTCATTAGTTGGCAAGTTACCTACATATAGCAAAGGTAATGTATACAGCCATGCTTAGATTTAATTCCTAATTGCTTTAGACTAGATTATGGGTCATGATTTCTGTTGCCCAGATTTCTGAGGATCAGGGCAATGATCTGGACACAGTGATTTGGGTGGGGTGTAATGTTTTGATAGCATAGACATTATCTTTATTATTTACATTTAAAAGACATCTTAATTAAATGTATTTTTAGGAAGAAGATGCATGGCACATTGGTATTAGGATGAACTGTTTATTCCATAAGGACTAAAGAAATATATGTTGCTACCTATAATATAGGATGGAAGAGGTTGTTTATGAAAAGGGATCCATAATTTCCTGTGTCCCCATCTTAAGTAATAAGGCAATTCATTAAACTAGATCAACTTCTCTGGTGTTAATCAAGCTTTTTTTGCAAGTGTTCTATGCAAGTTGAAAGCTTGTCTACATTTGCATCATGTCAAAATCAGTTCAGTCAAAACTACTGCAGTGCTCATTTAGCATGCATTTTTATACCTGACAATATATCAAAATGTTTTACTAACTTTGGTAGTGAAGTCCAGAAAACCTTTCCATATAATATGAAAAAAATGAGATGGCTTTGCAAAGAAAAAATTATTAAATATGAACTCAAGTTCTCCTTTGCTCAGTCATCACTTTCCTATCAAACTATGTCTTTAGATGTTGGAGAAGTTTTAGTTTCTAGAGTTGGCCACATCACTTGCACAC
The DNA here is from genome assembly GCF_964194415.1 of Vipera berus. NCBI lineage: Eukaryota > Metazoa > Chordata > Lepidosauria > Squamata > Viperidae > Vipera > Vipera berus. Next base: position 109,450,405 of record NC_138204.1, read on the forward strand.
TCTTCTCAATTCTTTCAGTCAACAATCTGGGCTGCAGTCCTTTTAAAGCCAAATCAACCCATTCGTTGCATATCAGCCCAGGCAAAGAACTGAACCAGCATGAGGAGAAATACAGGTTACAGCAGCAGGAGGGGGGGGAAGCAAGCTTTCTTAAATAAATCAAGAGAATGGAAAGGGTGAGTGGGGGCAAGCATGCACTTCATTTCCCTTTCCAAGTGACCCAGCTACAGAACGGAAGAGGATCTTGGAGCTTACCTTTGCCCATGTTTCAGCAAGTGGCATTCATAGTACAATGTATACTAAGAGCTGGGAAAATGCATGAGGGGAAAGGATATGGCCAGTCGATGAGCTTCTTGGCATACTTCCTGACAATGTTATCTTCCCCAAAGATGAAGAGAGATCTGTTGACTGTGAAGCAATTCTGGCGGACAGGTATGGGATTGTACAATGCCATTGTCCTGGCCCGTTGAGCTTTAGTTTGCTTATATGCTCCTGGGGTTCCCCCTGAAGAAGCAGGGGCTCCCTGGCGGCTCCTGTTCTGTTCCATGGCTCCATCTCCAGTTCCCAGCCTGCCAGCCATTGCCTCACCGAAGCGAGCCATCCTGGAAGGAAAAGAGAGAGGTGATCCAACCAAGGCCCCCTCCTTTCTATAAAGTGGCAAGCAGCAAGAAAGGTGTGCGTGCGCGTGTGTTGGAGAGGGTGGTGTTCCCAAGATAGCGCCCCTCTTTTGTTTGCTTCTCGGTGATGTTTTCAGAGCCACACGTTGAATGACTCCTCCATTCCTCTGGAACCAACGATTAATAGCCAGCCATGCAATCCCGTCGATGCAAAACACAAAGCATTCAAAAGAAAAAAAAGGGGTGGGGGACAGTCTCCACCAAGAAATCAGTCAAACCTATGAGCAAAAGCCATAGTAATTTTTTTCTATGAAAATGTTGAAATGCCTGCTAAATGGAGGCTCCATGTGTGTGTGTGTGTGTGTGTGTGTGTGTGTGTGTGTGTGTGTGCTGAGAGGAGAGCTCAGGTTCTGTCCCTTTTTACGTGGAGCTCTCTGCACTGAGGCTGAGCTTTAAATCAGACACGTCCTTCTCCTCCTCCTTCTCCTCCTCCTCCTCCTGGCTTTGTGTAGAGGAAAAAAATAGGGGTTGTCCTCTACTCCGCCACCTTTCTCAGACCCCCCCAAAGGGTCTAGTCCAGGAGGAATCGGAGGGGCTGTCTAAATCGGATGGGGAAGGGTTGCAAGGCAAGCCTTTCCATCCGCCTGTCAGGAAGAAGGAGAGAGGGAGGGGGGAAAGCCCTGCAGTTGGACAAACATGGACAAGAGGTGGAGAAACAGGTTGCAGCCCCCTCCAATCTAGTTAGAAAGCAAAGTGTTTAACTTCCTCGCAATCGGCTCCATCTTCCCCCTTCAAAGGAGAAGCATTATCTCATTCCACCCCCCATGAGGAGTGGGGAAGAACTATCCATCTTGCTCTCCCACACACATACCTTTTGCGAGAGAATTAATGCAATTATATGGAGGGGGAGTGCTAACAATGGCTTTTGACTAAGCTTCTGCGCTGCTCAATTCTCTCTCTCTCTCTCTCTCTCTCTCTCTCTCTCTCTCTCTCTCTCTCTCTCTCTCTCTCTCTTACACACACGCGCGCGCGCGCACACACACACACAGAGAGAGAGAGATTCACAGGGTAGCTTCTGTTTAGCAACCAGATTAGATTTTCTCAGGGAAGATGAGGAAGGAGGGAGGGATCTATCAGGAACAAAGAGACTGCCTTGTAGACCTGCATAGGAGCGGAGGCTTACTGAGTAGAAAGAAATAAGCCCTGCTTGATAGTTGCTTCTCACTTGCTCATTTAAAGAAGCAAGAGTTGATTTCCATCTCTTTTTCACTGCTCTCTGCAATTTTTTGCTTCTTTATTTAAGGCAAGACATATAGATGGGGAATGGATCACAAAGTGGGATTTATGGAGCGCTGCCATCTCCCAATAAGTACCAGATTCTGTACAATTAAGGGTATCTTCCTTAATGAACTGACAGATGTTAATACTTGATCAAAAATGCACCTAAGGGCATAGGATGCCCCCTGCATCTCTCATACTGGTATAAAACAAGCATTTTAAAAAATGGGTCTGAAACATGTCCCTGTTCTTCATTACAGGTAGTCCTCGATTTACAACCATCCATTTAGTGATCATCCAAAGCTGCTCCTGATAAGCAAAGTCAAGGGGGGAAGCAGGATTCGCTTAACAACTGCAGGGATTTTCTTAACAACCATGGCAAAAAAGGGTCTTAAGCTGACATAATGACTCACTTAACAACTGCCTTGCTTAGCAATGGAATTCTGATCCCAATTCTGGGAGTCAAGGACTACCTATATTTCTTAAACAGTCGCAATACTTCTGAAATGGAAAAGTTCAAAAATAACAGATTAAACTTCTTTCCACATCTTGACACCTTCCCTTTCCAGAATATATCTGGATTTCATCAGCTCTGAAAAGAAATTTATCTTCAGCCAAAAGTTTCTGAGGAAATCTGCCCCTGGATATCTCTCAGGGGAAAAAATATGTTGGCATGTACTGAGGCAGTTATAAAATTGGTTGGACTGTGGGCTGGTGCTTGGCATCCAAACTTCTGGGATGATTATTTCAATACAGTTTTCAGATTTAAATGTGGTGTTCTTCAGTGCCATGTTTCTAACAAGGAAATGAATGTTAAAAGCCTAAGATTAATTCTTTTTTCTTAAAAGAAAAAAAAACTTTTTATTTCTTTTCTGGTTTTGCATAATTTATTTTATCACAGGCGAGAACAATGTAGTGCATATCTATGTATATCTTTTGCTGTAATCTAGAACCATTTTTCTTATTAAAGGAAGAGGAAAGCTTTCATTTGTTGAAGAATGATAACATGCATTTATGCAGGAATTTCGATGGCACATACTGCATATTGTTTAAGCAGCTCCCATATAATAAGGTTCTTATGCCCATACAGATAGTCCTTGCTTAATGAACAAATGTTTTACAAAAAAAAACCTATTGTTGTTCAAAGTTAGGATGGCACTTCCAGGCACTCTTCTCAACCCACACCAACCCCACCCCCCACACACACTCCCTCATACACATCCCCAACTCCCCACCCCACCCTTCTTGATCTGCTCTGCCCACTGCATTTCCATCCCAACCTGAACTCTTCACACACATATGCACCCTCCCCAACCCACACGGCATCTCTCATGCATCCCCACATACCATTCCCCATCTGCTCACTGTGCTCCCTCCCCCGCCGTAAAGGAGCCAGTTACCTGTCTGCTGCTCTTTGTCTTGCAACTTTTTGCTTTCTCACCTCTCCCTAGAGGCTTCCCATAAGCAAAGTAAATGGGGAAGCCAGCAGGAATTCAAGGGAGGGAGGAAGAAATGTTTACAGTGCTCCTTGCCAGCTTTCCACAAGGAAACTCAATGAGGAATTTAGCAGGAAGTCATTCCTGCTCCTGTTCTTGCCCATCTGTGGCCCTTCTGTTTCTCTGTTTAGGTAAGGAAATATCTCTGAAAGGATGACCCAAAGGGACATGAGTTGCTTAGTGTACAATAATTCCATATAGTGATAAAGGATAGCTATTCATATAAATAGACATATTTACCTTTGTAGGAGTCTAGTTCTCTTTGGCCAAATTTCTGTGGCTACCAAAGGAACTGAACATCTCACTGGTGTAGATTATCTTTTTTGGTGGGGAAAGGGAGAGGCTCAAACATGGAAATACCAATCTTATATTAAACCAAATGGAGTCTAGAGACTGATATCTTCATTGCTAAGGACAAATACAGTAAATATGTTTCAGAAGTGCCATCAGGCTTCAAAGGGGAGTACATGTTGGTTTATAACTTGCCATTTTTCTCTTTTGTCAGTTAAAATCAAAATCTGTGGACCTTTGTTTTTTGTTTTACACCAAAAAGGCAAACTTTTGATTCTTCTACTTTTTTTTCTGTTGCTGAGAGTTTGAAGGAGTGGCTTCACAATCACCCACACATCTTAAGCACAATGCTGTTATGGATATTAATCTACCCTTTCTCCTGCAAGTGGTATAGGTGCTTTTGGCTGGCTAATGGTTAGAGGACTATCTTGGTGGAGGAAACCAGAATCAATTATCCTGTGCCCCTAGAAATACTGAATTTGTTTACCATAAAGGCTTAAACACAGGTGCACCCAAATTTATTGATGGATGCTTTGCATTCTCTGAAAAGGCAATCTGTGGTGGAGAAGAAGGTGTCCCCAACAGCACAAATAAGGGCTTATGCTGGGAGTGGAGACATCAAAAAGATCAACAGAAGGGTCAGAATGAAGTGGAGAGAGTGCAAAGTTTTGTAAATGTCTTATTTTCCATTACATCATCTAATACTTTTAACCTAATGACCATCCTTATAGTATATCTGTGATAGCAAATTATATAGTTCAGCTGTGCACTGTTTGAAAAGGATTATTGTTTACCTACTCTGAATCTTCCATGAGAAAGCCTGCTTGGTGTAGAGATTAAGGCATCAGATAGAGACCAAGAGCCTGTGAATTCTAATTCCATTTTAGGCACAAAGCCAGCTGGTGACTTGGGCCAGTCAGTCTCTCTCAGCCCTAGAGAGGAGGCAATGGCAAATGATTTCCAAGAAACCTTGGCAAGAAAACTGCAGAGCCTAGTCTAGTCATTCACCAGCAGCTAATGACAGATGGAAGACACACACATGCACACACACACAATCTTTCATGTTTTAATTAGATAATCTCAAGTTTCTTCCATTATAAAAGACAAAAGCATCTCTTTCTCCATTCTCTCCACAAATTATTTTATCAGTCTCTGTTATGTACCCACTTCACACTTTTTTCCTAAACTAAAAAGTCACCTCTGACCACAAAAGCCTTTCTTGAGCAGCTAAGCCTCCACTAGCATAAGGAACTTGATTTTTTTTTTGCCCCAATTTGCACTTGGCTGCCTTTGGCTTTTTACACACATCCTTTTCCAAGCAATTTGTCTGAAAACTTGGCCATGTCGTACAAACCCTTAATTTCATTTATGAACGAATTAAAAGTTCTTATCTGTAATACAGATCCTTGAGAGAAGTTCTTTTGCACTTCCACTCTGAAAACATTCCATTAGTTGTCTCAAGGGTACTTTTACAAAAGTCAACTGGACTATGTTTTTTCCTTGAGGAAGACATTTCGCTTCTCATCAGGTCCTTAGAACTCTCTCCATCAAGTCAGAACCAATCCTTCCATCTCCCCACCACCACTGCCATTCAGTCAGAACTGAAGAAGCTTCCTGGATGAGAAGTGAAACATCTTCCTCAAGGAAAAAACATAGACATAGGCCAGTTGCCTTTTGAAAAAGCACCTTTGAGACAAACATGACCTGGATGACTGAGCATCTCCATAGACATTCATTAGTTGTTACTCTGTTCTTTTCATCTTTAACTAGTTGCCAAGCCCTCTTCTTCTATTGCCTGGTTTGCTAAGGGTCTTTGGTTCAGGACTGCAGCAAGAACTTTTAGAAGTTAAAATAAACAATATCTTCCTCATTACTCTTAGTCATAATCTTGTTGATATTCTAAAAATGCTTAATAATTTTTATTTTTATTTTAATCATGCTTTCTAACAATTTATCTGGCACAGATTTTAAACTAGAAAGCCTGTAATTTTCTGGCACCTCCTGGCTCCCTTATGGGCTGATATTAGACTGGCCAGTTTTCATTCTTGGACTACAGAGTCTGAAATGGGGATTAAGCCAAACATTTCACAAAGAAGTTGGCACTTAGTTCACATAATACACTGAAGTTAACATATCATAACATATTTGCTCATATTCATCCATAAATGTCCTTGCTTCTCCATTTGTACCACTCAAATGAAGACTCTAAAGCATGGGTTTCAAACTCGCCATGTTGCATTGCCAGATCTGGGGTGGGCACGGCCTCCGCATGGTGCAACCGGCCCGTGGGCTGGCAGTTTGACACCCCTGCTCTAAAGCTTTAAGGAACAGCAGCTGTGTCCTTCAACCTAATTTATAAAACGTCATGCCCATGGATTTCATTAAAAAAACATTAAAAATAATTAAATAGATCTACATGGGGATATTTTACAATCTAGCATTAAACTACAGAATATTCTTATAGGAAGCATTGGGCTTTTCACTCAAAAAACTTCATCAATATCTCTCCTTTCACACAGAACTGTTTTAATCTCTGTATGAATATAAAGGTCCTTTTGGTTTCCTGAAAGCTCCCTGTCATGGTTCCAATAGCTGAAACCCTTCAAAAGAACTTCGAGGTATTGTTTACCTTAAAGAATCTTTTATTCGGGAAACAAAGTATCAGCACTACATAGTTGAACCCAAAAACTAAATTCCCTTCCCCCTGATACAAAGTAGCAAAGTGCAATTCCCATCCCCAATAAGCTGTCATAAATCACATTCCCCAATTAGCTTAAAGCACGGGCTTTCTCCTTAGCTCCACAGCCCGCCAAAACATTATCAGCTTTTACTTGGGTTCCCACCACAGCATTATGTTATGGCTAGCTGAGCTTACATTCCAATTCCCCCCCCCCCACTGCACCTAATTTCTAAAGTAAGAAAAAGCATGTTAAAGGAATAGAGAAAATGGCTGCATGTTCATCAGTTGTCAAAGCAGGAACATCCAATGTTAGCAATGTTGACATCCAGCCCCCCTTACAAAAAGGACAAATCCTGTAATTCAAACAAAATTATACGTTAGGGGTTACCCCTTGGTTTATAAGGGTGTTTCTCATAAAATCTATTAATGAGTCTGTTGGCTTTTACATCACTAGATTTTACCCATGTGGCTTCGACAATGGATATCCTTTCTGCTGCACTAAGTACTGTAAATTTCCCTTAAATATTCTAGAATCAAGAATATGCTTCACTTTATAATGAATCTGTCTGGCTACCACAAGAGGTCCAGGTGCCCTCTTAAGGGGAGGTCATAAGATGGAACCCCAAAAAGGTTTCAGTAGGCTACAATGGAACACAAGGTGGACTTTTCCTACAGTAGGAGTCTGGGAAGTTTTAATTCTACTGTGACTGGGTTAATGATTCTCACTATGAGGTAGGGACCCAGGTACGCTGGTCCTAACTTTTTACTAGGCAACTTAAGTCATAAATATTTTGTGGATAAGTAGACTTTTTCCCCAACTTGGAATGAACTTTGGGGAGCCCTTTTTATCAGCTTGCTTTTTATACATCTCAGAAGCCTTTTTCACAGCGATGTTCGTGTTTTTCCATACCTCCTCCCACCCTTCACCCACTGGTCAAGTGTTTGGGAAGTAAAGGGCCCCTGAGGATATTTGGGTATTGGGTTGAACTCTTTTCCTGTGGCAACTTTAAAAGGCACAAAACCAGTGCTGCTGTGGACAGAGTTGTTGTTAACCACCTCTGCAAAAGGGAGGAGGTCAGTCCAGTTGATTTACTGATAGTCCACATAGCATCTGAGATACTGCTCCACCACTGGGTTTGCTGATTTAGCCCCCTCCCCCATTTGTAGACAGGTGAAAAGCCAATGATAGACCTTGCGATGAGCCAATTAGCTTGAGGAAACCTCTCCAGAACTTAGCTATAAACTGCACCCCTCAGTCTGAGATTATTCACTTTGGCATGCCATGCAGTCTGTAGATGTGCTTTAAAAACATCTTGGTTAATCTTTGGGCTGATGGGAGTCCCTTGCAGGCAATGAAATGAGCTTGTTTTGAAAATAGGTCTATCACCGTACTTCCCCTTCTTTCAGGTAATTCTACTATAAAATCGATAGCAATTTCTTCCTATGGTTGGGAAGGGTCTGCTACTGGTTGTAATAGTCCTGGGGTTTTCCCCTGAATTCTTTTCATGGTGGCACATACAGCACAGCTCTTGACATAGTTCTCTACCTCCCGTTTTAAACCCAGCCACCAAAATTGCCGGCAAACCAGATGCAGTATTTTTAAATGTTCAAAGTGTCCAACCTGTTTCACATCATGACCGTGCCAGAGAGCATTAAGGTGGAGGGTTTCAGGCAAATACAACTTCCCCCCTTTGTAAGCCAAACCATCCCTGCACATCAAGGAGGTTTGATTTTCCTTGAACCATTGATCATTGGGGAGTTCCTGTTTTATTTTCTTTGCCCCAGGGTCATCGGGTTTCAGAAGATGGGGCTCTCCGAGGCATTAGTTGAGAAGCAGCTTGTGGTGTAGATATAATTGCTTCATTTAACCTCTTCATGCTGGCTCTTGTATTGAAGTAATCTGGATAAAGCATCAGCTAAAAAGTTTTTTCCCCCTGGTATTTACTTCAGGCTGAAGTTAAAATGGTTGAAGTATTGCACCCACCGTACTTGTTTCAGGGACAGCTTGCAGGGAGTGTTCAGTTCTTCTAGGTTTTTGTGATTAGTCCATACCTCAAAAGGCACCTTGCTCCCCTCTAGGTACAGTCGCCAGTTTAATAGAGTCCAGTGGATTGCGAAGGCTTCCTTCTCCCACACTGCCCACCTTCTCTCACACTCGGTGAACCTTTTTGAAGTGTAGACAGAGGGCTGTAGTACTCTGTCATGGTTCTTTTGCAATAATACAGCTCCAACGGCCACGCCGCTGGCATCAGCTTGAATTACAAAGGGTTTCCCCAGACAAGGATGCTTTAGGACTGTGTTGACTGCAAATAGTCTTTTCAAATTCTCAAAAGCAGTTTGACAGTTCATAGTCCATGCAAGCGGCTGGCCCAGTCGCAGCTCCCCCCCTCTTTGCATGTTTTCAGTAAGTCTGTAAGGGGTAAAGCAATTTCAGCAAAGGAGGGGATGAACTGTCAGTAAAAGTTGGCGAATCCTAGAAAGATCTGAAGCTTTTTGTAAGTCTTTGGGGCTTACCATTCGATTACGGCTTTCACTTTAGCTGGGTCCATTTCAATGCCCTCACTGGAAATTCTGTAGCCAAGGTAATCTAGTCTGGTCTGATGGAACTCACACTTTAATAGTTTAGCATACAGTTTGGCATTCAACTATTTCTTTAACACCTCTCGCACTACTTTTACGTGGTCAGCCATATTTGTGCTGTATATCAGGATATCATCAAGATACACCAAAACTCCTTTGTATAAATGGTCATGTAGTACTGGTTGATCAGCTGCATGAAGACAGCTGGATCCCCCTGTAGATCTTGGTATTCGCTGGGAATGAGTGGCTTGCCTGGTTGTGGCAGGGTTGCTATCTTTGCTAGCTCAGTGGACAGCCTAAACTCTCCAGTAACGTTGACTGAATTAAAGGGGGGCTCAGGCCCTATAAGTAGTCTCACAGTCCTCATCCCCTTCTCCCACCAAATAAATGGTCTCCATTTGTCCAGCCCTAGAATCACAGCCTCAGTCATCTTCGAAGCCACCATGAAGTGAATGAACTCCCAATGTTCACCTATTTTATTTGGGAAACAAAGTATCAGCAATACATAGCTGAACCCAAAAACTAAATTCCCTTGCCCCTGATACAAAGTAGCAAAGTGCAATTCCCACCCCCAATAAACTGTCATAAATCACATTCCCCATTTAGCTTAAAGCGCGGGCTTTCTCCTTAGCTCCACAGCCCGCCAAAACGTTATCAGCTTGTGCTTGGGTTCCCACCACAGTGTTATGTTATGGCTAGCTGAGCTTACATTCCAATCCTCCCCATCTACTGCACCTAATTTCTAAAGTAAGAAAAAGGAATAGAGAAAATGGCTGCATGTTCATCAGTTGTCAAAGTGGGAACATCCAATGTTAGCAGTGTCGACACTCCCACTGCTTCCTTTCTGTGGCCTGTCTGCTTATATAATAGCCATTTCCCTCAAGATAATATGGAAGATAGGGCCAGCCTTGAGAATTTACAGCTGACTAAAAGAATAGGCTTATAGTAGTAGATAAAATCGTGCTTTAAAGTACCCTCTTAGAGAATACATAGCATTGGTTTGATGGTTTGGGGTAAAAACCCTCTCTCAAAATGTCTAAACAACTCAGATTGGATGTTTACCCAGGGGATGTACTACTGCTACTGTTAACTCTGAATTCTCAATCACTACAGAGTAAAAATGACATCCAGATTGCTTAAGGATGTGACTGCAGCCTTCTGCAGCTGTGCAAACCAACATTTCCACAGCTGCTGCAAAGTTGTTTAACATGGCCAGTTTGGAATATCAATCGATAACTAAATAAAACCTGAAAAAATTCTTTCCGAGGTCAGTTGCTGCCCTAAATTAATAAAATCTGGAGGATGGAGCTCTTCATTACTTCCTGCTTTACAACATTTTATATTTATAGTAATTAAGTTTATGGTGAGGCCATAATCCCATAATAATGTTTTCCTGTTTCAGGCCAAATTCTTGTTTTGGCCTAGTGGTTTCTTGCTTGATGTAGGGTTAGCTTAAGGTTTATATGACTGGCTTGATAGAATTGTTATCAAAATTATCATTATCTTGTTCATTTAGAAGTGAAGAAATATAACTTCTGTGCTTTGGGAGTGATTATGGCTTCCACTGTCACAAATATCTTTAGGGTATTAATTTCAGTAACATTTGGATTCTAAAGTAGCAGATAGTGTACCCCCACCCACCCACTCCCTGTAAAAAATAGAATTATATCTTTTTCCATGCTTTCCTATTGTACATTTGTTCCCCTTCAGTGCTTAATTAGAAAATACACACATTTATGTTTCAGAATTGGGCATCATAATTGAATTAGAATGTAAATTGATTATGTGTCAAGTCATTGGTGACCTTGGTGACAACTTGGGAGTCCTCCTAGATTCACAGCTTTCTTTAGAAGATCATATAGTAACTGTGACTAGGGGGGCCTTCACCCAGGTTCGCCTGGTGCACCAGTTGCAGCCATATCTAGACCGGGATGCCTTGCGTACAGTCACTCATGCGCTCGTGACCTCTCGGTTAGACTACTGCAACGCTCTCTACATGGGGCTGCCCTTGAGGACCACTCGGAGGCTCCAACTGGTGCAGAATGCAGCCGCACGAATTGTGTTGGGGGTCTCCCGATACTCCCATGTTACACCTCTGCTCCGTGAGCTGCATTGGCTTCCAGTTGCCTTCCGGGTGAGATTCAAGGTGCTGGTAATGACCTATAAGCCCTACATGGCATGGGTCCGGAGTACCTAAGGGAGCACCTGCGGCCGGCGTCAACTTCCCTCCGCCCAGTGCGCTCCCACAGAGAGGGCCTCCTCAGGGTGCCACCGGTCAGAGAATGCCGACTGATGGCCCCCAGGGGGAGGGCGTTCTCTGTGGGCGCGCCTGACCTTTGGAACCGTTTACCGGTTGAGCTCCGGATGGCTCCCGACCTGCGCTCCTTCCGACGTGACCTAAAAACCTATTTATTTGAACAAGCCGGCCTGGTCTGATGGGTTTGGGGTTTTAATTACTGTTTTTAAGTAATTTATTTATTGTATTTGGGCACTGTGGTTTAATCTGTTTTTAATTTTTGTATTCTGTATTTGGTATTTATTGCCCTGACCACCGCCCTGAGTCCTTCGGGAGAAGGGCGGTATACAAATTAAATAAAATAAAATAAATAAATAAATATAGATCTGGGGTGTCAAACTGCCGGCCCATGGGCTGAATATGTAATGTGGAAGCCACGCCCACCACAGCTCTGACAAAGAGAAAAAAGTCATGATACATCACAACACATCACGTCACGTGATGTGGCGAGATTGACACCCCTAAAATAGATAGATTTTCTCTGTTACCTAACCTGGTCTTCAAATCTTCCTATGCTGCATCCATCATCACTGTAACTGATTCCATCTACTTTGTTATTGGTCATTCTATTCTCTTCTTGCCTTCCCACTCCTTTCCTTCATCACAGTTCACAGTGTTCAATACTTTTTCTAACCTGCTTCTTCAGAGTCCAACTTTCCCTTCCATAGATTGTCTGGGGACTATCATAGATTGCACAATTCTGATATTTGTAGGTATAAACACATCATAGACATATCATGATATTTCAATATCTTTTCCAAGAACTTCAAGGCTGTCCTACAAATAGTCTGCAGCATATTTCTTGTACATTTACTGTTATTTGTTGCTGTTGTTTGTTGCTCCTAAAAGGTAGACACTATCCTAAAAGGTAGACACTTTAATAAAATTCACAGGCTATTGTGATTAGTTTGGTCACTATGCACAATGATTTTTATTTCATCTGATTGTCTATTAATGAGGTTCAGAATTTCAAAAGAATTCCTGATGGTCTCCTTGAAAATGGTGGGTACAGTATATGTTCAAGATCATATTGTGGAAACTGACTGGCTTTCTTCTTCTTTAGCTTAATTTGGAACAGTTCATAATCTGTTCCCCAGTCTGGTGATATTTTTGATGCGACAATTGAGTTGCTCCACCTCTTTTTAGCAATGCTATAGTAAAACTGATTTCTATATACTTCATCTGGTGATATCCATGTATAGAGGTATCGTTTTAGTTGCTTGAAGAGAGTATTAACTATGAACACATTATAGAAGGAGCAGAAATGTTCTGCTTCATTTTCGTTTCCTATGATACAACTGTCAACGCTGCTAACATCAAATGTTATTGCTTGACAAGAGATTAAGAAGTAGCCATTTCATACCATACTTTCCGGCGTATAAGACGACTTTTTAACCCATGAAAATCTTCTCAAAAGTTGGGGGTCGTCTTATACGCCGGGTTGTCTTATACGCCGGAAAATACTATTCACCTCTCTGATCTTTTCTGCTGGACGGCGGGATCGCTGGGTGAATGGAGGTAAGCGATGGCGACCCGTGGTTAAGCGGCCAACAGCGAACGGGTGATGGAGGGCAAACTCTCGTTAGATCATGGGGCGGCTGCTGCAGCCGCTGCCATTGCTCTCTCTAGGACTGGCCATGCTGGTGCTTCCAATGCTGGCTGTCAGGTCCCCGACGAGAGGACAAGCAGGCAGTCCCCAGAGGCTCAACAGTAGGAAGGGAGCACCTTTGCTCCCGCCGAGGCACCGCCTGACCCGCGCCGACCAGAAGAATCGCTTGCCCGGTCACGGAGTGTGGAACTGAGAGCAGCAGCGCACCAAGTGAGAGAGCTCAGAGGAAAGAAGGCGAGGCGCCCATTTGGCGGGGAAGGAGCAAAGCTGGGGAAATCACAGAGCAGGCGGAGCAGGGAAACATTACAGGGGAAATGGGGGCGGGGTTTAAAAGGCGAGGCGGGCGGGACGTGGAGACGTTCTGTTAGAAGTAATGAAGGAGCCTCCGGGCACTTTCTGGATCGGATTGTGCGAACTGAGGGTGCCGCTACAGTCCTCGTGTTTCCCAGGGTTGCCTGTCGTGCCAGAGGTATTCCCTGTAGCCCCAGATTCTTTAGCTCCCCACTTTCTTTAATTCGGGCAAATTTTGTGCTCCATGGAGAAACATTAATATGCAAATGCCGTTTGTTTAACCGCGCAAAACTCAGGGGAAGGCTTAAGCCTTTTCATTTCTGTTTTATGCACGGGCTGGGAGGGTCACGAAGTTTACCTCTTTTATTTTAGCAACATCATGGCACTTATAAAAAAGGGTACTAATGCTAAACGAGTTGTTAATATGCAGATTGTGTGCCAGGAAGTGAAATATTGAGTTATTAGCCCAAACCCTATAATTTAACACAAAAAGTAGGGGGTCGTCTTATACGCCGGGTCGTCTTATACGCCGGAAAATACGGTATGTTAAACTTGTGTATTGCTTTAAGAGATTGAATTTAAGGTTGGGAGGGGGGACGAGTAGGATTGTACCTTCAAGGCCATCTCTAACTAAAGAAGATAAGACCTTGGCAAGTTTTCTAATGGAAGGTAAACTGATTCTTTAAATTAATTGGAGAATATGATTAATGACAAAATTAGCAAGGTGGAGAATTGTGTTTTAATATATTGTGCAAGCGGCAGAGATTTCAGATTCCAGCTTCCTTCTAGCAAGAATTTGCCGGTGTATTAGGCTAATAAAGGACTTTTAAGGTAAACAATGCCTCAGAGTCACTTGAAAAGCCCATACGTCGGAAACGTGACACCAACTACATTTTCTTTCTTCTTCCAACTTTAGCACTCCAGTCTCTAATCACAAGCAGGATATCATACTTGCATGTTCTGTTAATTTCAAATTGGGCTTGATCATAAAATTCATTATCTCCTCTTCTCTGGTGGTTGGAGGATAATTTGAATGATCATCATATCAATGAGTTGTCCATTAAGTGTAATCAATATTATTTGGTGACTGATTGCATTGTAGCCAAGTATTGTTTTTCCTATACACTTCCTAACTGTAAAAGCAACACCATTCCTTTTTTGTTTGTTTTTGATGTCCGAGTAATAAAAAGTATGATGTTATGATTGAAAGTGTCCAATCCCTGTCCATCTCAGTTTGATAACTAAAAAGTTAATTTGGGGCTCTTTCATTTCACCTTTCACTATATTGAACTTTCTTGTGTTCATGATTTTTACGTTCCATGTTCCCAGTATATTTTTGTCATTGCAGCTGTAGATTTTCTTTTCCTGTATGGCAACATCAGCAAGTAAATGTCTTCAGGGCTTTAATTTAGCCATATATTAAAACTTTTAGTACTGTGAAAGAACCTCAGGTCTTCCTTGGTAGCACGTTGTGGGGGGCCCTATCTTAAGACCCTATCATCCAGCAGCATATATTCAATCATTTTATATTTTCTATCCATGTCATTTTCTTGGTAAAAATACAGCAGTAGTTTACAATTGTCTTCTTCCATGCAGGATGAATTGGTCCCTTTGCTGTTGTCACTGAAGTAATCATCTGCTTCCAGCCTCTTCCTATTTCACTGCTGCTCAAAACAGATCCCTGCTTGGTTTAGCTGGGCAACTGGGATTAACCTTCATGCCTTGGATGACCTGTTGAGAATATATAATCTTGGGATACACTCCTGATATTTTCACTTTTCCCTTCTAGAAACACACACACAAACAAACACACACACACAAACACAAAATGATGAGGAACACAGTATGATGGACGGGTTAGGGAGGGAGAATTTAGATTATGAGGAATGAAAGTTTTCATTTGGTAAATATTGCTCAGTTCTAGTAATATCCAGTGCCAGTGATGATACTGTTAAATTTAGTTTGCCCTTGGTAAGAGCACCAGGAACATATTCTAGCTTTCTAAAATCTGTTTTATTCACGATATTTATTGTAGAGGTAAACCAATATTTCTGCATAAATATACTGTCCTGCATCGTAATTCCAGATCCATGTTTCTGCTCCTTAAGAGCTTACCTTCAGCCAAATCATAGATGGTCCCTCTGAATTTACCCTCAAAAGAACCCTCAATCAGACATTATTTAGTAGTTTAAAAGAACATCTCTATGATATTAACCCCTCACCAACCCAGATACACTAATAGAACCACCATCTTTAAGAAACAATATGTGCATAACACTAACTGAACAGTCAACGTAGTAGGAAAACCACAAAGAAACTCAGCTGAGTTTCTTTTTCTTACAATTATTAGGCTTGAGCAGATTCCAGGTGCATAGCACTGATATTCAGCAACGTGTGGAAAATTGGCATCTCATACCTAAAATTACCAACACTATATAGCTATTTTAATCTCTTCTTTAATGAGCCCTAAAAGTAGCTTCAGCTCAAATAATTTTTTTGATGCTA
This sequence comes from Vipera berus, assembly GCF_964194415.1. Taxonomy (NCBI): domain Eukaryota; kingdom Metazoa; phylum Chordata; class Lepidosauria; order Squamata; family Viperidae; genus Vipera; species Vipera berus. The sequence continues at coordinate 109,466,048 of NC_138204.1, forward strand.
TCAATTGGCTAGAGAGATCTAAGCTCTTCTCATGCATTGGCATTCTATATCTGGATGTATGGATTCACATTATATTATACTAAACACTTATGGATCACTCTTAAAAATTCCAAAGATTTAAGACATTTTTTAACTATAGGTGTCTATGACTATTATCCTCCTTGTTTACCAAGCCTATAAACAAAAACATCTCCACCACTGGCATATGATTAATGCTTCTGGTGAATTCAGAATTACCAGCCTACTGGTTCCCACCTTTGCAGGAAATACAATGTTTTTACTGATTGAAGACATAGCTATTTTTGGTCATGCATTCACATGAGGAAATAATTAATTGCTCTTCCTAGCTCAGCATCATGGCCTCAAGTTCATGATAGAGTCTAATCAAGGAAAGGATTGTTTCACAGTTTTGTCTCACAGTTTTCATTTGAGCTATCTAGATGAATTTCATAAATGCCTGACCTAAAAACACTGTTGAACATAATTAACAAGTAAACAAAGTATCTAACAGCACACATATTGTCTTCAAAAAAAATAACCAGAAAGGGCTAGTCATGGCCATGGTGCTGTTGGGGAAGCAGTTCAGGAGTAGGAAAGTTTAATTCATGTTTGCCCTACAATGGGTATATTTTGATTGAATCACTAAACTTTACTCTGATTGCACAAGTAGATTAGCAAAATGTCTCTAGAACAGAGGTCCCCAACCCCCGGTCCGAGGACCAGCACCGGGCCGTGGCATGCCAGAAACTGGGTTGCGCAAAAAAGTGGGACTCAGGCAGCAAACAAAACCACACTCTCTCTGGTCCATGAAAAAACCTTTCCCCACAGAGCCAGTCCCTGGTGCCTAAAAGGTTGGGGGCTTCTGCTGTAGAGGAACACAAAAGAGGATTTATTTATTTTTTTAGTAACCTGGTCAAATTTTCTGAAGTGGTTTATCTACAAAACAAATTATCAGGATTTTTTCTTTAAATTTATATTACATTTTATGTTTATTTATATATCATATTTAGAAACCACTTATCTCCCTCACAAAGGTACTCTGGGCGGTAAAGTAAAATATAAAAACATAAGAATTATATGTAAATATTGTAGTAGGAGGGAGACATAGTTAAAATTCAAAGTTCAAGTTCAAAGTTAAAAAGGGCAGGGGGAGCACATTCAAAACACTAATCAGCCCCTAATCTGAGCCCCAAGTGAGACAGCAGAACCAGTCTTCCAAAAGGCTGGTTGCGTGGGGGTCTCCCTTCCTTCTGGGGAAAGAGAATGTTCCAAAGGGTGGGGGAAATAGTAGAAAAGGCTCTCTTCCTGGATCCTGCCTATCAGAATTCTTTAACAGGGTCCACAATTTACCATCCCTGCCTGACTGGTAGGAGGGGCTGATGCAATAGGCAAAGACAGTTCCATGTGTAGGGTTTTAAAGACCATAACTAATACATTGAATTGGACCTGGAAGCAAACTGGCACCCAACGCACCTTGTGTAACATAGGTGTTACATGCACTGTCCTTGGGGCACCCATATATTTTGCTACTAGTTAATTTAGGTTACTTGGTCAATAGGTGGGTAGTACTGGAATATTAACCTGATGTTTGGCTTTTATTTGCTCCACCATTGTGCAATTACCTTTATTTTATTTTATTTTAATCCCATTTATATCCCGCTCTTCTCCGAAGACTCAGGGCGGCTTACAATTTAAAGCACAAATCAATGTGCTTAGCAATAGCCTTCATTCTATGTATATGCCTGCTTATTAGGGCTTTCGGGCCCCTCAAGTGGCATTTTTACAAAGTCAGCTTATTGCCCCCCAACAATCTGGGTCCTCATTTTACCTACCTCGGAAGGATGGAAGGCTGAGTCAACCTTGAGCCTGGTGGGATGCGAACCTGCACTAATTGCAGCAGCTGGTGTTACTTAAGGAGGCATTAGCCCACTGCTCCACCATTTTATTTTATTTTATTTTATTTTATTTTATTTTATTTTATTTTATTTTATTTTATTATTTTATTTTATTATTTTATTTTATTTTATTTTATATTTTATTTTATTTTATTTTATTATTTATTTTATTTTATTTTATTATTTTATTTTATTTTATTTTATTTATTTTATTTTTTATTATTTTATTTAAAAGGCATAGAAAATAATAATGTGTAAGTGCACCGCAGCCTACACCTTTTATCAAAATAAACGGGAAAATGAGTCTTGAAGCCTAGGGTACTTCCTAAATGGAGAATAGGGATCTGCAAAGAGTGATACATGAAATGTGTTGGTACAAGTAAAGCACACCTTCTTGAAAGCAGCTGCATTCCTCTGGAAGGCTTGATAGGGTTCCTTCAAAGATAGTTCCTAATCACATATGCATGCACACAGGTCTTTCCCTTCACTTCCCAGCAGAAGCGTGGTCTATGGAATGTTTCCTCTGGGCATCTCAAAAGGGCCTGCTGAGGTTCTGCCCCGTGAAAGGTAAGAGGGGCATTTATTTATTATAAAATTTATTTGTGGCCCATCTCGTATCCAACAAACTCATGATTCTCTGTTCTATGGAATCTACTTCCTCTACTTAATGAAATTTAGGTAAGCCATGAAAATCATACTTTTAAACTGGGCATTGAGCATCTAAGTAATTAATATTGTATAAGATAACTTTCAATTATGTTTTAATTTAACTTTTAAATGGATTTCAATGGGGATGGCATTGCTGAAATGTTAATTATTTTTATGTTAATATTTAATAAGCTGAGTCATTGGGTGGGTGGATGGTACGGAAATACTGTAAAATAAATGTGCACAGAATTGGAAAAAATACTTTAAAGCAGCTGCATCAAGATTTCTGGAAGACACGGCTACTTTAATGCTTTAAGACAGTGGGCCTGATAATGAATTTTCCAAAGCCCTTTTTCTGAATGCTCAGCAGCCCTAACCTGGAAAGTTCCTCTTCATACGTTTTCTGCTATAAACTACATCAGGAAGTGAAACTGACTTTTTGTTCTCTGGAATGTATAGCATTCATTCACATCAGCAACATGTCATAGCTACATGGACATGAAGAAACCATTTACCCATTTACCTATATACAACATTCATTTTAAAAAAATACAAACTGCCCCTGCCAACTGATTATTGAAATTCTGTGCAGAACTGCATTTTATATCAATATTAAAATATTAAAAAACCTTAGAATGAATGAGCATCAAAAATTGTTCCTGATAAAAAGACCAAGATGACAATTTTTAAAAATGGTTTTGTTTGAAACAATATTTTTTTAAAAAAACAAAACCCTAGCTAAACTAATTGGAAGAGAAATATGTAAAGTATGAAAAGGTAAAAATGCATCTAGAGGTCTATTTTCTCTCTCTCTCAATCTCCTCCTGTTTAGGCTTGTCTGTTCTAAACATCAATACAGATTGGAATGTATAGAAATTGTGTTATTGTCCAGTCTATTATTTAAGTCTAATTTTGTGTGTGTGTGTGTGGGGGGGGGGTTATCAGAAAAAAAGGCCCAAACACAAAGGAAGGTGATATCACTCAGATGGTATATATGACAAATGTTGATTTCCTCAGCATCAGTGACCCTGAAAGAGGCCTGTGAAGATAGAAAAATAACTTTATAATGACATTATTAGGATTATTTAACACATATTCTTTTCAAATATATTAGAACATAACATGATATTATATTATTATAACATATGGAAAAAAGAAATTTGAAGGATTTGAAATCTGAAACTTTATGCAGGTAGCCCCTACACTAAGCTTATTTTTTCCTGTTTTATTCCAGAGATTTGAAGTACACAAAGGGGGCCAAGGAAACCAGGAAAAACTATACAATACTGAAAATCCCAAAGACTGCATTTGCCTGAAGAGCTTTCCTTCCTACAACTAAAGTGCCATCTACTGTCTATTTTCTATAACACTACTGAATAGCAGGCTAATCAATCTCCAAATTCTAGTTTACTAAACTCATTAATGCATGGATTTTCCTAATAACCAGCACTAAACAGAAAAAAGTAAGAGAACCTGACTTTACAAACATTTGTGTCCATGTGTATTTGTGTGCACATGCATGCGTGTATGTGTGCAAGAAGAGGAGTAAATTCTACCCGATTTGTGGAACACCTTGCTCTCAGAGGTGAGGAAAAGGCCCCAACCTCTTGGCCTTATGTAAAGAGTCGAAACTCGGCTGTGTAGCCTTGCATGGGGGACATAGGGATCCATGCAGCGGTTGGGCTGGTTGGCCCCATGAGAATCCCCACCTGTATTAACAACTCCTACTCCCCATCTTGCAATTCTCCACTTAAAAAAAATTATAATGTTGTTTCACACTTTTTAAAAATTTTATATATAAATGTAGTTGAATGATATGTTAATTTGGGCAAAATCTTGAGGATCATCTTTATTTATTTATGATCCCACATTTATTATTTTTTTTACAAATAACTCAAAATGGCAAACACATCTACTATTATTTCATCCTCCTGTTTTGTTCTACAATAACAAACCTGTGATGGGTTGGGCTAAGAGTGAATGATAGGTCCAAAGTCCCCCAGCCAGCTTTCAAGCCAAAGATGGGACTAGAATCGTCAATCTCTTGGTTTCTAGACTGTGTCTTAACCGCTAGACCAAGCTAATATGAGCATGATTCCCATTATGTAACCATCATTTAAACATTCTTTGTTTATATCTGACTTTGGCATGTTCTGACTTTCTGGCCTTGCTGGCATGTGGTATGCTTTGCCTATTATTATGAGGATCTGCAAAAAAAGCAATGCATCAAAATATGCATCTTCATGTCAAAAAATAAGAGTGATGATCGGGTAATTTTGCTTTGAAACTGTGCATGGTTAATTAATTATCCAAGGAGTTCAAGAATTCCTGGAATGAAATCATGGGAGGAGGAGAGAAAAGTCATCTGAGGCCTTTAGAAAAATGAGACGGGGGAGAGAGAGAAAGAGAGAACTCTTAGGATCCTGTGGCAACTCCAACAATTAGTGGTATCAAATTATCAAATTACACTTAGATTTATATACCACTTCACAGTGCTTTGCAGCCCTCTCTAGGCAGTTTACAGAGTCAGCATATTGTCCCCAATAATCTGGGTCCTCATTTTACCAACCTCGGGAGGATGTAAAGCTGAGTCAACCTTGAGCTGGTCAGAATTGAGTGATCAGTGAGTTAGCCTGCATTCTAATCACTGTGCCACCATGGCTTTTAAATTGCGGAGGGAGGGAGGGAGGGAGGGAGGGAGGGAGGGAGATTTAGACAAAATGTGTTTCATTGCTGCAAATAGCTGCTCATGTTTTTATCAATCTGATTAGCAAAGCAAGGCAGGGGGAGGGATGTGTTACTTCGCTGCTGATCAAACCTGTGACTTCTGTAAGCTTCTTCCATCCCCTTTCCATGATAGCAAATTCACCATTCTCTGGCCAGGTTATTATGCACAATCCTGCTACTGGTGTTAATTCAGTATACCAGCTTCATATCAATCACTCATATATCAGATTAACGCAAATGGAGGTGAAGAGAGTTGTCCTTGGAGAGGATAATAGGTAGAGGAAAGAAAATAATATTTTTTTCTGGATTATTTCTGTTGGTGAAACAGCATGTAAGAGCATGAGGCAAAGCCATCAGATCTAACTCTTAAGGGCCTTCCATGTGCCAGCCTCAGCAGGTGGCATACCTAATGCAACATAGCAGATGTCCCAATGAGAGCTACGTGGGTGAAAGAAATAGTCCTGAAGTTATTTAGCAAACTCAAAAAGGGTTTTGTTTTTTTTAAGGAAAAAGAAAAGAAACATACATGTTATAAACTGCTTGTTGCCTGGATATAATCTTTTTTCTCCCTTTCAGGTACTACATTTAACTAAGAAAAATGTGTATTTAATCAACATCACCATTACGGTCTTACAGATCCCAGACAACCATACTTATATTAATATATCCCACATTACTGGATAAATTCCTGCCGCGTTAATTCACCAAAGACTGTCTTGACCTCCCTGAAAGAAACAGGCATATGGGTCCAAAGTAGTACTTGGTAATTGTATGTAGGGATAGGAGACATGTCCTTATTTCTGCAAAGTTGGGCATTGCTGGAGCTTTTTTCTCCATTATTTACCATGTCAACATCTGGACTTTATTTAGCTTGTTGAATCTTTTTGAATGATTATTTAGGGGTAAATTCATTTCTGTTCTGCCTGGTGAAAGGCTTTCACTCCTTTTTTACAATATGAAGAAATCACATATAAGTGTTTGTATATTTATTAAAAAAATGTTAAATAAATAAATAAGCAAGCAAGCACTTCATTGGGCCTTGTGCAAAGGCAAAGAAGGTTCATATTAACATAAACCCCCAGAGATTGTTCCATTGAGAAATCATAGAAAAGATCATTCAACACAACTGGGGGAAGAGAATCTTTTGTATTTGAAAAACCCATTGATTGTTCATTATAAGCATAAAATGTGTTTAAGTCAGTGTACTATTAAAATCGACTATAGCTGCCAACCCTGCTGAGCAATGAGACAAGAAAAAGCTTAAACCATGAGTGCTGCAGAAAAGCAGAAGTTAATTTGAGAAGCCAAAGCTAAATGAGACAGCTAGAACTCCAAAGGTTCAAGAAATGAGATTTGCCTTGCTTATACAGTAGATGAAACAAAGCCAAATAGACATTTATAGCAGGCTTCATCTTGAAAGAAAAAACTGATCCCAAATCTGTTCAAAAACTTTACTGCAGCAAAGAACTGTGGCAACATATGCAGAGAATTTAGGTAGTTTCCTAAATAGGAAAACTATTAAAGGAGCAGTAAAAGTTCCATCTGTTAATTAAATACAAGGAGATTGCTGACTACAATTTCTTATTTGGGGGTGCTTTGCAAGCTAACACCTGTGAAATTTGTTTTGAGTTTATGCATTATACTGAAATACCTGAACACTGCTGTTGTGTAGCCGGTTCTTTGCAGGCAATAAGCGAGACGAGAGGTTGCAAACAGGAACATTGCTTTATTGAAGCAAACAGGAACAGAACTGAAACAGAGGCTGCTGCGCAGCTACTTATATGGTTGGCCACTAGGCGGCGGCCAATAGGTTTAAAGGAACCCATTCCCACCCCAAATCATCCAATGATCTTCTTGGAGACAGCAAGTCTGGCTTAGTCAGTGACTGTTACACAGACACACCACTGAGCAACCATAAGCAGCATTCAAACAGACACGAACAAGTTCAAGTAAAGATCCCAATACATTACAGCTGCAGTGCTGAAAATTCAATCACTGCTGTCTCTACATCTCCCTCCAGTAGTCCTGACTAGCAGCTAGAGCAGACATGTCAAACACAAGGCCCGGGGGCCAGATCCGGCCCGCGAAATGGTTTCATGCGGCCCGCAAAGCCATCCTGGAAACAGTGAGGGAACGGCCTCCACTGCCTTGGCCCTGGCCCAGAGACCCTCTTTCTGCCAGAGACCCTCAGATCTGTCCCACTCCTGCCCAGGCCCCCATAGGCATCCTTGATGCGAACGATGTAGAGCTGGCCACGCCCACCCAGTAGGCCATACGCACTCTAGCCATGCCCACCCAGTAGGCCACGCCCACCCTGGCCATACCCACCCGGCCCCCTGAGGGCAACCGCAATGCTGATGCGGCCCTCAATGAAATAGAGTTTGACACCCCTGAGCTAGAGCATAGCTGCAGTTCAAGGATAGAAATGGGCTTCTAGCCTATTCCAGATGGTTTGTGCCCATTCCACTAGATATGACAGAAAAGACAAACTCTGGGTCCCTGTGATGAAACCTGCTGGGGCTCAGAAGCATGTCTTCTCTGTCATTCTTCCTGCCTTGTGGAATAACCTTCCCCAAGAGATATGGATAGGCCTAATCCTAGTGGCTTCAGGAACATGAGGAAGACCTCAGTTTTCCCGAGAAAAAGACCAGGATGCTAACAGAGCTCTAGATTGATTGTATGTGATCTATGGATCTTAAGATTTTTAATGGGAACATCAATTTATCGTTTCCCCCATCTTGATAATTGTTCTACACTTTTTTCTTTGTTCACTGCCAAGAGTTCATTAGTAATTGAATAGTCATATAAATGGGTTAAACAACCAAACAAGTAAGACTTTGATGCATGCAAGTGAATTTGCTCTGCATTCCAAAATGACCCATAATATCACAATACATCTGAACATGAATAATTTGTGATAGTGCATAAGGCCTAAACACAAGGCCTAGTTTACAAAATTTTTATAAATATTCGGGCAAAATCTGTCTCATTAATGGCAACCAAACTAGATGTTTCTGTTCCTTTAGAAATCTATTAAAGATTAAAATAAAGACTAGCTGTTGTTGTTTTTCTTTTTACCTTGCTTTATAAGATGCAAATGAGCCATACTCTGAATAATTTAATCCCAGGTGCAACTTCTCAAGTGTGGAATGGATAGACCAGTTAAAACTTGGAAAGATAATTTCTCACATGCAGATCAGTTACTTAGCTACTTATATTTTTTTAAATATATGCAAAGGATTGCTATGAAGCTGAGAAGCATTAATTAATATGTTTTCAATATTATTCATTCATTCATTAAACTCCATAGCATCTCTGGGAATCTTATATTTTTTTTAAAAAAAAAATGTAACAGAAAACCATAAGTATTGGGGAAATTACAGTTGACAGGAAGATAAAATAAATTAAAAGAGAAACAAAAACAAAGGGGCTCATGCAGCATAACAGCCCAGGGTCTGGGAGAACCACCAAATATTTTAGTTTGCTAAAAGTGGAAAAAGTGGAAGCAGTATGGATCTCCAAGAAAATACCATTGGGTCCCACAAGTAGTATGGCTAAATCTACAGGATATGGAATATGTCCAGCTGACCTCACCATATGGGTGGAAATATATGGAGACAGGCATTCCCTCAAGTAGCTAGGCCCAAATAATAGGTTGAACATGCAAGGATGAACAGTACTACTAATCCATAATCATTGTCAATATTCTCAAAATAGCTGGATCTGACCTCTGCCAGAGAATATGTCTCTCAAATGATCACCATTAATGATCACCATTGAGAAGTACCATATTTTCCGGCGTATAAGACGACTGGGCGTATAAGATGACCCCCTACATTTCCTGTTAAATTATAGGGTTTGGGCTATACTCGCCATATAAGACTACCCCTCTTCCAATGCACACCAAATAAAAATTAAAAAACATCAGATTTGATTTTAATATGGTAATTTTAATTCAAATGCTTATGACATGCAGGTACTTAGGAAAACTGTCACTTATAAACATAAGGCTGTTTGTCATCAAACATGTAAACATAAAACAGTGCAAGTGGATTAAACTTAAATAATAATAATAATAATAATAATAATAATAATAATAATAATAATAATAATAATAAGAAGAAGAAGAAGAAGAAGAAGAAGAAGAAGAAGAAGAAGAAGAAGAAGAAGAAGAAGAAGAAGAAGAAGAAGAAGAAGAAGAAGAGCCTTGGCGAAGCAGTGGGCTAATGCCTCCTTAAGTAACACCAGCTGCCTGCAATTAGTGCAGGTTCGCATCCCACCAGGCTCAAGGTTGACTCAGCCTTCCATCCTTCCGAGGTAGGTAAAATGAGGACCCAGATTGTTGGGGGCAATAAGCTGACTTTGTAACAATGCCGCTTGGGTGTGTGTGTGAAAGCCCTAACAAGCAGGCATATACATAGAATGAAGGCTACTGCTAAGCTTGTAAGCCGCCCTGAGTCTTCGGAGAAGGGCGGGATATAAATGTAATAAAAATAAAAATAAATAAATGAAGAAGAAGAAGAAGAAGAAGAAGAAGAAGAAGAAGAAGAAGAAGAAGAAGAAGAAGAAGAAGAAGAAGAAGAAGAAGAAGTTGTTGGAAGGGACCTTGGAGGTCATCTAGTCCAACCCCCTGCTAAGGCAGGAAACCCTATAACATTTCAGACAAATGGCTGTCCAGTGTCTTCTTAAAAACTTCCAGTGTTGGAGCATTCACCGCTTCTGGAGGCAGGTTGTTCCACTGGTTAATTGTTCTAACTGTCAGGAAGTTTCTCCTTAGTTCTAGGTTGCTTCTCTCCTTGACTAGTTTCTATCCATTGCTTCTTGTCCTGCTTTCAGGTGCTTTGGAGAATAGCTTGGCTCCCTCTTCTTTGTGGCAGCCCCTGAGATATTGGATCACTGCTATCATGTCACCCCTCACCCTTCTCTTCGTTAAACTACACATACCCAATTCCAGCAACTGTTTCCTATTTTCCTAGGACTCAGATTGTTGGGAGCAATAAGCTGACTTTGTAATAATGCCGCTTGGGGGGGGGGGCGAAAGCCCTAATAAGCAGGCATATACATAGAATGAAGGCTATTGCTAAGCACATTTGATTTGTGCTTTAGATTGTAAGCCGCCCTGAGTCTTCAGAGAAGGGCGGGATATAAATGGGAATAAAAAAAATACTGCAGCCAGTTTTGGTCACCAAATCACAAAAAAGATGTTGAGAGTTTGGAAAAAATTCAGAGAAAAACAACTAAGATGATCAAAGGCCTGGAGACTAAAATATATGAAGAATGGCTGCAGGGACCTGGGTTTGGCTAGTCTAATAAAAAGAAGAAATAGGGGAGACATGATAGCAATATTCCAGTATTTGAGGGACTGCCATAAAGAAGAGGGGGTCACATTAGTCACCAACGCACCAGAGGGCAGGACAAGAAACAATGGTTGGAAACTGATCAAAGAGAGAAGCAACTTGGAATTAAGGAGAAACTTCCTGACAGTAAGGACAATTAACCAGTGGAACAGCTTGCCTCCAGAAATCATGGGCGCTCCATCACTGGAGGTTTCTAAGAAGGGACTGCACAGTCGCTATAGGTTCTCCTGCTTGAGCAAGGGGCTGGACTAGAAGACTAGAAGCCCTTCCAGCTCTATTCTAATATTCTAATCATATAGAAAATCTTAAATGTCAATATAAATAGCAACTTAGTAGTAATGAGAAAAGACCTTGCAATCTTGCGCCCATCTGACACTTTGAGCCAACAGTAGAAAGTTAGATTAATCAATATTCCAGCATAGAAAAGCTACTTCTAACCTAAAAAGCCATATTTATTGTTTTTTTATTCCATTTTAATACAGCTCTCTTATATTGAATTCAGGCCCATCTACAGCAGCTTTTTATGTTCAAAAGCCAATTGATGCTATGGGGGATGCTCACAATCAGGGAATGAAAGCAAAGGTCTTTTCCTGTCAAATAACAACTATGGGTCTAATTTGATTCATAGAGAGAGCCCCCAACAGTTAAACCCAACCTAGTGTTTGGATTAGAACTCCCGCCATCCCTAAGCAAGATAATTTTTAAAAAACATTAAGTCAAGGTTTATTTTCTATCTGTAACATTTTACAGTATATCAGTAAAATTCAGCAGTGGAGGATGATACATGTGAATACATCGGAAGTATATGTATCTTGTCTTATTCTAACAAGGACGAATAGCACACAATCAAAATAATGTCATATTTGATGTCATGTTTAGATTCTAAACCAAAGAACTGCTGAGATTTTTCCTGCAGGTTTTTTTTAAAAGCTCTGGGGGATTCCAGCCAGGCTAATTGTTAGTTTAACATAGTATTTTGCTGATTTAATTAAATCTTTGGAAGCCATGGGAAGTACATTAGTGACATGAATATCAAAACAGGAAGGATATGATTGCCATAACTTTTGGTTGCTGGAACCTAAAGGAACATACTGTCTAAATAATGAAAGAGTGGTCTGTTATATTAATGAGATAATTTATAATAGTTACAGCTATGAAGAACAGAACAGAACAGTAGAATGTGACTAGCATATGATATGAATCACTGACAAAAGATAATATTTAGCGTTTTTAGTATAAGTACTATGAAGAATGTTTCACATTTTTAGATATAGACCTAAGATGACCCAAATGCTCAATGCTTTAAAAATCATAAATAGCCAAAACATATATTTGAAATGTGTATCATACTGGCAACAAGAAAAGTCCTGATCCTGCAAGGTTCTTGAGCACGTTTACTAATATCAGCAGGAGAAACATGAGAATTTTACAAGAAATTTTACATAATATTCAGTTGTAGAAGTAGCATAAATATGTATTACAAGATTGATTAACCATCCATATTCAGTACTTCATGTTTCATGATATCATTTGAATGTTGATCATGTCAATTGATCCCCTTGTGAAAATATCTTATTTGAATAGAGAATATGTAATATCCATACTTTAGAGTTTAGCTCTTCAATCTCATTTGGGGAATCCTTTACTTCATATCTCATTCAACTATTAATCTGTTTGTGAGAGTAAATCTTCAGGTGTGCATACACTCACCAGTCCCTCTAAAGCAGGGGCCCTCAACCCCAGGTCCGTGGACCAGTACCGGGCCATGGCATTCCAGCAACTGGTCCACACAAACAAGCAAAGCCCCATCTGCGGGATGCAGGCAGCACACAAAACCACGCACCCTCCAGTCCGTGGAAAAAACTCTCTCCATGGAACCGGTCCCTGGTGCCCAAAAGGTTGGGGGCCTATTCTCTAAAGAGTGAGAATGTTTATATTTCAGTAGAATAGGACCATCATCTTCCTGTCCAACTTTCAGTCCTTGATATCTACATAGTTTTCTTATTAATTGACAGTAGCTAATCACATTATAAGCATAGTGGTAGTGTCAGAACCCATATTCTAAGGGGACTCTTTTCTAACTTTAATTCTGACTCTAATCTTTCTATACTTCTGGGTTCTGCTATACTCCTGGAGGGGAGGGGGGAAAAGCACTGTGGGCTATTTCTTTATTTTCCTCTATCGCTACACTGTAACACTTTGCTGTTTCTGCATACATGCTCTTTGAACTATCTTTCCCCTTGATGTCAGCTAGATGGGGGGGGGGGAGAAAGTAATGTGACTCCAGCAACTGGTTTATCTCCACTTTCAGAAGGGAAGGTATGAAGAGTTGACAAAACATCCCTGCAACCCTGAAACAGCCTGGCGTTATCAGCTGTTTCCCACAATGGACTTAACACCTGGGCATTGGCCCATTCAAACTGACCTGATGAACTATTGGGGTGGGGTTTGCTTGGGACACCTTTAACCTATTGATTTGAGGGGGAATCTGAGGGTTTCAGATCCTGTCTATTATGCCTGCTATCAGCTTCTCCTAATAAAAGTTCCTTTTGGAAGAAACTGCTTCCACGATTTCTGCTTTCTTAGGATGAGGTATTGAAATGGGCCCTGACAGGTAGCTAGTGCATCTCACAAAAGTGGGTGTCTGTACTTGTCTAAGACTCTAATAACTGACTGAAAAGCGAGTGAGACAATGTCTAGGCAGACCCACCATTTCTTGCCCTATTGTATTCAATACCAGTTTAAGTTTCTGTATGGTCTTCAAGGGCATCTCTGTGTATGAGACACTGAAATGATTGAGCTGGGAGATGATAAGGAGTGACTGTCTGGAGAACAAACCAGTGAAGCTGTTCAAAGGCACTTATGGCCAAAGCTGCCGCTTGTTCTTTGAGCATGTGCTGTGATTCCATGTATGCACTACTTCTAAATGGAGAAGTGCAAACCCATCCATGAGAAAAGATGGAAGGTTCCTTATCTACCAGAGTGGATAACACTGCATTTGATGGTCAAATGATCAACCTGGTATAAAGCAATCTATATTCCAATGACAATAACTTACTCTTGAATGTAAGATACAGATCAGCCATGCATAGAAGAAATTGAGATATAAAGATAACCTCCACAGTTTAGAAGGGTATGGTTGTTGTTTGAGAATGCATAGGGGGTCTTGCAAACAAATAAAACCAATTTATGTAATGTGCTTTGTCTCTTTTTCACATTCAAGCATTCCCAGTTGAACATGGGGCCAAAGGAAACTTACGGAACTGATAATTGGGGGGAAAGGAGGAATAAAAGAATCCCAAGGAACCACCATCTGAAGATAGTAAACCAGCTTGGTACAGCTGCCAAATTGGCAAGGTTAATTGAATAAACTATTGTTCAGGTGCAAACTGATTGAGAAGTAGGGGAGAGTAACTTCCCTGAGTGAAATCATCTTAGAAAGAACGATAATAAACTTGGGGGGAATGTTTCAGATAGCAGGGTTGGTTGCCTGATAACAAAAGGCAGCCAAGGCCAAAAGGTTGTTTTCCCACTTTCTCAGCTTAGAACCATTCTTTCTTTGAGCCCCAGAGATTCTAAGAAATTCCCTGATCCACAACCCAGCTGTTTCATTCAATAACTCATGCAGTATGTTTAAAACATGTAATGGGATAAGAAGTGTGCAAGTATTAGTGAGCCTGACCATTCTATAAAGTAACTATCAGGACAAAGAAAAAAATTGCAGGCATTTTGACCCTGGTCATTTCAATGCTAGGGACACAAGACATTGTACAAGTTCACACTAATGTCAGCGGGATATATGAATAAGCTGAATGTGTATACACACGTGAATATGTTTTTAAAATATTATTCTTTTAAGGCCAATCTCTTGTTTTGAACAGATGGAGCTACTGAGGTTGGGAGTATCTAGGCCAGAATTTTAAATGCTACATACTCATGATTCACTTCACACTTTAATTTGTATACATGGTGTGGGAAGCTTCTGTAGCTTAGAAGGCCATACAAATAAATATAACTCAGTTTCAAGGTCATGGCTAATTTTCATATTTTGATTGCAGCTGACAAACTGACATATTATAACAAAGAATGAATGCACATTGGTACTTTCAGCACCAATGCTGAAAGTGACAAAGTACTAAACTCCATGAGAGGAGAGGGGTGATGCAGAAGAATTGCCATGAATTCAACTGTTTCGTGATCATGTTGGAAGTCAGCAGGGTGTGAAATGCTGAAGATCTGCTTTCAGGGAAGCCCAGCTCACTAAACTTGGGTCACTTCCATATCACCAACATTTTCATGTCTCAGGTCCTTCAAAGCAAATTAAAAGCAATCTATGATTCTCCTCACATGTATGGACTTGAAATACTGAGTCAAGGAATGAAAATTGCTGTCCCATCTCCTGAGCATTTTGTATTCAGCTTTTCCCTTTTCTTTACTGCAGGAAAGCTTCCCCTTTAAAGTGACAAAACACTTGTCAATTTCGGTCCTGCTCAATTTCAGTAATATTGCTATTAAGCTTAGAAGGTTTGGGAAGATGGATGAGAATAGAATTCCTGTGTAGTTAAGGAGATCAGGTCCATATTTTCTTGAGTTTAGAATACCACATCAAATGAAATCCAAATAAATCTGTCTTTTAATTAGAAACAAAAGTAATCACTACAAGCTTTTCAAACACCCTGAAATAAATGGAAATGGTAAAATCTTCCTTTCTACTTTGTCATCATTCTGAAAGCCTGTCAGAAGTGCAGACATCTTGTGCAGAGCAAAGCATTTTAGAACCCCTATGAAGGAGATCCAGGATAATAGATACACTAGTGCAGGCTTCTGAAACTGAAAATCCAATAAACAGGGCGGGGGGGGGGGGTCTTCAAATTTGGCTTTTATGACTTGTGGACTTCAATTCCCAGAATTCCTCAGCCAGGCATGCTGGCTGAGGAATTCTGGGAGTTGAAGTCCACAAGTCATAAAAGAGCCCAGTTTGAATACCCCTTCAATAAACCAAGCACAGCCAACAACCTGTACTGTAAATTGCTAGATGTATTACCTCCCTCCATCAACCTTCTTCACTTTCAATTGAAATATCAAATAAGGAAACAATACTGATTTATGGAATTCTTGAACCTGGTGAGCTGTATTCATTTGAAGTAGATCAAAAGTTCTGCTGTTGTACACTAGAGTATATAGAAGAGCTATGGATTTTCAGGATGTTGCAGAAAATCCCAAATCATCTCTTACCAAAACAATTCACTTGAACAAATAACAAAGGCAATTGATGGACCACGCCAGTATTAAATGAGATGACAGGATGTTATTTAGTGAAACAGCCACTGTAGGCACTAAGCTGCATGTCAAGAAAGAACCTTTTTCTTTTTTTTCTTCTGCCTGCCTACCATTTATTAATTTGGCATGCATGCACACACCCTGGTGGTTTGCTACCGGTAATGAGGCACTGATCTGACTTTTGAAGCAAACCCTATTCCCCTTCAAACCTCTCCTGTGCCATTGTTGCAGCATAAACATCATCAGCATGGGTGGTACAATATGAAGTAGAAAGCCTTCAAGTATCTATGATAAAGAAAAGAAAAGAGGAGGAAGGCACAGTTCTTAGTCTGCTAGCATCAAGGGCTGTATACAGAGAGAAAAACCTAAGTTTACTACCAAGTGCACATGTTAACATGGAATATGTGAATGGCACCTGTGTGACATGTATGTTTGCAAATACATAAGAATATATAAAAAAGCCCCTGTAACTTATTAAAAGCCCTGAGAAATAAGCCTTATTCAGGCATTCCTGATATAGATTACAATGCTCCCGTCCTATCCCCTCTGTGAGTCAAAAATGGGAAATTGATTTTGCTCTGTGGATCAAACCAACTCTGGGCAACCATGTGGATGGTAACTGATATCTAGTGTGCTTTACCATCCACAATCTCATAGTCAAAGAGACATAATATCCTTTCCATACACCAGCAAAGTTTTTCAATAGTCTCTTTAAAAACAATGGAGCCCATCTTAAAAACTCATTGCAGTGCGAGGCAAGCAATTTTCAAAAATAGGTTGAAGTGTTAGGAAAGATAAGGAAAAAAAAACACTATGCTGGCTAGGAAGTTGGACAGCACATTTCTGGAAAGTATCCACTGGAGAAGACTGAGCTACCTCAGTCTCACCACTGTAGAATTCTCTCTCCAGGCATGGACGACAACACAGCTGTCCAAAAAGAGCGTGGGGCAAGAGATTGGTCCCTGCTTTTCTCCTTACAATTAGTCTTGACTATGTATCCAAAAATAAAATCAGATAACATGTATATGCTTGAGGATTTTCCATCAGCCCTCAATGCCTGAGCAAATGATAAGGCTCTATGGGAGCTGATGTACAAAATAACTGGGGAGCACCAACCTTTCACCTAAAGAAATACTGTATAACTTTGAAATTTGTCATAGCTTGTGAATAAATCCATACTAGATACCAGACCAGAAGAAAAAAGCAGGTGATTAGAGTAGATAACTTTGTCATGGTTCCGATAGATGAAACACATCAAAAGAACTTCAAGGCAAAATCTTCCTTAAAGAACATTTCATTCAGGAAACAAAGTATCAGTACTATATGGTCGAACCCAAAAACTAAATTCCCCTCCCCCGGATACAAAGTAACAAAGTATAACTCCCACCCCCAGTAAGCTGTCATAAATCACATTCTCCAATTAACCTAAAATGCGGGCTTCCTCCCCAGCTCGTCAGCCCGCCAAAATGTTATCAGCTTGTGTTATTGTTATGGCTAGCTGAGCTTTCATTCCAACCCCCCTTACTGCACCTAATTTCTTAATACCAGAAAAAGCTCGTTAAGGAAAAAGAGAAAATGGCTGCATTTTCATCAATTGTCAGAGCGGGAACATCCAATGTTAGCAGCGTTGACAAACTTTATCAATAATCAGGACTGTTGATTAACAATTGTAAATGTGGTCTGTTCACAATTGTACAACCACGTGGCTGATTTGTATGTTCAGTTCATAATTCAGCCAATTTTAACATTTCAATTATTGAAAAATGAATGGAACTTGAGATCGCCTGGTACTAAATTTCCAACCAGCATTACCTGGTGATTGGCATTGGACAAATCATTGACACCCTCAGTTCAATTTATCTTGAAAACATTTTCCATGTTATAAGCTTAATATGACATGAATTGAATTCCATGAATGAGAGTTGGGATACTAGTGGGATGATGAAGAACCTCTACAACTGTTTTCCTGCACAATGACTTAGAGACATTGGAAGCTATTTTAAACTAAATCTGCTTCCTGTGCTCAGCCTTTTCAACACTGATCAGTTTGGATGATACTGAACTCTGCAGAAAACCTTTTCCCAGTCCTACCCAGAGATGTTTTGGTTGTTGTTTTTTTCCGTACAAAACATTTGCTCTCAGTTGAGAAATGGGCTTTCCCTACTGATCCATTAATGCAGTTAGCTAGCAGTTACCATCAGGCAAATTGCAAGGCAGTTCTCTAATGTATAATTAAGGTGATAATAAAGCTAATTGTTGGATGCCAGAAACCATTCCCATCTCCTTCTGCATCCTGGGGCTTATGTGTATTGGCCAAGCTAAGAAACAGAGTTCCAGTTTACCTCCTAATATAATAAATTCTATTAAGGCATTATTGTATCAATATAGTCATAGAGTGAATGATTCAACCCACTCTAAAAATGACATTTGAAATCAGGGATTAGAATTAAGACCACTTTGATCCTCATTAGGTGTTCCTCTTGGGAAGTCTGGCATCTGATTCAATAACCTTAAGGAAAATAACTATATTACAATTACTTACTAACCAAACTGTACATGGAAAGCTGATGATAAGAATACTGTCTATGCTTTTCAGTCCCTTCGCTAAAGGCAGGGGAATGGAAATGTTGGGCATATTTGTCTGCTGTACAATCTTCAAATGGTTTGGATATCAACTTCGATCAGCCCAAGCTAAGATGGCCAGTAGAAAAGGATTTTATGAGCCCAGAATACCAGGAAGGCTCCAGGTTGCCTACTGCTCTAAAACAGAATCCTTTGAATAGGTAGGTGTTCCATAGCAGATGTGGTCACATGCTAGTCATTGACTTGGAATGATGGAACATTTAGCAAACCTTATGAACACCAGAGAGGAAATATGACTGTTGCAAAAATGTGTTATGCTGGAAAAGGGGAGAAGTAAGAGAAAGAGTTAAGTTTGCCTTAATTATCCTATTTATAAATTAATCTGGAGAATTACTTTAGCAGGTTTTCAAGATTCTATTACATTATCCTATGAATAATAAAGATCTTTCCAAAAAAATTAAGTGGTTCTTGTTTTCTGAGGTTTTTAGTGTTACAAGGATTGACAGATGGGAAGTTTTAACATGCCATCAACTGTTTACCCTGCAAAATTCTAATTCCCATGATATGGCATCCTTTGCAAAGGAATATATATAGAACAGCAGCTAACATTGTACAACCAGACTTCTGTTCATACACCAAACCTTCCATTTACTCTCCTCCCTTCCTGCAACTTGTCTCACATAAAGATTCCATACTTTAGACCACATTTTCTAGAGCATGATGGAGGAGGAGGAGGGAAGATGTGCATTCTCCATTCTGCTCATGAGAAAACACTATTTGCCTCAGTTCCTAAATACAAATATCAAACACTTGGACAATGTGTAAATATTCTGAGAAGAATTTGAAAATTGTCAGGATGACAGTGCACAATCACAATGAAAATATTTGGGAGGATTTTGTGATGGAACTTTAGCCAAGTCAATTTTTCTTCTGTCAGCTGAACTAGCATAGTAAAATAATGAAGGTGTTATACATGGACTGGAGAGGTCCAGATTAAGTCCCATTAATTATGGAGTTCATGAGTGAGTCTGACCAATCATCCTCCTCCTCCTCCTCCTCCTTCTTCTCTCTCTCTCTCTCTCTCTCTCTCTCTCTCTCTCTCTCTCTCTCCCCATCCATCTATCCATCCAAACAATAAACTTGTAAGCTACTCAATCACACAGAGCCCTAAGCAATTTATATTTTAAGATTACAAAACACAATACATTAATCCAATCTAATATCAAACAATAACCCACCCTGCCTCAAGGAACTGTTGCTCTGAATTTAAATCAGGGAAGATCCCCATGAATGCTATCTTGAGCAACAATAAAACATAAATGCAATCACTCAATGAATAAAGACTCTTCCTCCCAATGCTGTTCTCTCCCATTTGCCAGTGCCTTGAATCTAGCACAAAACAGAGCAGCTGAGGGACATCAGTAAAAACCACCTGGGACCATCCCTGCTATTATTGTCCTCACTTGTTGAGAGAACAACTAGGGAGGAGATACGCTAAGCTCACCTATCAAGACCTGGAGGTCACACTCAGCTGCCAGGCATCCAGCTTCCAAATACTAATATGTATTTACAAGCTTGCTTAAGAATATGGCCAGATTCTTCAGGGTCTACAGAATACAACTTAATCCCCTGTTGCTTAGCAATGCTTAATACACAGAGGAAGCAAAGACCTGAGATCCTGTTTGTTCTCTAGTGGAATTCAGGAATCTGAGGTGAGAAGGCTTATTCTTTCAGCTTCAGCCTTGATGTATTCAAGAGAGCTGCCATGGAGACACTCTCTCTCATGGTGGGTAATCTTCAGCAAGCCATGTTCAGCACAACTGACAGGTTCTGTGACCTCTGTGGACATGGCATGATGATAAGACATTCTCAGACAGCTTTTTGAAAAGAAAAAGTATTTGTCAGAATAAAACATCTACTAATAATCACAGATAATTACTGAAATAATGAACATAAAAAAGAGCCATGAGCCACACAACTCAGAAATCTGAAACAATGGTTCTGAGGAATGGATATGCAAACCTTTATCCCTCCAGGGCAACCCATTTCAACAGAGGACAGATGCAGCCTTGATTTCAGAAGCCAGTTCTGGGGTTTATGTTTGAGGGGGGGAAATGACAAATAAATACACAGTAATTGTAATTTCTTTTCTATACCTTTTGGCCATAACTAAAAGTCATCCTCTACCTTTTTTTCTGTTAACCTTTCCAATGCACTTGCAATGTGGGTGGAGAAAAACAGAAAAATGGAAGGACCCCATGATGCAATGTTCTATGGCAGTTTTCTCTTCTGTATATATATGACTCTAGGGGCTGGTGCTCATCTCCGTTTCAAAGCCGAAGAGCCAGCGCTTGTCCGAGGATGTCTCCGAGGTCATGTGGCCGGCATGACTAGACGCCAAAGGCGCACGGAACGCTGTTACCTTCCCACTGTAGTGGTCCCTATTTTTCTACTTGCATTTTTACGTGCTTTCAAACTGCTAGGTTGGCAGAAGCTGGGACGAGTAACAGGCGCTCACTCTGTTACGCGGCACTCGGGATTTGACCCGCCAATCTGCCGACCTTCTGATCAACAGGCTCAGCGTCCTAACCCACTGAGCCACCGCGTGCAGTTATTCAAATTGCAGAATATACTGTAACCACTTTATAATAATAACAGAATGCACAATAGAATGCCAATATGAGATTTCTGTGCCTCATGTCCAAGATATTACCCAAATGCCACCTTTAAGATACAGAATTCTGGTCAAGCTCATTTGGTTATTATTCCTAAATGTGGCTTAGATAAATTATATTTTATTTGATTATTTATAGCCCACCTTTAATATTTTTACAAATAACTCAAGGCCACAAAAATATCCAACATACCTTCCTCTTCCTGTTTTCTCCACAACAACAATTATGTGGGGTGAGTTGGGCTGAGAGTTAAATTTGGGTTAGTCCAAGCCTTGCAGCAACAACAAATTATTATTTCAATTTATACCATGACTTAGTGGTATTAATTAAAACATTCAAGGACCTGGGACAGAGGAAATCCTATCTCAGAATAAGAACTTTAAATATATCAAGGCTTTAAGGATCCCTCTTAGTCTTCCTAATTATACTATCATTCTTAAAAAATGGATAGAGGTTTTCCTATACAAAATGCTGTATGGTATACAATATACTTAGGAAACTGTCCCAGTAGGGAGGAGTGCTCAAGTGGGGAATTAGCTTGGCCTCGCTACATAAACACAAGGGACCAAGGTCCACCACTACCATCACCTCCCAAACACCTTCAATCTTATCTAATCTTTCCCAGGTGAAAGCTGCCAGTTTGGGAAGATTCCTGCAATGTAGACAGAGACCAATAAAGTAGCTAGTTCAAACTGTACAGATGTGGCTTGGTTGTTCACACCTGAGAGAGACTGGCTTCTCCTAAGACAAAATGATGAATACAAGATTCATTCAAATGACTGAGAGTTGCTCAGTAAGGTTTTGGACATAGGCCTTTCCTTTTGGAAATATCAAGGACTAAATCTAGGGCCTTTTTACATATAAATGAAAACAAAAAAAAGCCTATCCACAAATGAAATGAGCTAGGTATAGAAACTCTGCTATTTAAATTGGAATAGCAGGATTAAAAATAAGTGAAGCTAGCGATTATATTCTGGGGGAAATTCTCTGAAAAAGTTTAATTTTAATGAAAGGGTAGAAAGAGAATGCTCAGAGGTGGGAAATATGCTTCCGTGTCCTTCTGTACCAAGCAGCTCGTTCAGCTATGAATCTCTCTCAGATTTTTACCTCAGGAAAAGAGAAGACCTAAAGTATAAGGTCCCGTGCTAATTTTTCAGGATGGGAAAGGCAGTCTTTGAACTCAGTCTGGTACTTACTCCCATTCTTTCCGCCTTGCCTGTGGTGTGCTCTGCATTTTATGAGCTTCATGAGCCTTGATGATATCTCGCTGTTCAATCAGCCCCCCTCGTCGGCGTTTGATGACTTCAGGGCTCACAGGGATAAGTTGGCTTTGCCCTAAGTCAAAAGTGCTGCTACCATCCAAACCCAGTGTGGATTCTCTCTCCTGGGACTGCAACTCATAGAGAGCATCAAAGCTGGTAGTACGTGAGATGAGGCTGTCTGGCTCCAGCAAGCTACAGGAATGAGCAGGCTGCATCAGGCCCAGCCGGTGCTTCCGCCATGCTTCTTCCTCCGGTAGGGCCAGCACATATCTCTGGGTTCCACTGCCTAGCTCAGTGGTGGTTCCTCCAGGAGAAAAAGAACCTGCCTCAGAAAGCATGTGAGCACTTAGGGAACATGTGCCAAGGCTGAGCATCATGAATACCATTCAGGAACATCACTCTAAAAGAAGCAAAACAAGGGGAGAAAAGTTACCGACAAGCTTTTTCCTGTGGCTTATTTTAAATGAGAGAAGAAAGACTATACATAATAGAGACTGTCCTCTGAAAAAAGCTGCCTGTTTGCATTTTACTTTTTTTTTAAAGCCAATGCTACATAATAAATTAACAGGATCAGAACCTACTTGGTTGAAGGAATGTGGGAAGTACTTATTTCACACTTTCCTCTAATATCCTGTGAGATGAATTTCAGCTTGAAAGTGTTTGTGATATAAAACTTATGTTCAGGCCCTACAGGCCCAGGCATTTCCATCTATTGCAAGTAATGCAAATCTTACATGCAAAAGGTCTCAGCTCCCATTCAATTATAGCTTTAAAAAAACCTCTTTGCAATATTGAAGGGCTGCTGCTAGTTTGTAAAGGAAAGACTGAACTAGGTGGATTAGCAGTCTGACTCAATGTAAGGTACTTCCTTACATTTCCGTAATGTTCCTAGCAGGAAATGATGGGATTTTGTAAATGCCATTTGGGCATCTCATATATAACCTAGTATCTTCTGCAGATCCCTCAAGCAAGGTATCCTTTTTGTATCTCTACCTAGATGAAGTGGATAATGGAAAATGACATCTCTGTTTCTTGATTACTCCATGCAAGGAGTGAACACAGAATTGTAGTGGAAGGAGATATGCTCATGAATACCTTATTTTTATTTCTCAGGCACACATTTTCCCAAATCTATTTAGATATCCCCAATTCTGCAGTCTCTGCAGTATTAATCTATAATCTCCAAGTTTCCCATTCAAAATACCATTAGACATCTTGCGTGGGAATTATGAAGTTGTGCAACAAAACTAAATGACATCAGATGAGAGAAGGCATTAAATAAAACAGATAATAGCCCAAGGACGCTAACATCACATTAAATCCGATATCTAAAGACCAGATTCTTTTCCTATTTATTGAAAACAGTAATTCAGAAATAAACATTTTTACAGAATATTGCCAGACTCTATATACCTCAGGGCTTGTTGGTGACTTTGCCATGCAACTGATGTTGCTAGAAGTAAGCACAATCAACATTTAAATGAGATGGCACCAGTGGAATATGTCTTTCTGGCTTATAAAGACTCATCAATAAGGAGGAGGCAGAGGCTAAGGGAAGAAATCCAGGAAGGAAGCATATCAACATCTGCCTGAAGGCACTCCTATGTACTGGAATAACAAATACATTTTGAGGTGAAAAGGGGGGGGATATGCTGATGAATAATTATTAGATCAATACTATAAGAAGTGAGTTCCCAATATAGATCACAGATGAGGACTAGGCAAGGATTCAAAAGCATATACTATTCACTGAATCAGTAGGGATTCTTTTATTCATCACTTACATAATTTAAAAAAATGTAGTTGAATCTTTTATAGGAGACCCCAAAGTAACACACTAGTATCTAGATTCAATCTTGGCTAATGATGAATGTTTAGACAACATTCAAAGTTCTACAAAATTTCATATCAAGCAGAACAGAAAGATCTCAAATTCTCATTCACGGTGACAATAAAGTTGCCCACTCATATAAACACATAAAATTATTTCAGATTGATAATACCTGAAGAGTTTGTTCCTCTAGATAATTTATTTGGCGGGAAGAATAAAATCAAAGAGATAAGATGAACAGTCCTAAATTTCAAAGATAGGTAACATTTATACATGCAGCCACAGACACACTAAACTAGTAAAATGAGGATGAGAGTATTCAGCCCTGATGCCAGACCTTCAGATCCTTATGGGCAATGGCTCTGTTTGTTGCTGCTAAATACTGTGTTAATCTGTAACAAAACTTCCCTCATCTGTGATCTTATCAAGGATGAAATGGCTAACTTGGTATGTATAACCAAAACCTGGATGAACCTGGAAGATGGCATTCCCCTCTTGGAATTGTTTCCACCTGGGTTTTGACTGTGGGCACCAGCCATGAACCCAGAGAGGGATATGGTGGATAGCTGTTGTTGTCTGGGAAGATTAAGTAGCTGCTGCATCACAAATAAGCAGTTGTGAGACCAGATGTGAGATCCTGTCATTAAAGTTGGAGCAATTATGTTTGTTGTTGCTGTATCCGGCTCCCTACTGTGCAGCAATATTTCTGCCTGAGCTGTTCAGTTCTGCCACTAAAGACTTTAACTTGCTCTCATTTGAGATAAATTCTGGACTGGCTCAGAGGTTTACGGCTCACATGGAAATCATGGAACACACACAAGGCAGTCACATGTTAGATTTGTCATTTTTATCAGAGTAGCTGTAATATGATCTAAACCTAGACTTGCAGCTTTTTCCTGTAGCCTAGTAGTAATTTGCATAGAATTGTCTGATGTGCCAATAGTGCCTTTTTGACTGGCAGACCTTCTCATAGTCATTTGTACCTTAAATACCTTGTGAGAGGACTATTTCAATGTGCTCTTCATGAGACAGCCCTTGAAGACCACTCAGAAACCACATCCTGTTCAGAATGCAGTGGTGTGAACAATTCTGGGTATGTTCCAACATGCCTACATAATCCTTTTGCTGAGGGAGCTGAACTGCTTGCCAGAGAATTTCTGGGTATATTCAGAATGTTGTTTGTTACCTCACATGTGAGAGACTCCTTTCTTTCATTGTTTCCATCCATCAAATAAAATCTGACAAGAAGTGGGCATGCTCTGAATTCCATCTGTTAAGGCACCTGTTGGGTTCTAGGTACTGTGCCTTCTGTATTACATTCTGGTTTCAAAGATTCAAATATCCTGCTATCCTTGGAGTAAATCTTGTAGACCTTGCTTTTTCCTCAGGTTAGGCTGGAACATATGTCCATCTGGACTGCATTATGTTTGTTTGTCTGTACTATGTCTGTTCCTTCTGGTATAGCTACCCTTTTTTTCATTGGCTAATTGTATTGTGGACTTGTTTTAAATCTGCATGCCATCCAAAGTTGCTGTGAGTTCAACAACCTTATAAATGTAAATTACAAATAAACATAATCAAATACGCTGTAATGCTGGGAAAGGATTAATACTTTCTCACATTCAGTGTTCCTAATTTTAAGAATGACTATGGATTCATAGTCCATAGTTGGGCTATGTTGGGTTGAAACTAAACATTAAGAAAACCAAGATCATGGCATCTGGCCCTCTCAATTCCTGGCAAATAGATGGGGAAGAAATGGAGGTAGTGACAGATTTTATTTTCCTGGGCTCCAAGATCACTGCAGATGGGGACTGTAGCCAAGAAATTAAAAGACGCTTGCTCCTTGGGAGGAAAGCCATGGCAAATCTAGACAGCACACTAAAAAGCAGAGACATCACCCTGTCAACAAAAGTGTGTATAGTCAAGGCTATGGTCTTCCCAGTTGCAATGTATGGCAGTGAAAGCTGGACCATAAGAAAGGCTGAGCGCCAAAGAATTGAAGCCTTTGAACTCTGGTGCTGGAGAAGACTCCTGCGAGTCCCTTGGACTGCAAGACGATCAAACCGGTCAGTCCTAGAGGAGATCAACCCTGACTGCTCTTTAGAAGGCCAGATCCTGAAGCTAAAACTCAAATACTTTGGCCACCTAATGAGAAGGAAGGACTCACTGGAGAAGAGCCTAATGCTGGGAAAGATTGAGGGCAATAGAAGAAGGGGACGACAGAGAATGAGGTGGCTGGATGGAGTAATTGAAGCAGTAGGCGTGAGCTTAGATGGACTACAGAAGATGGTAGAGGACAGGAAGGCCTGGAGGAACATTGTCCATAGGGTCGCGATGGGTCGGACACGACTTCGCAACTAACAACAACAACAACAACAACATGGATTCAAATTTGAATTAGGGCACCATATGATTCTGCATAGTCCCAGAGGTCAAACAAAATTAAGTTCTGCCTGGGAAAATGGCTATTCAGGACCCATTTTATCCACAGACACAAACTTGCTATTATCCATTGATATGTGATTAAAGTTGTCATGGAAGAGCTTTAGTGAGTTCAGTCAACATATTTTTATGAGTTTGGCTGGTTTGATTATTGTGATTGGTTCTATGGTTAAAGTTTTGTCTAAACTGGCCATGATAGGAGGACATACAAGCTTACTTGTGACTAATGACCAGAACCCTTTTTTCAGCTCTTTTTAATGTCATATCCATTAAAGGAACATAATGACAGAATGAAGGAAGTTCTGCTGGACAAAATGAAAAAAAGAGAGTCATCAATCTGGGAAGTTCATCTGTAGTCAGTTATAATTGAATATGGGATATTCTGCGAACAGTACAATCTGCATCCTGCTTTATTTACTGTATTTGTTTGTTTCAATTATATACTGTTCTTATTAGAAACAACAGTATATGGTTATGGTTTAATTTTTTATCCCTCTTTTTCTTTTTTCACTTTCTACCCCCATCCATCCCTCCATCTATCTATAACTCATTATTATTGTTCTGCTGTTTTCTTCCAGACTGGAGCCTGGAAAGTTACCGGTATACCTTCAGCAGAGGCTGTTGTTCAGGGGTGTCAAACTGCCAGCTGGTTGCATCATACGGAGAACACGCCCACCCCAGCTCTGGCAATGTACAAAAATCACAACACATCACGTGACACGGTGAGTTTGACACCCCTGCTGTGGTTTATTTGAAAAAATCAGGACCATGATCAGTTCATTCCAAAATTGAGGACGGAATTAGCTAGAGACCACAAACTAGTTGTGCACAAAGAAATTCTGCATTTACTACTGTCATATGATAAATGTACATGTGCTTTAGAATTCTTTTTTTTTAAAAAAATAGAGAATTTCAAAATAATTCTCATGGCTGTAATGTGGCATTCTTGCCCTTCAATAATTAACAGAAGAAAGCAAATTATGTAAATGTCCTATCATTCATCTCTCCAGCAATTTGGGGTACTCTGCATGACTTCCCCACTTCAATTCAATTATGAATTGAGGAAATGAGGAAATCCCCCCCCCCCACCGTTGCTGTTTTCCAGTCTGGAAAGTGTGGGCAGCCAGGAAAGCTTCAGAGTGATGGAAAGATGGCTCCATAATAATCAAAAAAATGTAAAATCACTTCCAAGAGAGCTCTAAATAAATTCTCAGGCATCTTAAGAATAAATATAGTAACATGGAAAAACATTTTGCCACAGAAGAAAACTTGGGACACTCTCAGATTTCAGCAAGCATTACTCTTATAAGTTTAGAGCAGCTGGGTTGTTCTAGCCATAGTCAGAAGCCAATGTAAGACTGCTTGATCCTGAAATCAGGAAGGTGTCTCAAGCACTCTTCCTTTGAAAAAGCCAATTTTAATTTAGAGGGTCCGTTATGATGACTGCAAGAAATAGGAGCTATTCTGAGAAGTAACCAGAGTCTGACTGGGGTGGGGTGGGGAGAATTCATCCAATAAAGTAATTCATAGTTGCCTCTCTTGACCAGGATCAAACCTGATCATAATTATAGCAAGGAACTAGACTGGAGGCTTTGTATTGCTCAGGCAAATAAGGTTAGCAGCTTATTAATATAACCTCATAAAATGTCTCATTCATCCAAATCCCACATTTTTCAAGATAAAGGATTAATGGGCTCGCTTCTGAGCACATTGAATATCTGATTTCAGAGTTCTGTTCACACATAAGCAAGCTATTCTTCATTTGCTTAATCAACCATCAGTACAAAGTCTTTTGAAGAAAATAATCCCCAAGACAGGCAGACATCACTTATATACAAAATATGTGAGTTGTCATTTGATTCAACTGACTCTTTTATCTTACAACTGAGGAGTATTAAATTATCTGAAGATGATTAAATGATCTGCAGCTAAAATCTAGTGAGGTGGTAACTACATCTGTGTCTGACTTGTGTCGCATTAAATGACTGAATAATGTTCCACACAAACAGTTCATTCCACCCACGAACAGCATTGGTTTGGGGAAGCATTCTAACTAATCCTTAGCCTACTCGTTTGTTTGCTTAAATTTTCAATTAGACATTTCTTTTTTTTAAAAAAAAAAGGAGTGATACCAATGAACAACCACATAGTAATCTGAATAACTAAAGTTACTTACAATTGGCAATGAGACTTCAGCAAGATCTCACCACACAAAAGCTACCATTATGTACTGGCTACATTTATATTATCGCAAAGATATATAGCTTATTAGAAAGTCACTCAATGTAAAGAGAAGAAACTGGAACAGCACTCACCATCCTACTCTACAATAGCCAGTCTTCATAGCCAGCTTTCCATATACATTCTCACCATTTTGGCCATCTCTTGGAATGTCTAAAGAAAAAGACGTAGAGAACTGAGGTAAAGCGGCAGATAAAGCAAGGAGACAATCAAGTCTGGCAAGAAGATAAAGTTGTTGGCTTGCAGAAAATAGAGGGCAAGGGAAACGAAAATTGAAAAGGATATGGGAGAAAACAAAGATAGAATCAAATGGGGGCAAAATCAACTACAAATAAAAAAATTGGAACCAAGAATCACCCATCCGCTTACATTTTCCTATTTTATGGCCCTGCCTCCATAAACCTGACAATGTTTTTGTCTAATACATATACAGTACCTTAATAAAACAAGTGTTAAGAATTCCAGGTAAGGGCCCATCTTTAGCATCATTTGCCTATTGGAAGCAAAAACTTACTAAAAAATTTCAATTTCATACCATAAACTACAATGGCTGGTTAATCATTTCTGGTATGCTTGCAAATTGGTTTGCATGTTAAGGCCTTCCTTGTGCACTGACACCCATTGTTTCCACAGGCAATTCAATAAGTTTACTTAAATTAGTTGGAGAGCTTAAGACCTGATTAAAAGAAAAAAAAATGTACAATGGTATATATAAGGCAGTAGGTGGCACTGTACAACTAGATACCAAATTTTCTCCTGGAATCTACAGCATTTACTTTGATTCTCATTTGCAGTGGCTTTCTTACAACTTCACCTGTTGCAATAGTGTATTGTCTATGTGGCAGCAAATATTGTGACTAGCTTGAAGGAAATGGCTTAGAATTACAGATGCAAGGAATTTTTAAACTGGGGGAATGAGGCCAGAGAGGACAGTTCTAGCAGGCCTTCTCAATATCATTACTAGGGGAACTCCATTATTGGTCATTAGAATCCCAAGAGGACACTAGCATGAAACTCCCCCAGGAGTTTCCTATTCTAATCTGTTGAAGGGGATCAGTTGCATCTAATAATACAAACTGAGCAACACTCCAAAGTGTTGCTTTGTGTTGCATGGAATAGAAATGAAGATAGATGGTTTGCCACGTTTAAAAAAAAATAGATCAGAGAAGATGGAGTTCGTTTACTTTTTCAGGGTAATATTTGACCTGTTGCTGATCCTTGCAAGTACCATAAGAATCTTTTCTGTCTGAATATCAGTATATAAAAGTTTTAACTAAATGAACATGTCCTAGAATCCATTGTTATTCCTTCACATAGAAATGTCTGAGCAGACAAGTTGAATATAGAAAAACAGCAAAAACAGCAAAATCTCTCTTAAATATAGAAACTATACAATTCTATTACAACAGAAATACCCTTCAGGTGTATTGAACTTAACCATGGTCAGCAATAGCTTTTGGACTGTGGGAATTATCTGGAAAGCAACAGATTACCTATTCCTCCTTGAGTACTTTTGGCAAAATGATATGTGACCAATTAGAGAAGCCATATCAGTGAATATAATGTCCATTCATATATTCCAAGCAGCCTGTCTATTCATTAACTACATCTTAACAAGGAAAAACATAAATTGAGTTTGCCGCTTTTCTCAACTAACTGAATAGAAGGCAGTGAGGAAAACAAATCCAGGGCATTCTCATTTTAATTGCCAATTAGATAATGTCTACAGATGTAGAAGTACACCTTATTAGAAACATTTTACATTTAGAACCTTCACCCAAAAACAATCATAAATCATGATTAATTAATAGGGATCATGAAAGTTGTGTATATTATCAGTCAATACTGGGTATAGATCACTTTGCTACATGAAGTAGTCTTATCCAGGGCATATTTCTGTGCTAGGTTATGTGCATGCAGGGAAAGGATCATCTTGATGTGAATTTTGAAACATGATCAGAAATAGCCTTCCACAAGCTTCCACATATTTTTTAAAAAAATATTTGAATTAAAGAGGTTTTCAACAAAATAAAAATACAATAAAATTGTAAGTTGAAAGTATGAAGTATAAAGAGAAGTGGAAAGTAAGTAAAAAGCAATAGAAGTAGAAAAGACAAAGAATAAAAGGAAAGTTTATTAAGTGACATCTGATCTTCATAATAGCAGTTATGCTATTAATAGCATTTATTGGTTTTTTTACACTTTCTTTTATGGATTTTTTTTGTTTATTGTACTTATAATATTTTATTTTACATACTTGGTCTTGCCCTAAAATAAAGCATTTAATTATTATTATTTAATACTATTAAAGTATTATTATTCCTTGAAAACATCTGATCATGCCCAGTATTATATTGTGAGTCATATATTTGGACAGCAACAGAAGAGAAAAGTAAATTCTAGTTAACAGGATCACTTTATTTACGTATCTGTCCAATTGTCGGCACCAAATAATAAATAACACCATTGTACTACTTCTGACAATGCTTGCAGGCAGCAGTTGTATATCATACTTCCTCGGGTTAGAAAGGGCACTGCAGGCTGATTCAGAGAGGGAGAGAATGATATAATTACACCAGTTGCGTTCCCAGCATGGCCAAGGCCCAGTAAAGAGCCACAAATAGAAACTAACAATCCAGTGCAGCAGTAATTTCTCTTTAAACCAGGCAGTCCTACTGAGATCTCTCTTCTGCTCTGCAATCCCAGTGCATGCCAGGAAGCAGTTATAAAACAGCTGTATGTCTTGAAAAAAGAATGGACTGCTTGAGCATCTTCACTCTTAGCTGTCAAAACCCATAAAGGATTCATGATGCTGTCTTGTTAGCTACAGGAGACAATCCACAGAGGTTTTGCCAGTGCCACAATTCCCTTTCCCCATCCCTTATATAAGCAGCTTCCCGCATAACGACAGAAATTAAAGCAATTCAGTAGTTTGTGCATCTTAACCAAATGTCACAAAAAATCAAGGAAATCTTCTCTGTAAATCTAGTCCAATATATGCTGTCTCTCTTCAGTTAGATAGGTATAATATCAGCAGGACTAAAGAATCTAGTAAATCCGATGGTCAAGAAGATTAGAAATAGAGAAAGGGGGTATTAATTTGCAACAATAGGCATAAAGAAATTGTCTAGGCTTCTAGAACTTCTAAACTGACCATCATGTTATCTGATAAAATACTTCCTTATACCATGTCATTAAAACAGCATTTACTCTGCTTTTTATTTCATCTGATGCAGTTAGAGATGAAGCAGCAAGACAACCAGTCACTCACATCCTGGTTACTTTCAGCTCATATATTGCAACATATGGGTTCTACATATGGGTGTACTCAAAGACCACTCAGACACTTCAATTCATCCAGAATGCAATGGTATGGGCAGTGATGGATATGTCTTGTAGGACTAAATAACACCTTGAGTTTTGAGACTGCACTGGCTGCAGGATGTGTCATGGCCCCATCAGAGCTCAAATCTGAGGAGGAGTTGGAGGTGGGGTTGGTGGCAATGGAGGGAGATGGACCTGCCTCTATGGTTCCGGAGGAAAGACCAGTGGAGGATGAAGAGGCAGTCTGGGGTCCCTCAGGCCTCAGAAAGGTCAGAGTGGCAGAAAGGGGGCAGGATGACCAAGTGAGGGGGAGGAGCTTGAAGGGGCAGACAGTAGAGCAGAAGAGCAACAGAGTCAGGAGATGAGCAAGAGCCTCCCCCGCCCAATCCCCAAGCGTGGCAAATGGAAAGGCGGCAGAATCAGCGCAGGGTGACCCAGCTACTTGGGAGGAGGACGTCTCACCCCTCTTCACAAGGCTCACCTGGGGAATAGGTTTTAAGGAGACGCTGTGGGGAGGGGGTTTTGTCGGGAACAAGCATTGCATTTTTCTGGCCACGCTTGCTGTTACTGACAACTGGTTAATTTGCCTTGCTGAGCTTTGTTTTGCCTTCCGTGCCTAGTCTGACTGTGAAGGACCTTGCAGCGACACAGTTCTGCTCCAGGTGGTGCTGCATTGCCAGCAGACCCACCATGTGCTGAGGACACCCAGGGACCAAGCTCCTTGAACTGTGCTGCTCCCCTGAACTTCTAACAGCCAGGAACTCATGGAGGCGGGTGTGGGTGTATTTAGAGCTTTGGTTCTGGGACTTGCATTGAACTGTGTTGCTCTCCTGAAGTTTTAGTGGCCTGGAACTCTTGGAGGTATGTGTGTGTGTTTAGAGCAGGGTGTGAAACTGCCAGCCCGTGAGCAGGGTCCATCATGGCAAAACCACACCCACCCTATTGCCAGCAATGGGGAAAAAATTGTGATACGTCGCAACATGTCATATGACGTTGTGGGTTTGACACCCCGGGTTTAGACCTTGCTCTTGGACTCGCTGCAAATGGTGAGAATTTGGGGAGAAAGTTGGAGCAATAAAAGGGAGTTAACCCTTCACTTCGGATGTGTCGCTTCCGTGCCCAGCCCCAGGTCATAACAATATGCTTTCATTGTAACCCTATAATGCCCTATATGGCACAGAACCAAATTATTTGGGACCTGCTTCTCTCCCATCATTTCTGTCTTTCCAATAGAAGCTATCAGGGTTGGTGTGCTCAGGATTTGTTTAATTAAACAGTGTCATCTATCAGGATCCAGGAACTGCTTCCATGCCATCTGGAACGATATCCCTCCTGAGATCTCTGTGGCTCCTATTCTGATAGCATTTTGCAAGGCCTTCAGAGTCCTTACATTAAGATGGATGGAGCATCTTCCCAAATGTGTTTTCAAATGTTTTGTACTGAGTGGCCAAAACACATATAGTTTATATGTTTTTGTATTGTTTTTTTTCTTCAATGTTCTAAACTTGTTTTGGGCATATTGTAAACCACCAAGTGTCAGTTTGAAATTAGGCAGATCCTAAACTGAGTATAATCAAACGTTTCTCCCAAGAAGCTCAAGGAAGGTTTTTCCAACAATTCAATAAGCTGAGAATTATCGAACTGAAGGAAGCCACTCAATGAAATACTTAGTATTACAAAAAAAATGAGTATAGATTCCCACCCACCCCACCCCCCGGCTGATGTTTCCCCAGCTTCTCCTTGAAGACTTCTAGCAAGGGAGAATCTATTGTCAATATTAATTCTCTTTTGTGTAATGTTTGGAAAATGCTATTCATTCACTTTGATTTTCTCTAGACTGTATAAAGAAAATCCCTTCAACTTTTCTTCAGTTTTCCATGCCACTGACCATCTTTATTGTCCTTTTGTGAACCCATTCCACTGATAGTATGTACCCCACATTCATGGCAGTAAACATCAGAACTTTATCCTCCTACCTCTAATCCAATACAATAAAGTACTATTAAAACTATCCTTAGCAGCATCAAAGCACTGTTGTATCTAACCCCAGTCCTATGGTGGCATCTCTAAAGCCCCAAGCAACAATCTTCTGCTATTCAAGACATTTCCATAGAAGATACTAGAGATAAATGAATAGGAGATTCTATATTCAAAAAATGCAACCTCTTTTGAGGTTATCCTTTAAATCTTATGAAATATCTTCATTGTGCAAAACATTTTAAATTATGGATTAGATGTTCCAGCTTTATCAGATTTGTTCTGTGCTGTTCTGACCATTGAGGAAATTCATCAAATGCACAACACTTCTGTTTCAAGCTCAAAACAGTTGTTTTTAGGGCTATTTCAAACTCAAAATGCAGGATTTTGGATTTGAATAATTTTGAATTCAAAATGTTCTGTACATCACATGATGTACATATAAAATGTACATGTTGCTTCAAAATGAGATGGATGGCAAATAAATATAAATAAATAAATCACATGTTTAGTCACCAGCGTTATAGTCAAATTTAAAAACACACACACAATCTGATCCAAAATACAAAGTTTCAGAAGATGAATATGATGGTTTGAAAAAATTGTACTATTCAGCTATTTATCGCATAAAGAACCAAGACAGAAAAAGTGGAGTTCTTGGATAACCCGATTCTCATCAACCATGCAATTTATTTCTATGAACAGTATTAAAAACCCTCCTTACTAGCAAGCCATCTAGAGTCTTATGATAAGGGCAATACAGTGTCAGTGGTACAGAAGTACAGTTAGGACAAGGTTGGATTAAATATTTCATATGGCAAGGTAAAAGTCAGTATGCAAGGACAGAGCAGCTGAACAGAGAGAAAGGAATGCCCAGTAGCCCTGCCTGCCTGCCTGCCTACGCTGATGGTATCATCAACATAATACCCAACTGGGAGCCAGGGGAGATTTCTTTTTTACAATGAAGCTGTCTGAAATAAACAGTTGCTGTCTATTCATCAAGGGAGCTGAAGATGAATAGAGCTGACTGGCTGGAAAAGAGCAGTCTGGCTGAACTTACCTGATGCTGCAGCTGACAGGGCAGAATCAAAGCCAGGATGTGTCCCAACAGGAGTCCAGCAGTCAAGTCTAGCTGCCCAGTGACTGCATGGCTTTGAAAAGGCCTTTCATTGGATTGGGTGGGAAGGCCAGAAGACATAAGGAAAACCTACCAAAGAAATCCTGTAAGGCTGGCATGTCAAACTAGCGACATCATGTGACATCGCACGATGTATCGCAACATCATGTGATGTCGCGTGATGTATCGTGACTTTTTCCCCATTGCCAGCAATGGGGTGGGCGCGGTTTCAGTATAATGCATCCAGCAGTTTGACATGCCTGCTAGAGGCAGATGCTAGAGGCAGACTAGTATGTGGATCGTGAGGCCTAGCAAAAAGGCCCCTGCAGCTGATGAGCTCATGAGGCCTAATGAGCTAGAGGCCACAGTGGTGGGGATACAGCAAAAAAGTCTGGTGGGAAGAGCAGCAACAAAGCTAAAAATTACATTGCTGTATTAAGCTGCCAATGAAGTGTCTAGTTCACAGGATTTATCACTTAACCTGTCTATGCTTGATACTGTCCTGACTGAAATTTATCCAGACAGGTTCCAAATAGTTATTTTCCTCCCCAACTATTCTTTAATCAACGGGATCAGTCAGTAAAATAGTGATGGAAGACAGAAAATAGTCAGACAAAGATGTCTTACTATCGAAGAGCAATCATTTCCTTCTCAAGGCAAACTCCATCCCAACCTTTGCTTTCAACAATAATTTTTTGAATTTGGAAAATGAATACATAAAGCCCTGCATGATTCAGTGGGCAAAAACTTTGGATATGATGTAATGCTGAAGCAATGGGAGAATATGTGGACAAAAGGTCTAAAATTTACACTAAATTACAAATTTAAAAAGAACAATTTTGTAAGATGATGTACCATTGGTATTTAACACCAGGTAAGATGTCAAAAATATATAAACATATTTCAAATGAATGCTGGAAATGTAAATGTAAAGAAGGAACCTTTTATCATTTATGGTGGACATGTGATAAAGCAAAGAAAAATTGCAGTAGGCATCACTTCTTAATACAGAAGATTCTCAAAGTGAATATAAAGATAAAGCCAGAAACATTTCTTCTGGGTTTAATGGAAAAGAGACTTGGAAAAAAATTGGAACTTTGATGATATATATGTTGACAACAGCAAGATTATTTTATATGCAAAAATGGAAGGATACTTTGATTTCCACAATGGACAAATGGCTGCAAAAGTTGATGGAATTAGCAGAGATGGCAACTGACTCCTTTGATTAAAGAAAAAAAATACAATTACTTTTGTTTCTACTTGGAAATCACTTCCTGACTTTGTGCTTGAGGTGGAAAAAATGGAACTTTGATTTGGGGATTAACCAATTAATAGGTTTTTTTATTATAGAAATGGCTAGTTTATATATTATGTGAAAATAAAAAGTTGAGGTTTGATGTTACTACCTTATTCTACTGCACCAAAGGGAGCCGGAAGTCAATGCTTTTTCTTTCTTTTTTCCCCTTTTCCCCCACACTTTTCCCTTCCCTTTTTCCTCCCCTATTTTCCTACTATTTTATTTCGTACTTTTGTATTATATATTATAAACTAATAAAAAATAATTTTTGGATGTCTGCCAACTTGCCTGTTATTTTGAGTACAATACAATCGTTCGCAGTTCTCTTCTGTAGAATGCATTTGTACTGTATAAATAAAAGGTTGAAAAAATGTAATAGCCCACTTTGCTCAGTAATCTGAATTAGTTTGTGAACCTTTATTTGTGCATGTTTCTTTCTGATTCTGGGTTTATTTTAAAGATAGATGATAGAGTCTACACACACACAATTATTTTCATTATATCTCTTATATGAAGCTTGCATATAGCAGCCCTCTTCTTCATCAATGCTGTGACATATCTGAGGTTTTTCCTCCCCTTGTGTAGGTTTCTAAATGTCACAGGAAGTGAATCTAAACAAGAAAGTATATGCGCACATGGAAAATGCATAAATGGGTTGTCATTATACATACTATGTACAGATTTTACAGGCTCATATCATTGTAGTTCTAAATGTTCTATTTTTAAGAAAGCCAATTTGAGGTATAGAGCCCATTATTTCTTGGTGGAGATGAGTGAATCAGCCTATTTCTAGTCCTTGTCATATTTTCATAAGTTCATCTATTAGTCATTCTGCTTCATTTCTCACACTAATAAGCAATCTTCTTAATTCGTGTGAACAAGCTTTTTGAAATACATACCCATAAAAAAAAACCTCCAAAGAGTATTTCTACTTATATTTTATGTTACAATAGACCTGACGGTTTAGTTACATCTTTTTTGGTTTAAACTGTCCAGAACTGTCCTAACATTTTTTTAAAAAAGAGCACCATCTGATTGGTATTAATCCACTCAATGATCTTACAGATCAGGTTAAGTCTTATTAAAATTCAAAAGCTGCTCAGTTGATATTTGAACTGTTGTGGCCACAATTTAAGTTATTCAGAAGCCACACACTCATGTCATTGATTATCCTTTCAGGGAATACCAGATTGAAGACTCTGAAAACTGTTCTCTTTCCACTCCAGCACAATCACAGGTATAATTTTGAAGCTAGGCTGGGCAACATGGTTTCTGAGCTTCTGTTCAAAATTCCTCTATAGTTCCAGATTGGGAGTTCTTTAGGTAATTGCAGATGTTTCTCTGACAACTTTTCTGACACTAAAAACACTAATTCAGAAAAAGATTATGTGTCGGAGATGATAGGCTGAACCGAAGGGCGGGGTTAAGCACACCATCAATCTTGAGTCTCTTCCTGCCCATAAGAGATCTAAGTCCAACCCACTTTGAATTCTGTTGACCCTTCTCTACTGCCAATTTGCTTTGACCACAAGTAGTTCAGATTCTTTTAGCAAGTGTTAGCCTGCAATAAACCTATATTTATTTGAACCACTCTTGCTCCTGATTTCTTATGCTTGGCACATAGCAGATATAGCACAGTGAGAAGAATGTGAAAATGGTCATTGAAGAAGCAAACATAAGCAGAAAAGAATGAAGCCAAGTAAGGTTTCACAGATGGCTATGTCAAGTCAACTATCTCAGAGAGAATTCTCTCTCTCTCTCTCTCTCTCTCTCTCTCTCTCTCTCTCTCTCTCTCTCTCTCTCTCTCTCTCTCTCTCTCTCTCTCTCTCTCTCTCTTTTACCATATCCATATCACATTACCTTCCTTATCTTAATTTGCTTGTTTTTAAATAATCCTACTGTGGGTAACTTCACATTGAGGCTCTGTATACAGACAACTATTTATAATACAACACTTGAAAATGCAGACAACTATTTATAATACAACACTTGAGAGAGCAAGATTTTTCAACACACAAGTAATATGCCTGCCATGTCAGGAGGTATGAGATCAGATCTGAACTGGCCATGTGGCTTGAGCTAGCAGACTCTCCATCATTTTACCATATTTTCATAGTATGACTATCTTCTTGCATCGGATACAAATTTAAACTCTGGTATATCACATAAGCTATTTTGCAATATTTCATTAATGGCATGTAATAGTGCATACCTATATGCCTCTTACACTGCTAGAAAATCAGAGCAATGAAGGTACCCTAAGGGTGAGGAAGGAAGGAAGGAAGGAAGGAAGGAAGGAAGGAAGGAAGGAAGGAAGGAAGGAAGGAAGGAAGGAAGGAAGGAAGGAAGGTGTGCATTAGTTTCAAAGGAAATAGTATATGAAGGCAGAGGGGTGCAAGTATCTGGGAAAGCAAACAAAAAGCACAAGGACTGGTCAAGAGAGAACAATCCCTAAAAGAAAAAGACAAGCATTGAGACCAGTCCACATAGGAGCTAGCTAGTAACACTTGACTTTCCTCCATGAATGAGAAGGGCAAGAAGTAGGAGAATAATCACCATGTCTTGAAGTGGATATATTCTGGACTGATCTTCAGTCTAGCCCCATTGCCAACCCATTGGATTTCTGAATTTGGCTAAAGAGGAAGAACAGGCAGAAGCAAAATGTATATAATGGTACGTAGGAAAGACCTTGGGAGCCTGCTCCAAGAGATGCTACCCAGGGAACAGATAAGTCAGATAAGAGACAGCATAGCTCACAATTGGATAGTAGGTGGGGCAAGAGACTCAGAAGAGACAGTCCCTCATTTCCTGGATTTTAAAGGAGAAGGGGATGGTAGAATTGTACTTCCAGACTTGCAAGATTCTGTCAATGTAGCTTTATAATAAAGTAGAATAAGCGATTCCTAGCTGGCATATCCCATGAGATCAAAAGTGGAAGATAAGCAGCTTAGACTGCAAAGTGTCATTCTTCCTCTCAGACAATTCACTCTCATGCCTTTTGTTGCAATTCAGTTCTCATTCATTCCCTCTATAGTAAATCACTTTGCTTTACTTCTTTTATACCAATCACATACTTTTGCTTTCAAATCATATTCACTCCAAGTCCTTATTCATTCATCATTCCATTGCTTTTTTTTGGACACAACCCATATATTAGCACATAACCCATTCTCACTACATTCCATTCAGTATTTTCTTTCTCCTTCCATATCCAACTGTCAGTTACATCATAACAAAGAGAATATAAGAGTGCAATTTACACTTTTTTAGACACAGAGATAATCAATCAATCAATCAGAATAGAGCTGGAAGGTACCTTGGAGGTCTTCTAGTCCATATACCATATACCATTTCAGACACGTGACTGTCCAGTGTCTTCTTAAAAATCTCCAGTGATGAAGCACCCACAATTTCTGAAGGCAAACTGTTCCACTGGTTAATTGTCCTCACTGTTAGGAAGTTTCTCCTTAATTCAAGGCTGCTTCTTTTCTTGTTTAGTTTCCATCCATTGTTT
Source organism: Vipera berus (assembly GCF_964194415.1). Taxonomy (NCBI): domain Eukaryota; kingdom Metazoa; phylum Chordata; class Lepidosauria; order Squamata; family Viperidae; genus Vipera; species Vipera berus. The sequence continues at coordinate 109,506,224 of NC_138204.1, forward strand.
CTTGTCCTGCCCTCAGGTGCTTTGGAAAATAAGTTGACCCTCTCCTCTTTGTGGCAGCCTCTCAAATACTGGAATACTGCTATCATGTCTTCCCAAGTCCTTCTTTTCTCTAGACTAGCCATACCCAATTACTGCAACCGTTTTTCATATGTTTTTGTCTCCAGGCCCTTAATCATATTAGTTGCTCTTCTTTGTACTTTTGCCAAAGTCCCAATATCTTTTTTGTAATGTGGTGACCAAAACTGGATGCAGTATTGCAGCTATGGCCTTACTAAGGCTTTATAAAGCTGTACTAATACTTCCCCCTTCATGGATTACTGCCTTGTCGTGGCGAAGGGGCTTGCGTAATTCAATGAAGCTATGAGCTATGCCGTGCAGGGCCACCCAAGACGGAAAGGTCATAGCAGAGAGTTCTGACAAAACGTGATCCACTGGAGAAGGAAATGGCAAACCACTCCAGTATCTTTGCCATGAAAACCCTATGGGCAGTACCAAAAGGCAAAACGATATGACGCTGGAAGATGAGCCCCTCAGGTCAGAAGGCGTCCAATATGCTACTGGGGAAGAGCAGAGGGCTAGTACTAGTAGCGCCAGAAAGAATGAAGCGACTGGGCCAAAGCCGAAAGGACGCTCAGCTGTGGATATGTCTGGTGGTGAAAGGAAAGTCCGATGCTGTAAAGATTCTTTCTCCATAGGAACCTGGAATGTAAGATCCATGAATCCAGGAAAGCTGGACGTGGTCAAACAAGAGATGACAAGACTAAACATTGACATCTTAGGTATCAGCGAACTAAAATGGACAGGAATGGGTGAATTTAATTCAGATGACCATCAGGTATACTACTGCGGGCAAGAATCCCTCAGAAGAAATGGAGTAGCCTTCATAGTCAACAAAAAAGTAGGAAAAGCAATACTGGGATACAATCCTCAAAATGACAGAATGATCTCAGTTCAAATCCAAGGCAAACCATTCAATATCACAGTAGTCCAAGTCTATGCCCCAACCACCGGTGCTGAAGAGGATGAAATTGACCGGTTCTATGAAGCCCTACAGCACCTTATAGAACTAACACCCAAAAATGATGTCCTTATCATCATGGGAGATTGGAATGCTAAAGTAGGAAGCCAAAAGATAACTGGAATAACAGGCAAGTTTGGCCTTGGAGTACAAAATGAAGCAGGGCACAGGCTGATAGAATTTTGTCAAGAGAATACGATGGTGATAGCAAACACTCTTTTCCAACAACCCAAGAGACGGCTTTACACATGGACATCACCAGACGGTCAACACAGAAATCAGATTGACTATATGCTCTGCAGCCAAAGATGGAGAAGCTCTATACAGTCAGTAAAAACAAGACCAGGAGCTGACTGTGGCTCAGACCATGAGCTTCTTGTTGCAAAGTTTAGGCTTAAATTAAAGAAAGTAGGGAAAAGCGCTAGGCCAGTCAGGTATGAATTAAATCATATCCCTGTTCAATATACAGTAGAGGTGACAAATAGATTTAAGGAATTAGATCTGATAGACAGAGTGCCTGAAGAACTATGGACAGAGGTTCGCAACATTGTACAACAGGTAGCAACCAAAACCATCCCAAAGAAAAAGAAATGCAAGAAAGCAAAATGGCTGTCTGAGGAAGCTTTGCAAATAGCTGAGGAAAGGAGGGAAGCAAAAGGCAAGGGAGAAAAAGAAAGATATGCCCAATTAAATGCAGAATTCCAAAGAATAGCTAGAAGAGATAAGAATGCCTTCGTAAATGAACAATGCAAAGAAATAGAAGAAAACAATAGAATAGGGAGGACCAGAGATCTTTTCAAGAAAATTGGAGAGATGAAGGGAACGTTTCATGCAAAAATGGGCATGATAAAGGACCAAAATGGCAGGGACCTAACAGAGGCAGAAGAGATTAAGAAGAGGTGGCAAAATTACACAGAAGAACTATACAAGAATGAGCTTAATGTCCCTGATAATCACAATGAGTTGGTCACTGACCTCGAGCCAAACATCCTAGAATGTGAAGTGAAGTGGGCCTTAGAAAATCTGAGCAACAACAAAGCTAGTGGAGGTGACAGTATTCCAGCTGAGCTATTCAAAATCTTAAAAGACGATGCAGTAAAAGTGCTACACTCAATTTGCCAGCAAATTTGGAAAACTCAACAGTGGCCACAGGATTGGAAAAGATCAGTTTACATTCCAATTTCAAAGAAAGGCAGTGCCAAAGAATGTTCAAACTATCGCACCATTGCGCTCATTTCTCATGCTAGTAAAGTTATGCTTAAAATTCTGCAAGCTAGACTCCAGCAGTATGTGGATCGAGAACTACCAGAAGTACAGGCAGGATTTCGAAGAGGCAGAGGAACTAGAGATCAAATTGCTAACATACGCTGGATCATGGAGAAAGCTAGAGAGTTCCAGAAAAACATCTACTTCTGCTTCATTGACTATGCTAAAGCCTTTGATTGTGTGGATCATAACAAACTGTGGCAAGTCCTTAAAGAGATGGGCATACCAGACCATCTTATTTGTCTCTTGAGAAACCTATATGTGGGCCAAGAAGCAACAGTGAGAACTGGACACGGAACCACCGATTGGTTCAAAATTGGGAAAGGAGTCCGGCAAGGCTGTATACTGTCGCCTTGCCTATTTAACTTATATGCAGAGCACATCATGAGAAAGGCAGGGCTAGATGAATCAAAAGTTGGAATTAAGATTGCCGGAAGAAACATCAACAACCTAAGATATGCAGATGATACCACTCTAATGGCAGAAAGTGAAGAGGAACTAAAGAGCCTCTTGTTGCGAGTGAAGAAGGAGAGTGCAAAAGTTGGGTTGAAACTAAACATTAAGAAAACCAAGATCATGGCATCTGGCCCTCTCAATTCCTGGCAAATAGATGGGGAAGAAATGGAGGTAGTGACAGATTTTATTTTCCTGGGCTCCAAGATCACTGCAGATGGGGACTGTAGCCAAGAAATTAAATGCAATGTATGGCAGTGAAAGCTGGACCATAAGAAAGGCTGAGCGCCAAAGAATTGAAGCCTTTGAACTATGGTGCTGGAGAAGACTCCTGCGAGTCCCTTGGACTGCAAGGCGATCAAACCGGTCAGTCCTAGAGGAGATCAACCCTGACTGCTCTTTAGAAGGCCAGATCCTGAAGCTAAAACTCAAATACTTTGGCCACCTAATGAGAAGGAAGGACTCACTGGAGAAGAGCCTCATGCTGGGAAAGATTGAGGGCAATAGAAGAAGGGGACGACAGAGAATGAGGTGGCTGGATGGAGTCACTGAAGCAGTAGGCGTGAGCTTAAATGGACTCCAGAAGATGGTAGAGGACAGGAAGGCCTGGAGGAACATTGTCCATAGGGTCGCGATGGGTCGGACACGACTTCGCAACTAACAACAACTAATACTTCACATGATTTTGATTCTATGCCTCTGTTTATACAACCAAGGATTGTATTATCTTTTTTGGCTGTCGCTGCACACTGCTAGCTCATGTTTAAGTGATTATCAACTAGGACTCCAAAGTCCCTCTCACAGTTATTGTTTTTGAGTCAGGTTTCTGTACTTCTACCTTTGGTTTTTCCTGTCTAGGTATAAAATCTTGCTTTTCTCCACATTAAATTTCATGTTGTTGAATAGTTCCAGTTGTCAAGATCTGTTTGGAAGCTGAGCTTGTCTACTGGTGTGTTGACTATTCTTGCCAGCTTAGTCCTCCCAAGAGAAGAAATATTGTTGACTAACTTTCTCCCTACATTTTTAGGTCTTCAAATTTCTCCACTCATTTAGGCACATTTAGTTAAAAAAAATTGTATCCAGTTCATCTATTTGCTTTATTTACTTGCTGTTTACAGATAATGTGCAATTGTATGTTCCATTTTCCCTCCTACTTCCTGGGTCTTAATTTTTAGATCTATTCTCTGATGGTATGTAACTTCTTTTCTACATTCATTAATTTCTCATTGGCCTCATAAAAAGCATAAGTTTATCTGCACAGACTCTCCATAAACCCACACTGCAATTCTCAAATTTTATCCCCTATCACCCATTACAACCTTTCAATCAGAATTCTTTCCCAGGCATGCTTCATTAATCCCTTGTTGTTTTTACACTTTTGCTACATTTCTCTTCATATAGAGGGATATTAACAGCATTTTTTTTAATTGTCAGGTTCAGAGACTGTCTTTCTATGTATGTTAAACAAATTGCACAACCACTCAAAACCAAACCATATTCGTATTTTAAATTTTTCCACTGCACTATCTACAGATGTAGATATAGTACAAGTGGAAAAATTTAAAATATGAATATTGAAAGTTTTGAAAACTTTCAAAAAGTTTTGAAAGTTGAATGTTTTTAACTTTCTCAAAGCATTTTCATCCATTTTTATTAGACCCTAGTTTTTATAGGTTCAACATCTAACTACCATTCCTGTAGCAGTATTGAAAATACCCCTTCCAGCATTCTCTTACTTCAGAGTTACCCAAATCATTCAGTAGCTTTTATTTGTTTTAAAATTCCATTCACGTTTTAGATATTTTTGTCCACTTTCAAAGGATTTTTTTATTGACTTCAAAGCTGTGCTGGCTTCACTGCCCTTCTTTTCAACTTAACCATTCCTCGCTGTTTTGACTATATTTTTGCAGCTTTCTTCCCTCCGTATATTTATATAATATCTTTCCTCTTTCTTATTTATTTTATTCTTCTGTTTATTTATTTTGGTGGCAATTATTCTCTTATATGTACTATTTGTCATCTGGAGTTTCTTTCACTGCATCATTGCACTAAACATCCTTTTTAATACTTCCCATTAGAATAATTTCACACACTTCTGTGCCATTCTGTAATATAATACATTTATTTATTCCAAGCAATTTTCAAACCCTTCCTTATTTTCTCTTTCCATTCACCCTGCCAAGAGACACTAGTAGTTTTTTCATATAATACCTGTATTTTTTTTTCTTCTTTTAATCATTCTTGCACTCTTGGGTTGGATCCTTCCCCCTCCCTGCAATCCTTTTTTCTCCCGTGTTCTTTTTCCCCAAAATTCATTCTTAACACTGACAAAAACCAGTCTGCATTACATTTGGAACCTTTCATCATTTGAGTATCCTTCACTATTGTTTCCAGTCCTTCATTTAAAACAAGCAAATCAGACATTTACATTGATATTTGTTCTGTCGCTATGAATACTAGTGAATAGAATTACTTAAAACATGTGTTACATCTTTTTTCTAAGCAGATATTCAGCAAACAGTCCCCATGCCCATTCATTCTTTGGTGTCTGACTGGTCCAATCATTTTTCTGTCTTCCCACATCTCATCCCCATCTTTTCTTTCATATCACCTGGCAGAATAATTTATTTCCCTTGATCACATTCATTCAGAATATTGCACAATTTTTCCACCAACTCATCCCTGATTCTGTCATTATTACTATTCATTGGAGTTCAACATACGACTATTATGTACCAATGAATTCCAAGTTTCTTATGCACCTGCAACAATCTAGATGACACCAATTCATACCTTCTGATACTAATTTTAGCCTTTTTATTCATAATTAAACCTACATGTTCATCACACCACAAAATCAGAGTACATTTATTCTTCTCTTGTCTTTTGTTTTCATGATTTTTGTTTTTTATATATTTTTATATTTTGTATTTTTTATATTTTACTTTATTATTATTATTTGTGGATGTTTGGCACCTGACTCATATTTATGGCGGTTGCAATGTCCCAGGGTCATGTGATCATGTTTTGTGATCTTCTGACAAGCAAAGTCAATGGGAAAGTCAGATTCACTTAACACACTATTACTAACTTAACAACTGTGGCATGAAAGGTCATAAAATGGGACAAAACTGACATAACAACTGTCTTGCTTAGCAACAGAATTTTGGGCTCAGTTGTGGTCGTAAGGTGAACACTACCTGTATTAAGCAGTGCACATATACAATATTGTATATGCATGTACATGTAAAATATTGTAACAAGGTTAAAACAATATACAAAAATGCATAATCAAATTATCACATGCATCACTAAACAATTGAACTCATATAAACAGTCTCCTGCACAAAGAATCAAAATCAAACACATCAGATGCAGAACCTAACTTAAAAAGTCAGGTTTTCATTGCTTTTCAAACCCTCAGGAGCATTGGGGCTAGTCTATCCTCCAGAGAAATGATGTTCTATGGAAGAGTAGCAGCAGTCAAGAAAGCCTTATCGCATGTCCCTGCAGGTGACCTTGCCTAAAGTAGACACCTGGAAGGACTCTTATTTTCCACATTTTAATGAATGGGCAGAAATTACTGGCAGCCTGTCCCAGAGAGAGACTGGTTCTAAAGAGAGGCATGTGTGGCTTTAAAATTACAGCTAACACCTTGGATCAAAACTAGAAGTTTACTGAGTGTAGATCTCAATGCAGTTCTCAAAGTTGTGAGGTTATATGAATAAACCATCTTGTACTCATAACTCCCCATCTGTGTTTTGGACTAGCTGAAGCTTCTGAGTGGTTTTTAAGAGCAGTACCATGTAGGGAACATTACAATAATCTAAATTATAGGTGTTTGTGGCATGAGTGAGAGGGGACAGGTCATCTCTCTCCCGGATAGTGGTAATTAGTATAGAAGACAGAGGTTATGTTCCTTTTGCATATGCCGTGGCTATTACCAGTTGGTCCCATAGATACTAAACTCTGAAGTTTGCCTTGGCTTTGTCCAATTAAGGCTTTCATATCATACTTCTTGTTACACCAGATAGCCTACAAGCTTAATATATTATTATTATGGTTGGTTGCACAGTCAATCAGGTATTTAGACTAGATTTGGCATTTTTTCCACTTATCAAGTCCTGGGATAGGCAAATGTTGTTTGATGTTGTTAAAGGTATTGTCACAAGATACAGCCTGTTCCAAGTAAAGATGCTTTTTACAATTGACTGGTGGTGATTTTGGCAATGCCAGAGGTATTCAAATGTTGCTCCAGATTGAGATTACACCCAAGGCTCCTATTACTATTGGTACTATTTTTGCTTTCTTTTGCCACAATGATTCTGATTAGTAACAATAGCAATAGAACTTAGACTTAAATAGCACTTTCTGAATGGTTTACAGAGTCAGCATATTGCCCTGAACAATCTGAGTCCTCATTTTACTGACCTCGGAAGGATGGAAGGCTGAATCAATCTTGATTCCCATCAGGATCAAACTCCAGGATGTTAGCCTGCAATACTGCTTTCTAATCACTTCACCACCAGAGCTAATAGTATTCCTATTAATAGTAAAGGTAGCCCTTGCTACTTTTGTGATTTCAATTGCATATGGTTTAATTCCATTGTTTCTTTTATTGTGGCATTGTAATTGATGAGAATTATGAAATTCTGACAAGATAGGTGAGAGAGGAAGAGGGAGAGAAAGTATACCACAGTGCAAACAAAGCCCAATTTTACTCTAAGCAAGCCCCTGTATTCTCTGCAAGCTAGTATTTCTAGCCTAGGAACTATCTCACAAAACAACATGCTATTGCCCACATTCCAGTATTTGTATATTGATACAAATTCAGAATTGTACAGTTGATTATATTAACATTGCCATCCCAATAGTTTTTACTTTTTACTTTCACAAAAAGCTTTCCACACTTTCAACATACTTTCCATACACCAAGGAACCTCTATGACTCCATATTGAAAGAATTTTGGGGACATTTTTAGGAGCAATATAAAGCTTCATTGATGCATCATTTCCCAAAACACAAGGCTTCCTCAAAAACAGATCCATGCCATTGATACCTATAATATTTGACAGCATTTCAAGCTTGACATGCGTGTGATAGCTGAAATTCAACAGTATTTGCAATTTGACAATATCTGTATAACATAGTGTGGTTTGCTTCATTTGTTTGTTTTGGACATAACCAGCCTAACAGTAATAACATTTGATAGCTCACAGCTTATAAGATGTCTCATGTGAAGCCTCCCAGTGTCAAAACTGTGAAGTTCGGTACATTCATTCTTCAAATGTTGAGATAGCTGTTATGATACAAAATCAGGAATTTGGCTGGCTTCCAGAAAAGACACAGAATTTTTACAAATCAAACTATTAATATTTGCATTAAAGCAAAGCTGAGGACTAGTCTAAAGTCTGTTAGTTGCCATCTGAAGCAATTCTTCACTAATCTGTTCTGCTTCACATGCTGTCTTAGGTAAGCAGATGGTCCCAACTACAAATCATTTACCAGAGCACAGTTGCATGCCCTTTATTATTATAGGATCAAAATTCCAAATATGAATTTTATCTTGAAATTTCTTGGTCCAGAAACAATGACAATCAAACCTGGGAAACTTGCCAGGTTTAAATATTTTCAAATATTCATTTCAACCTAAAGCTACAGCTGCATTGCATGCCAACAAGGCTTATGATATTTTCAAGCTGACATCAAGCTGAAAAGTTGTCTCCCTTTGTCTGCTCAATAGAATAACAGATATATTCCTTGAATTGTTAGTTGCTAGTTTAAGTAAGGGGCAGGTTACTATCTAGAAAGCCTGTATGAAAACAAAAAAACCCCAATTCATTTCATGTCATAAATATTTTATATTTAGATTCTACAGTACTGAGTATTTAGTCTAAAAATGGACTAAAAATCATAATTCCTAAATAGAGGCCTGCTATCTGGGGCTAATAGGAGAATCCCCAGCCGCTTCACATTAATATATATTTAGATACATTGCCAAAGAATGAATCAATAAAGGAGAGTATTTGTAGTTTGGGGTTGAAATGAGGGGTCCTTGGTACTCTCTGAGCTTGTTTGTTTTCTTGCAGATGTTTCAATCTGCAAACTAGATAACATCATTAGTGTTAGCAGTGCTAGTTTGGGTAATGAAACATCTGCAAGAAAACAAGCAAGCTCAGAGAGCATCAAGGACCCTCAAAGAATGAATCAAATCATAGTAGTTGTAGTCTTAGTCCCAGGGCTAACTCCTTCCTTTTATTTATTATTATTGGACATTTACAACACTCAAGCATTTGCACTAATCCAAATTCTACTCTACACCTGGGCCATTCCAGATATGTATTTAACAGTTGTATTTAATCTGTATTTAATAGCTAAGTGAATTTGTTTCCAGCTCAGTATAAAGAGATGCCCCATTAATTGTATTCACAGCAGTCTCTCATTAGTTACACTGAAGATTTGCATTTCTACACTGGAGAAGCTGCTGCCTCACTTGCGACCTAATCCAGCTTTTCTCCCACTTGCTCTAGTACAGTTCAGACACTGATCCCAAAGATGCTTTTTCACAAGGCAACTGGACTTTCTTGTTTTTCTTTGAAGATGTTCCCAGAGGCGATATTCGGCCAGTTTGCACCAGTTCGGCTGAATGGGTAGCTATTTTTTTTGTTACCCAGGCCCAGAATGGACTTCTGGAAGCGGCATCCACACAGAGAACAGGTTGCCTGACTGTTTTGATCTTCTCATGGGCTTTCCATTCAGCCAGGGGGTCCTCGAATTGCCTTCTCAGAGAGGACATGAAGTGGTTGAAGCTGTGGAGCTCTGGGGTGTTGGAATCATGCAGGTTCACCATCCAGTCTGTGGCCGCCCTGTCCAGAGCGGACTGCATGATACGGATATGGGCTTTGTCGCTGAGGCTGTCTCATCCATATTCTTCCATGTAGCTAAGGACTTGGGTTAGGAAGAACCTCAAGCTTTGCAACTCTCCCCTGAATTTCACATCCAGCGGTGGGAATCTTTGGATAGATTATTTTATAAACAGACACAGAAGCTAAGCTAAGCCTATGATTTGCCTAAGTTCTCCTACCAATTCATGATATATTACTACTGCTAATAATAATAGTAGCAGTAAGCTGTAGCAAAAGTATCACAAGCATTTTACAATGGATAGTTTTTTTAAAAAAAGAGGTAGCTTTTTAGGAACTTAGACAGCTGGGTATGGTTCTAAAAATCCAGATCAATGATTAATGAATTGCCAACCCAATTATAACATAAATGAAACTCCAGAACCCATCAGCTATGTTACAGATTGGGGAGCAATTCACGATATGTTATTATTTGGAACTGTGAGATTAATATTGTTCTTCAGAATATTGTTCCTTCCTTATTCCTCAATTTTTTGTCCATTAAAAAGCTCTTTTCTTTTTCCTCCACCCTTTTATCTTAAAATGCCAACAAAAATCTAAATAGTTTTAGTGTAATAGGAAGAAAAGAACTCAGCATCTCAGGGTTTTTTTTTATTTGCTAAGGCTCTAATTAAACATATGAGCTTGAGAAAAAAGGCATGGAAGTGAGTGTTCTTGTCCTGGGCAAGAACAATAGCTCTCTGACAATGCAGTTACTCCTTCAGCCTTTGCTTTGCATCTCCTTCTTACAATTGTCCAATTCACTGAATGTTCTTGCTACTCTCTTCACATTTTTTAAACTCCTCACTATTTTTCCAAGTTGTTTACAAAATTCATAATGATTTTCATCACTATTATCACCACCACCATTTGGTTTTCTCAATGTTATGAAGGACACATTCTTACTGCAACTGTTGCTCTTTCCTATGGTAATTTACATCCTATAACATATATTATCACTTAAATCAACCTACCAGGATAATTATAAGATCATGCAAGCATCAGATGTAACACTCAAGAAAGGAAAGCATATTTCTTGCTGAAAATGGGATTTTGTTGTAAGGGACAACAACATTTGGAATGAGGACTATCCTATTCAGAAGCTCCTTGATATTTTGATAAGAAAATAAAGCCTGTATGCCTATTAACTTTTGATGAAGTGTGAGTAAATGGCTGCAAAAGTTGTACTGCAAGCAAGAATTATCATCTTGTTTCAGGTGAACTTCAGTCCTGGTTTCATATTTTGATTTCTTTTCATCTGAGTTCCTATTTGTTGTTCCTTCATCTATTGACACAATGGCTGAGTTCATACAACATACTTCACCAAGTCAGTTAAAGGTTAGCAACCTTATTTGCACAAACCAACTTTGGTTAGTATTAACTTTTATTGTGTTTTAAATAAAGATGTAAATAAAGACATAAATGGTTTGGGTGTTGTGCAAACCTAGCTCATTTAATTAGTTGATAAGTAAGCTGTATGAATCTAGAAAATAGGTTAATTCTCTAGCCAGATTATGCTTTCCTATGGTAGTGAACACCCTATTCTATATATACCCTCAGTTTTAAGCCTGATAGGAAGCTATTGAGAGAAACATATCCCACCCATCCAAAAAAGAATAACAAATATTAATAATGATGTTTGGGAAGTCCATTTTGGATATGGGCATCACACATCCCAGAGATGTAGATATCAGATTTATTCCCATGGCCCTGGTGCAGAATTTTTTTTGTTTAGATCTGATTGGATGAAATGGCAGCTGCATACATCAGTATTTAAATACATATTCAGGGTTTTAAATAGAAGATGCTAGCTCTACTTCTTTAATTGCTCAAAGGTTAGAATTTGATAGATTTAGGTCTTCCAGATTTGAGCTGCAAAAATCCAGATGCTCTTTAGATGGCAGCAAGAAAAAAACACAGAAAAAGAATTCTTGGCTGTCATCTATTAGTGATCCCATATAAGGTAGCCTGATTAGTGTTTATCTTTTATTCAGAACTACCCTTACCCACAAGCTGTTTGCTTTTGAAACTTAATTTTTCTTCCATCTCTAGTTTTATTTTCCTTCACCTTCATTTCTCCTGCTACCATATTACATTATTTCCTATACTGATATACTGTAATTTGCTACTGGTAAACAGAGAATTTTGCAGACAAAGAGAGACCAGCCTTAGAAAACAAATTTTCTTATAATGCTTTGCCATCAAGATTCTTGAACTGGATATTGAAACAGTCCTTGTTTGTACCAGATGGCAATAAGAACATCTCCAAGTTAAAAGTGTGTTTTAGGGGCAAGTTTAATTGTATTGAAGATGAGAAAGAAGATCCTATTGTACACAGATGTCTCACCAAAAATAAGAGATAACAAGTATGACTCTTTAGTGACTATAAATACTTTCTTAATTCTGCACTACAACACTAAACTCTCACATGAAAATATAAAACCATATAGGTTTTATGGGTAAGAATTCAATATTCAATTCCTGCTTGCTAAACTTCCACTAGATCCATCAGCACAACTATTTATGTGATGAATTTTTTTAAAGTTGTATATCTGTATAGGCAGCAATGGAGAGAACTCATGAGGTGGCATTTTGTATTTTCATGGACACATTTATCCACACATCTGATGTTGAGTAAGGGAGCATCTGTCTTTTCTTCCAAACAGACATTAGGGAACAAACCAAAAATGTGAAGAAAGCTAGTATAAATATAAACGCATCAATAACTTTTTTCTTCATTTCAGTAGATTTATATTTCACAATGCATAAATGTATAACACTCAAATATGTCTGCCTAAGATGCTGCAAGTCTCATTTTTTACAGCAACAAATTAACATTTTATTTATTAATAAACAATTTGACATGATTTTTCTTCTGAAAACTAAGAAAGGTAACAAAATATGTAGGTAGAAATTGAAGTCACAAGACACCCAGACTTTAGCAAGTAAAATATTGCAGGAAAATCTGAGAAAAGTTTAAGAAATCTGCAATCCAAAGTATGTACATGTTTTAACTCTAGTCATAATAATTATGAGGGGTGCTTGGTGATCTCTGAGCTTGATTGTTTTCTTGCAGACATTTCATTACCCAAAGTAGGTAACATCATAAATGCTAAGCAATAATTTAATAATTATTAAAATATTTGCAGTACTGAACTTTGGGCCTCAGAAGAAAGTGTCATTCTTAAATGTTCAGAAAATAAAATTCAGAATATATTTTTTAAAAATGCTGTACAACTGGGCTGGATTTGCTAACCCCAGAGGAATGTGGTATTTCATACTCATAGTTTAAGAAAAAATGTTGTTAGCCTATCTTTGTTTTTAAATTGAGTTGGTTCTATATTGTACCAAAAATTTAGTTCCAAGCACTATCAATCTCACACCTTTTGTCCGTATTTTGCTAAGGATAGGGAAGAACTAATGACGTTTATTTTTTTTAGCAAAAGAAACATAATGCAGGACTTCTTTCATCCAGAGCCAAAAGTCAGATATCTAATGTATGAAACAAAACAATTCTTGCTGGAACAAAAAAAGTGAAGAAATAAATTCAGGTAGAACCAAAAAAAATGACTTGCAAAATTATGAATGCTAAAATTCTGGAATATTGGAATTTCAATGTAATTTTAAAATATAAAAAGCATATGCAGATTTACTCAAGCTATATAGGCTCAGAAATTATTTTGAAGCAGTGCTTCAGACTTCATTCAAATGTGAGCATAGCATCTGTGACTGTTAAGCCTGCTGAATTTTTTCAAATTTATATTTATGTTGGGATGGCTGACACAGATAATACAATAAATATTCCAGATAAAATAATGATAATAATGCTAGTAATGTCTAAATGCTTTCAAAGAAACAAATAGCACTGGGAAAATACAGAGAAGACATATTGGGTTTCCTCTGGAGCATTTCTGAATCTTGAAATTCTCAGTAAACAGACATTCTGTCAGTAATTTTTTTAAAAAGCTGGACGGTTTTTTTGTCTTTCCTTTGTAGAAATCAGGATTTTTCTGCTAAATAACTCATCCATTTACCACCCCTTTGTTTTTCTATAACTTGATACAAAACAATAAGTTGTCAACTAACTGAATAATTTTCTTATTTTAGTTACATTAATTTAAAATTAATTTACTTATTATTACAACTGATTATAACTGATTTTTTCAGTGAGACATTGAATGAAAGCTAAAGAACACTATTATTTATTAAATTGCAAGTTGCCACTCATCTGTAGAACAAAAAGTCATCTTTAAATGTTTCTTCTTTTCACTCACTCTTACAATAATTAACAGTAATACACTAGAACCAAAATAGCTCCTGAACACACATTACAATTGATTCATCACCATAATCCAACCAATGAAAAGCGCCTCTCTCAAATTAATGAGCTCAATACTACATTAATTTAGGCACAATTCTAGGTAGTTACTTGGGAATAAATACCATTGAATTGGGGATGTAATTTGGACTAACCTACGTTGTGATAATTTCATCTGTTTCGGGTTTCTAAAAAGAGATTTGCATGTGTCTTAGAACTAAGGACATCTGAGATTGCCATACATATAAAAAACACCCAGATTTGACCCTTTACTCCATAGCTGGTATTGTGTAGTGGGTCCGACGCAAGGAAGAGACGCCAGCCAGAGTATGAGTTCAGCTCTTTATTGGAGGGGATGGCCAACTGGGGAATGAGGGTTACCTGGCCTCCTTAAATACCTAGCCAGGTAAGCGGACAGCCAATGGGGTTGGCCCTAGGTTTCCCGCCGAAACTGGGTTTCCCGCCAAAAACCGTTCAGGCCAACGCCCCCTGGTGGCTGTTGCTATGCAGGTGCCTGCATACATAACACCTGGGGTTACGTAGGCAGTTCCTGGGAGAAGTCAGCCAGAACAGTGGAGCAGGATGCCATCAGTACAGTATATAGATGACACCCAGCTTTACCACTTCTTACCATTTAACTCTGAGAAAACAGCTAGTTCCCATGATTATTCTTTAGGTAAATAAGGAGTTGGATGAAAGTAAGCAAGCTACAATTAAATTCAGGCAAGACATAAGTGCTGATGTTCGTAGCAAATCATGGTCAGGGCTTAATTTATACTAGATAAATTGCATTCCTATGAAAGAGAAGGCCTAAGTTTGGGTGTGCTCACTGGCCTCCAATTGCACTTGCACTGGTAAGGCATGCATTTGTACCATCACAACCAGCTTTCTTTATGGACAGATATTTGAGCTGCTTGTATTTGGCAACAATTATACACCCTTCTTTGACTGCATCACAGATTACTGCCATGTATTCAATATTAGATTAGCCCTGAGAATGCTTGGAAGGTGAATTTGTGGCCTAGGCTGTTTTCATCTCCATAATTTTGAGAAGATATTGTACTCCTATCTGTTGCCAATTGTCATCTGTACTATATGTCAATAAGAAAATAACATTCTTATCATTAATTTTATTAATGTCTCTGCGCCACCGAGCACTTTAAGCCATTTACAACAATATATTCATCATCATCATTTTAGCCATTGTCTATTCACTGCAGTGTGAAGGCCTCTTCCGCATGTTTCCAACCTATCCAACTGGCAAAAGAAAGCTCAGGACCATATAGGTTGGAAACAACAATATATTAAAAATCTAATTACCAAACATTAATGAACCTACAATATTAACAATAATTGCAAAGATTTCTCTGTGAAATTTATTAATTCTCTTCCTGACAATATTATTGCCATGCCTGAGCATGTCTTTGTTTTGCTGACAAGGGATTAGAAACTCTGCTACAGAAAGTTCCCACTTTGACAGGAAAATGAACTTCCCCATCTTCATTAGGATTGAGTTTATGCTGAGTTCTCATCTTTTCACTGGCATACCAGTGAACTATACTGGATGCCAGACATGTGTTTTCATTGGCAGCAGATTGTCCTAAAATTACAAATATAAATGGGTGCCAAGTTTTATGCACCATAAAGAAAATGTCAACTTAACAAATCTTCTGTATTATGCACAAGATTGTCAAAATCAGTCAAATTTGTCATTGTTTCTCCTTGCATACATTTTGTTGTTCCCGTGCTGCTTATTTGAAAATAGTGGAACCAGTAAAGTGTTGAAGAGCCCTTTGTAGTAAGAGACTGACAATTGATTGTTGCATATATTTAATTAATGCTATTATAGAATCTCTAGGCCAACCTATTTTTAATAAACTATGATCAATAAACAATTTCACTATATGTTCTTATGCAACTAATTATGCAACTATCCTAAAATTCCATTTTCTTGATGTATTTCAATTGCCAATGGAAAAGTGATAACATAAAAGCAAAAGCTGAGAGAGGATATTCTTTATATATAAGCTGGATAGATAGTAATTAGAGAACCACACTTTAATGTGGGAGACCAAGGTTCAAACCACTAGCAATATCTTACCATGACAGGTCCTTGGCAAAAACCTCCTAACTATTCATTTGTCTACTTCAGCTATGAGAGTGACACAAATTAAGAGAGTCATGCTGGTTTGGCTATCACCCAGGTTAACAAGGTCCACTTCCACATCTACTTTGATAAAGTAGATCACAACCTACTACTTGATAAGATAGAAAAAAGTGGGTTAGACAGCATCACCACCCGATGGATTCGTAGCTGGCTGACCAGCCGTACTCAAAATGTGGTCCTCAATGGAACTGCATCTACATGGAGGGAAGTGAGTAGTGGGGTGCCCCAGGGCTCTGTTCTAGGCCCAGTGCTCTTCAACATCTTCATCAACAATTTGGAAGAGGGGATAGATGGGGAACTCATTAACTTTGCAGATGACACCAAGCTGGCAGGAATAGCCAACACTCCAGAAGATAGGCTTAAGATACAGAATGATCTTGACAAACTTGAACACTGGGCACTATCTATCAAAATGAAATTCAATGGTGAAAAAAGTAAGGTTCTACATTTAGGCAAGAAAAAACAAATGTACAGGGATACATTTGCTCAACAGTAGTAACTGTGAGAGGGATCTTGGAGTCCTAGCAGACAATCACTTAAATATGAGTCAGCAGTGTGCTGCAGCTGCAAAAAAAGCCAACACAGGCTGCATTAACAGAGGGATAGAATCAAGACCACGTGAAGTGTTAATACCACTTTACAATGCCACACTTGGAATACTGCATCCAGTTAGGGTCACCACGATGTAAAAAAGATGTTGAGACTCTAGAAAGAGTATAGAGAAGAGCATCAAAGATGATTAGGGGACTGGAGGCTAAAATATATAAGGAACGGTTGCTGGAATTGGGTATGCCTAGTTTAATGAAGAGAAGGATGAGGGGGGACATGATAGCAATGTTCCAATATCTCAGGGGCTGCCACAAAGAAGAGGGAGTCAAGCTATTCTCCAAAGCACCTGAAAGCAGGACAAGAAGCAACAGATGGAAACTAATCAAAGAGAGAAGCAACCTAGAACTGACAATTAGAACAACTAACCAGTGGAACAACCTGCCTCCAGAAGTGGTGAATGCTCCAACCCTGGAAGTTTTTAAGAAGAGACTAGACAGCCATTTGTCTGAAATGGTATAGGGTTTCCTGCCTGGATGGACTAGATGACCTCCAAAATCCCTTCCGACTTATTGTTATTGTTATTGATCATTGCACAGTCAGCCAGATGTTCAGACTGGATTTGGCATTTTTGTCTACCTATCGAGTCCTTCCCATGGACCTGGGATAGGTAGATGTGGATGTTTGATGGTATTAGGATGGAAGCAGTTCCTAGTAAGGCTGCCTTTTGCAATTGACTAATGGCGAATTTGTCAATCCCAATGGTGTTCAAGTGGTGCTCCAGTTGTTTTGGGATTGCACCCAAGGCGCCTATTACTATTGGTACTACCCATTCTTGTCTTGGCCGCAGTCTTTCTATTTCTATTTGTAGGTCTTTGTATTTTGTTATCTTCTCCAGTTCTTTCTTGTCTATTCTGCTGTCTCCAGCCACTGCCACATCCACTATCCAGACTTTTTTGTCTTTCTTATCAACAATTGTTAAGTCCAGGGTGTTATGTTGCAGGTGCTTGTCTGTTTGAATTCTGAAGTCCCAGAGCAGTTTAACTTTATCATTTTTTATGACTTTCTCTATTTTATGATCCCACCAGTTCTTGCTTACAGGCAAATAATATTTCTTGCAGATCTTCCAATGCACCATTGTTGCTACTTTGTCATGCCTTGTAGTCAATCTGTGCGATCTTCTTGCAGCAGCTTACCAGGTGGTCCACTGTTTCTTTAGTTTCTTTGCATAGGTGGCACTTACAGTCTGTTGCTGTCCTCTCAATTTTGACTTTTTATGCATTTGACTTTAAGGCTTGGTCTTGTGTAGCCAGAATTAGTCCCTCGGTATAATAATAATAATAATAATAATAATAATAATAATAATAATAATAATAATAATAATAATAATAATAATAATAATAATAATAATATTATTATTATTATTATTATTATTATTATTATTATTATTATTATTATTATTATTATTATTATTATTATTAAACAGGATAGTCTGACAATAAGTGAGCTACTGGAACAAACTATACATGGATGAGACATTAAAACCTGGAACTAATGAAATGCTACCACATCAATAAATCTAATGGGGGGGGAATATATGAAATAGTTTGAGGAAATTTGGATGGACAGAAGACTTACATCATTAACTTACAAACAAGTCACCCAATGCTTCAACATAGTAAAGAGCATCCACATCTGTGCCTTCAAGTTATTGTTGACTCCTGGCAACTGCCTGGACAAGTCCCTACAGTTTTCTTGGCCAGATTTCAGAAATGATTTGCATTGCATCCTTCCTAGGGTTGAGCAAGAGTGACTGGCCCAATTCACTTAGGCTTTGTGCCTAAGGTGGAACTCCAACTATAACTCCCATCCTTGGTTTCTGCCCTATCCATTACACCAACTGACTCTCACTTTGAGATTAATTCTTAATAAAATTAGGATGCTAGGACTTTTTTTCAGAACTGAATTCCATTATGAAAATGGTGTTGGGGGCCGCCTACTAGCGGTGGACATGATTGGAGTGAGTGAGGTCAAAGAATCTCATCCTAATGTGACGGAAGAAGGCTGGAAGAGCATTAAGAGTTTAAAATGGAATGGGGAGAAAGGGGAATAAGCATGAGAAGAGACACATCAAATTGGGGGTCCCTCCCATGCTGGACTGAAAAGATGTAGAGAGTAGAGATTCTCCCTTCCTACTCCAATGTTTTCATTGGATTTCTTTTGATTTGATTTCTTTTTATCGTTATCTGCATTTCCTGCAGTATAAAATATGAAATAATTTTTTTTTATTGAAGAGTTTTACAGATACATTTTAAACACAAAAAACATAAAAACCCATCCCCCCACCCCCACCCAATTTCCACTCCCTCTCCCTCCCCCCCCCCAACTTTCCAGAGCAAATACAGGGTATTGACCCAAAATATAAAAAAATATTGATTGCTTACACTGAGAGGCTAAAAAATCACTTAAAATTATTTGGGAAGGGAGAAACCCACAAACCTAGGCAATTCTGAGTTCAGAGAGAGATCTCAAACATCACGCAGGAACTTGTCATTTATTTAAAGCAACACACTATGGTCATGATCCATGTACACTTACTTCCTAGCTTATAAGTAATCGTAAGCAAGTGAAGGGATTTCCATAGGGCCAGAGGAACAATGCTTCTCATTTGTTCTTAGTGATGTAGCATGAACATATAACATACACTTTGCAACAAGCCAGGCAATGGGAGGGGATGGTGCTACATATTACCCCTCAAGGCCCAGCTTGTAATTTACCTGGACTCAAAAAGCAGGTATAATGCTACACGCTCCCCTTTCCATGTAAGACTTGTATGAGAAAAAGCAAAGAAAGAATTATTTTTCCTTGCTTTACATAAGTGTTTAAGACATTTTCTGATTGTATACTTTCCAGAGACTAGTTTTATGGCCTACAGGAAAATAGGATTTTCAAGACTAGTCCCTAGGTCATGGAACTGATTTCTCAAATCTGGATGGCTTCTGTAAATCAGTTTGCTGTCTGAGTTCAACTTTATACAAGTGCTTTAGAAATGTGGATGAGAAGCAACATGTACATCAGTAGTAAATTTAGCTGTATAGAATTCTTTGATCAAATCTCTTATCTTTTTCTATAACAAACCAAAAGAAAAATATCCAAATGAAGATGATAAATTCATCAAGCCAGTTTAGATGTAATAATATAGTTTAACTTTACAAAAAGAAACTACTGTGAGCATTGGGTTTCAAAGGACTTTCATTTCTTTTATAAATTAGCTATGGTTTAACATATCATCTAAACTCTAAAACCAGTGTTAACCAATCTTACCAACTTTAAGATGACTGGATATCAACTCCCAGAATTCCACAGCAGATTGAGAAACCCTGGTCTAAACTCTGTTTAAATTTAATTTTAGTGAATTAGAATTCAAATTATAGTTCAAATTTTCAAAGTAAGATAAAGCACAGTTTTTGCTTCAGGCATAACAATAAATTCTGTTTAATTGAAAAGGAAAGGAGAATCCTGTACCCTGCCAGTTTTGAGGGGAATAGGTAAGGTGGAAATCTAAGTGGTTTTCATCCTTATTGTGCTAAACAACAGTTTAACACTGTATGCACACCAGGCTAGTATGTTCAAAGTACATTAACCTTTGAAACACAACAGATTGTGTTTCATCATTGTGTTTCATCATTATGGATATTTGAGAAGTCTTATTCTCATACCAAATAGTATGTTTCTTCATATTCTTTCATCTCAACGCCTTGTCTTTTGTTCACCATTGCTATGAGTTTGATCTAAAATATGTACTGAGAACTAAAATTAATATAAAAAGATAAAAGAATCCCAAGAATGAACAGCAAGCAGTTCCACAATGAACTGCTAGTAATTTTAAAGCATTTTACACCCAAGAAGTTCCCGTTAACTATCTTTGAATCAGAAGCAGAATTAACTTCCAGACCCTTTATCATCTTTGTTGTTTTTCTGTGTACTCTTTCTGTGGTCTCAGCATCTTTTTGTGGTGATCGAATTCAATATTCCAAATGTGTCCTCACTATACTGCAGTATAAAGCAGTATATCCTGTGTTGATGCAGCATAGGACTTGCATTAGCTTTTTTTAGTAGCTGTAGCACACTGCTGGCTCATAAGTGGTGGTCCACTAAGACACTAAGAAGCCTCTCACACTTACTCTATTGAGCCAGATATGCCTATTCTGCACCTAGGCATTTGGTTTTTCTTACCCAAGTACAGCACCTTATTTTTCTCACCACTGAACTGCATCTTATTGGATAGGGTCCAATAATAGAGCTGCTTCTAATGGCATTTTCAGTAATCGTGGTGATGGATAGTGTTGTTGTATCCTTGAGGAACTAGAAAAATTGTGAAAATTGTCTACCCCATTTGTCTGCTTCTAAATTAGGTGGAGAATTTCAAATTTATGTGCAGCTCTAGATTAGCTTAATTGTCTGTCTGCTCGTCATTGAACTTTTGTGTCATTTAACGTAGGAAGGAAGGAAGGAAGGAAGGAAGGAAGGAAGGAAGGAAGGAAGGAAGGAAGGAAGGAAGGAAGGAAGGAAGGAAGGAAGGAAATAGGTTCTCTTTATTTCCATTTTACTGTCCAAAATTTTCTACGCATATGAATGCAGTTTTTGTAGTTATTGGTTTTTATCCTCAATATTAATATAATATTTGGTGACTCTTGAACATGCTATAATGGAAATCTCTCATACTTCCAGAGTCATTCTCACACACAAAGAATAAAACTGCCCATTTCTCAGCATTAATAAAAGATTCTTGGCACAGCAGCCTCTAATATCCAACTCCCTCAGGGATGTTTTCAGTATTATAGATGACAAGATCGGGAAGGAAAATAGCTGGCACAAACCACAACAATCCAAAATTAAAACAGAGAATGTTGCCTTTGGGGAAGATTCTTAGATAATTAAAGCATTAATTCACACCCCATCCTTGCTTCAAGCAGGCCAGTGTGGTATGGACAACAATATTCTTTCAATATAATTTGCTATTTTCAGTGCAGCTTAAATTCAGTACAATATCATTTTTTAGGAATCGTTAGTATCCCTCCTACATGCACATACACATACACACACACCTGCGTACACATGCACAGAGAGAGAGAGAAAGAGAGAGAGAGAGAATAAATTCTACCCATTATTTTTTTTAAAAAAAAACTTCCTTTAAAAATATTGTTCATGTTATCATTGCAGGTAGTCCTCAACTTACAATCATTCATTTAATGATGGTTCAAAGATATGACAGCCTAGAAAAAAGTGACTTATGACCTGAACTCACGTTTACAATCCTCACACCAGTTCTTCAGCCACATGTTCACAATTTGGGGGCTTGGCAACCAGGTTGCATTTATGATTGGTTGCAGCATCATGCAATCACATGATTTGCAATCTTTTTTGCTAATTTCCGGTAAAAAAAATGTCTATTGGGGAAGATCAGGTGAAGCCCCAAGAATCAAGAAACACATGTGGAATCATTTCTGATCAGTTTCCTTTATTGTTCCTTACCTATAGACAACAATCTTAGCAAACCTTGCATCATTAAAAATATATACTCTGAGAATGGCTAGAGAGGAGCCATCTTATCTCTCTTTCTCTCAATCTAAAATTGCTGCCTCATGGCCCTCTGGAATGCAACCCCTACCTCCTGAGAATCCAGACTACATTTCCCCATATCTCATTGTAATGTTACTTTTTAAGAATGTGATTGCTTAGCTACCAAATTCTTAACTTTTATCCAGAGGTTCCCAAGCCCAAACTAGCACTTGATTACTATCTATCAGAAAAAGCAGTTCTCCCAAGTCCTGGTCAGACTGTTAATGAATTGAAAAGGAAAATATTTGCATGAATATCCATATTTTGTGAGTGTTTCTCTTAATTTTGTCATGATTTTTCCAGACATGTCCACTTACTGCAATTATATTTTCATGAAAAAATATTTCCATTACTAATTTAGTTAGCTGAAATTTTTAGTTGCAAAATCACAGAATGCAGAAGTGTAGATTTTGATGTGCATCTATGCTGTGGATATTTTTATATAGTCAGTTCATTAAAATAGAGTCAGTTTGATATAATGGCCATTTTCATATTAGAATTCCAGTGGCTGCTTAAGGATGAGCAGGCAGAGATCACAGCGCAGGTGGCCAGATTCTGTGCAGCAGCATTGGGAATTCACCAGAAACTTAAATAATCATTGTAGATCTTTTTAGTAATCTTTTGTAATTGATTTTATTATGTCACTACCCTTCCTTTAAATATTATTCTTGGTTTACTACAAAAATTGTTACGACATATATGGTTTCTATTTTATACCTATCAATGTTTTAGATTTATATCCACCCATTGAACTGCATTAACATAGTAATAGAACGTAAAAGAGTTATAATATGATTTACTTTTCTAGTTATTTATATATTATTATATTGATCTGCTCTGTTTTTGTTCTTTTAAACCTTTCTGGTCATTGACCGAATAAATATTGATTGAGAATATTAGAATTAAGCTGTTGGGCTAAAAAAAAATAATGTCATAATTTTATTAAGGATTAATCTAACGGTGACAGTCAGTTGGAGTGGTGAGTAAAGCACCAGGTTAGAACCCAAAACACGTGAGTTCTAGTCTGTCTTAGGCGCAAAACCACCTGGGTGACTTTGGGCCAGACACTCCCTCTCATCCATGGGAAGCAGGGAATGGCAAATCACTTCTAAAATCTTACCAAGAAAACTGCAAGGACTAGGTCAGGTAATTGCCAGGTGTCAACCCTGACTGGAAGACTCACATGCACATTAAAATCAGTATATTCCTTTAAAAAGTCCATCTTTTTTTTTCTATTCCTGACTTGTGGAAAAGTTTCATAGAAGACTCCTCTATAAAAGTGTTCTGTGATACGGCATAGAGGTCTTTTAAAAAAAAAAGATACTTAAAAAACAGACACTGGAATATATAATGTGGTTCCGATGATGATGATGATGATGATGATGATGATAATAATAGGAACTGCTTCCATCCTGCAACGATATCTGTAATACCATCAAACATCCACATCTGCCTATCCCAGGTCCTTGGTAAGGACTTGATAGGTAGACAAAAATGCCAAATCCAGTCTGAACATCTGGCTGACTGTGCGATGATTAATAATAATAATAATAATAATAATAATAATAATAATAATAATAATAATAATAATAATAATAATAATAATAATAATAATAGTTGGAAGGGACCTTGGAGGTCTTCTAGTCCAACCCCATGCTCAGGCAGGAAACCCTATTCCATTTCAGACAAATGGCTGTCCAATCTCTTCTTAAAAACCTACAGTATTGGAGCATTCACAGCTTCTGGAGGCAGGTTGTTCCACTGGTTAATTGTTCTAACTGTCAGGAAGTTTCTCCTTAGTTCCAGGTTGCTTCTCTCTTTGGTTAGTTTCCATCCATTGCTTCTTGTCCTGCCTTCAGGCGCTTTGGAGAATAGCTTGACTCCCTCTTCTTTGTGGCAGCCCCTGAGATATTGGAACACTGCTATCATGTCACCCCTCATCCTTCTCTTTATTAGACTAGACATACCCAATTCCAGCAACCGTTCCTTATACATGTTAGCCTCCAGTCCCCTAATCATCTTTGTTGCTCTTTTCTGTACTCTTTCTAGAGTCTCAAAATCTTTTTACATCATGGTGACCAAAACTGGATGCAATATTCCTAGTGTGGCCTTACCAAGGCATTTTAAAGTGGTATTAGTACTTCATGTGATCTTGATTCTATCCCTTTATTAATGCAGCCCAGCACTGTGTTGGCTTTTCTGGCAGCTGCAACACACTGCTGGCTCATATTTAAGTGATTGTCCAGTAGGACTCCGAGATTCCTCTCACAGTTACTACTGTTGAGCAAGGTACCTCCAAAACTATACCTGTGCATTTGGTTTTTCCTGCCTAAATGTAGAACCTTACTTTTTTCAGCATTGAATTTCATTTTGTTAGATATTGCCCTAGTCTGTCAAGATCCTTCTGCATCTTAAGCCTGTTTTCTGGAGTGTTGGCTATTCCTGCCAAAGCGCCCGAAGGCAGGACAAGAAGCAATGGATGGAAACTAGTCAAGGAGAGAAGCAACCTAGAACTAAGGAGAAACTTCCTGACAGTTAGAACAACTAACCAGTGGAACAACCTGCCTTCAGAAGTGGTGAATGCTCCAACACTGGAAGTTTTTAACAAGAGACTGGACAGCCATTTGCCTGAAATGGTATAAGGTTTCCTGCATGAGCAGGGGGTTGGACTAGATGACCTCCAAGGTTCTTTTCAACTTTATTATTATTATTATTATTATTATTATTATTATTATTATTATTATTATTATTATTATTATTATTATTATTATTATTATTATTATTATTATTATTTGTTGTTGTTGTTGTTGTTGTTGTTGTCATTGTTGTTGTTGTTATTATTCCAGGCACCCACCACAGAAGGATTGTTGAGTACAGAAGGCCTTTTTTTGAAACAAAAATCAAGATAATACATTTAGAGAACAGACTTATAGGGAATAACTTTGCAGATTTAGTTCATCTGTTTTATTTTACTATTACTATAATTTGGCTAAATTAAATATTCTTTCTACAATTGAAACCATTCTCTTTCCATCATCACCTCAGCCCATTTGGTATTCAGTATTTCAGAATGATGTGTTGCAAAGTTGTGATGAGTCAGCTAGATAAATAAATGTATAAATCCTATTAAGAAGAAAAACAAGCAACTGTATTTAAAAGTCATTGACCTACAATAATCTTTTGAAGATTTTCTCAATAGTCATAAAGGGGTAGATCTTTCTGTATTTTAAATATGAGACAGATTAGAATTATTTTCAGAATTTTTGGATATCACATCTGTGTCCAGAGTAATTTACTGCAGTGTTTAAAATGAAACTTGTTTCCTCCAATTATTGTTTAGTTACAGCTACAGCTTCCATAATGCTCAGCAGTAGAGCAGATAGTTGTGTTCAACAAGGTTACATCCTAGATGTGCTAAGTTTATTTTTGTCACCACCAAATGCTAAGGTTGTTGCCTCCACCTACAAAGCTATAATTATAAGGATCAAGATTACCACTATGCTTTGGCTTTTTAATACAGTACATTTAAAAAAAATGCTTGTCCCAATTTAAAATATTAATATAATTAATTTTCAGGATTAACTCAACCGCATTCTGTAACACAAAGTTTCATACATTTACTTTAAAAGTGCCAATGTGATGAGTATGACATGAAATTAATGTCCTGTATGTTTATCAGACTGAATATGAGACAACATCCCTTTCTTCTTCTTTTTCTTTGAAAAGGAAACATCTACCAGTTGAAACGATCATCCTTAGAAAATAGTAATGTAATTCAATCCAGGAATTGTCCAACCTTAACCCTCTCTGAGTTTTAACACCATGTTATAATTGTCTTTTAGCCATTAAAATGGGGATGAATATGAATTGTACTTCAAGGTATTTGAAAGCCCAAGGTTCAGCAAGTTTGAATGAAAATGAAAATGGTGAGTAAAAACCTCCCAAACTCTAGAATTTTAAACCTAGAATAGTTAATATTTAGTATCACTAGTGATGCTAGCAAAGACGAAATTGGGTTACTCTAAATCATAGTTTTCCAAAGACAAATTTTTAAAAATCATTTATACCACCAAATTTACATATACAAAAGGAGAAAAACAGAATTTTTGAGACTATATAAAGAGCAACCAATAATACAAAGAACAAATCTGGGGGAAAAATTCATCCATCCATTCTTTTCTCTTTTTTAGAGATATGTACCTCTACCTTCTAACTTGTTTTTTAACACTAGCAACCTTTTCAACTAGCTTGTTCACCTGTGTTTTTTTATACTAATCATTCTTGGTTGTTACAATTTTAAATAATAAATGGAATGGAATACTTTCATATAGGTGCCGTGACCAGGGGGGCTTTTGCCCAGGTTCGCCTGGTGCGCCAGTTGCGACCCTACCTGGACCGAGATGCCCTACGCACAGTCACTCATGTGCTCGTGACCTCCCGGTTAGACTACTGCAACGCTCTCTACATGGGGCTGCCCTTGAGGACCACTCGAAGGCTTCAACTGGTGCAGAATGCGGCCGCGCGAGTTGTGATGGGGGCTTCCCAATACTCCCATGTAACACCTCTACTCCGTGAGCTGCATTGTCTTCAGGTTGCCCTCCAGGTGAGATTCAAGGTGCTGGTGATGATCTATAAAGCCCTTAATGGCTTGGGTCCGGGATATTTGAGGAAACACCTGCTGCCAGCATCAAGTTCCCTTCGTCCAGTGCGCTCACACAGGGAGGGTCTTCTCAGGGTGCCGGCAGTAAAAGATTGCCGGCAGATAACACCCAGGGGGAGGGCCTTCTCTGTGGATGCACCTGCCCTCTGGAACCAGCTGCCCATGGAGCTTAGGAGTGCCCCTGACCTTCATTCATTCCGCCGGGACCTGAAGACCTGGCTCTTTGAGCTCTCCGGCCCAGGCTGAGAATTTTTAACTGGGGTTTTTATTTTAAGGGATAATTTAATCTTTTTAAATTGTTTTTTAACTTTTGTATTTTGTGCTTTATCTAGTAAGCAGGCGAGACAGCAAGTTTAACAGTTAACTTCTTTTATTCTGAACCAGGCAAAGAACAAGAGAACAAGACATCTATTTATACTTGACAGCTGCCGACGGGTTGACCAACCAGGGGTGAGTTCGTTCCCGCGCCGTTGTTTCCGCCAATCGGGGCCGTCCGGTTTTGACAGCTCGGAGCTGTCAGTGGTAGCGCGTGTTGAGCTGTCACTTGCTGGCGCTTGCGCAGTTTCGTCCGGCAGCTTTTGACAGCTGTCAAAAGCTGCCGCGCTTTTACCTCAGCTTTGTTAACTTCTGTTTAACTTAATGTGTGAATATATAACAATAATAATAAGTAAATACACAACACCCCTTACCCCTCCCTCTGATTGCGTTGATTTTTTCCCAACTGTTTCTTTTTCGGGTTTCCCCATTCGAAGTCTTTTAGGTAGGTAGGAGGTCTTTTTATTCTTTCGGAGCGCCGGGGGGTCGTCTTGGTTGGTTGCTCTCTTTCTTCAGGGGCTTCTAGGGTTGGCTCCGGGGCAGGGGGTCTGGCTCCGCAGGTTCCGCGTCACTTGGAGCGGGGTGTTGGAATGGTATATTCCGATCGGGGGAATTTTGGCGTGCGGGGCTTCGTGGCGGTGCTTCTGTTAGCAATTCGTCGTTACCCCTTTCCCCAATGTTTTGAGGACTGCGCCGCCGAAGTTGGTCTATGTGTCTGCGGATATGTGAATCTTGTCCAATGTCTATGATGTATGACAGGGGGCCTGTTTGTTCGATGACCACCCCTGGTGTCCATTTGTTGCCCCCCCCTGTAATTCCTTGCCCAGACGGCTTGTCCTGTGTTAAGAGTTCTATGTTGGAGGGGTGGTTCTGGGTCTGGAGGGGATCTGTCTGGGTGTAGACGGTCTAATTTGGTAGTTAATCTTTTGCCCCAACGAAGCTCTGCTGGGGACTTCCCAGTGGTTGTGCATGGTGTGGTATGTTGTGATAAGAGAAATTGTGCCAGTCTTCGGTGCCAGTTGCCGGAGATTAT
Source organism: Vipera berus (assembly GCF_964194415.1). Taxonomy (NCBI): domain Eukaryota; kingdom Metazoa; phylum Chordata; class Lepidosauria; order Squamata; family Viperidae; genus Vipera; species Vipera berus. The sequence goes on from NC_138204.1 coordinate 109,534,525, forward strand.
TTTCCGCAGTGCCTCCTTGGTTGATTTCACCATCACCTCTGCCAAACCGTTCGCCGATGGGTGAAAGGGAGCCGTGGTGGTGTGCCTAATAGAGTTCGCCGTGGTGAAACTCTGGAATTCGTAGGAGGTAAATTGGGGGCCGTTATCGGAAACTATAACATCAGGGAGCCCATGTGTTGCGAATAATCCCCTTAAAACTTGAATTGTGGCTGATGAAGTTGTGCTAGCTACTGGCGCTACCTCTAGCCATTTCGAATAGCTGTCTACTACAATTAAGAATGATTGTCCTTGGAATGGACCTGCGTAATCTATGTGAATACGAGACCAGGGTGTCTTTGTGGTTTCCCATCTATGTATGGGAGCCTGTGGCTGGGCGGCTCTAACCAGTTGGCATGAATAGCAGCCGGCTACGTGTGTCTCAATCTGTTTGTCTAATCCTGGCCACCAGACATAGCTTCTGGCCAGAGCCTTCATCTTGACGGTACCAGGGTGCCCTTCGTGGAGGCTCTCTAACACCCGGAGTCTGTGTTTGTTGGGTATGATTACCCTGCTGCCCCAAAGTAAACATCCTTGATGGGTGGATAATTCCCTTTGTTTTAAAATATAAGGTTGGAAGTCTGGGTCTTGGGGTGTGCATTGCCAGCCAGTCGTGACATAACCTAAGACTCTGCCTAAAATCTTGTCTGCAGTGGTCGCTGCAGAGATATCTTTAACGGATAATGGGCATTCAGGCAATTCAGAGATAGCCAGTATCCTTCCAGCTGGTGCTGGGTCTGGGTCGACTATTGGTTGGGGTAGTCTGCTTAGGCCATCAGCATGGCCCATAGCTTTCCCTGGCCTGTATTCAAGCTTGTATGAATAGGCTGACAGGAAGGTGGACCATCTCAGGATGCGGGGGGATAATATCTGTGGTGTTAGCTTGTTTACTGTAAAAAGTCCTAACAGGGGTTTATGGTCTGTAAAGATGGTAAAGGGTCGGCCGTACAGATAATCATGAAATTTTTTTACGCTAGCTACTATAGCTAAAGCCTCTTTGTCGATCTGAGCGTAATTGCGCTCAGGTTTTGACAGCGTTCTGGAATAGAACGCTACAGGGGTCTGTATTCCTTCTTTAGTTAAATGGCTTAGGACCGCTCCGATGCCGTAGGGGGAGGCATCGCAAGCTAGACATAAGGGCAGCTGTTCATTAAACAGGGCTACTGTTGTGTTGCTGGAGAGTAAGTTTTTTAATAGATTAAAACTTTTGTCATGCTCAGAGGACCAAGTCCAGGGTTTGCCTTTGTCTAATAGCCTATGTAAGGGTTCAGCAATGGAGGCTTTATGAGGCAGGAAGGTGTGATAAAAGTTAACTAACCCCAGGAAGGCTTGAAGTTCTTGTTTATTTTTAGGGGTTGGTGCTGTTTTAATAGCTTTAATTTTTGTGTCAGTGGGGTGAATTCCCTTAGCGTCTATTTTAAAACCTAAGAACTCTGTTGAGGGCACCCCGATGGAGCATTTGTCTCTTTTTAATTTGAGACCAGCCTTCCTGAACCTTAGGAGCACCTTAGTTAATTTGTCAGCTAGGTCTTTTTCTGATTCCCCTGCAATTAGGACGTCGTCAAAATATGGGCAGACCCCGGGAATCCCTTTAAGTGTTTTCTCCATAATTTCCTGGAAGATTCCCGGGGCTGCAGAGATGCCAAATTGAAGGCGGTTAATTTTGAATGCTCCCTTGTGGGTGACAATTGTTTGAGCCAAAGCGGTGTCAGGGGTGACAGGCAGCTGTAAATACGCCTGCGCCAAATCTAACTTGGCAAATATGGCGCCTGACTTAATGGCCGCGAGGATGTCTTTGACAGCCGGGACCGGGTAGGCATGTGCATTCAATGCGAGGTTGAGGGTCGCCTTATAGTCGGCACATAATCTTATTTGGCCGTTTGGCTTAACTGGGGTCACTATGGGTGTCTTCCACTCTGCCCCTTCTACCGGTTCGAGGACCCCTAAGTTTGTTAATCTGTCAAGCTCCGCTTCTATTTTTTCCCTCAAGGCGAAGGGAACTCTTCTTGCCTTGATTCTGACAGGCATTACATTCGGGTTTAGTTTAAGGGATACAGGCGGTCCCGTGTACTTCCCAAGCGAGCTGTCAAAGACGTCCGCGAATTGAAGGCAGACGGATTCCAAGTTTGACAGCTGAATGGCGTTGACACCTGTCAACGCGATCCCTAGTGCCTCAAACCAGTCTAATCCTAGCAGGCTGATTCTGTTTTCTTGGGTCACAAGAATAGGGAGGGATCCTTTAAATTTCTTGAACTCTACGGGGACGGAAGCTTTTCCCCGGAGTTTAATGGGCGTTTTCTGGAAGTCAGCTAGGCGGAGTTTGGTGGGTCGAAGGACGGGCTGTTTCCTACTTCTGTTACAAATGTCCCTGTACGTTTGCCATGAGATGAGTGACACGGAGGACCCAGAGTCCACTTCCATCTCACAGGGAATTCCTTGAATCCGAACGTCCACTTTGACTTTGGGCTTAAGCGTACTGTGGACTGTATACAGTATTTCTCCGCCCTCCCCCTTACATTAAGCACTAAGGTTCTGGGACTGTGCCTGGCTCTGGGTGTGTGTAGGGTCATACCTTCGGCTGTCACCTCCAGATCATGCAGGTTTTCTCGGCTCCGGCTGCGGCACACAGCTTTGAGGTGACCGGTTTTCCCGCACCCATGGCATTTGGCACTGCGGAACCGGCACGTCGCTCTTGGGTGGTTCCCGCCGCAGCTTGCACACTTTGCTCTGTTTGGCGGGAAGTTAGCGCCCCTCTGATTGTTGGCAGGCCCCCCCCTGTAGTTGCGTTGCAGCCTGAGTTTTTCGAACCGCCGCTGTACCGCATCTATGTCTGTGGGGCCGTCGTCCTCTTCGAGACCGCTGAACCCGCCATCCTCCTGGTGCACGGACCCCCTGGGTCCGCTGTCAGGTGCACGTCGGTTGTCTCCGTGGCAGTCCTCGTATGCGATGACTTCTCTCGCCACATCGGTCATCGTCATTTCGGGCTTGGCGATCAGCTTCTTCCTCAGCCGTTCGTCTTTGAGCCCTATGACGATCTGGTCCCGGATTCGGTCTTCTAAATCCGGGAACCGGCACCGACGTGCGGCGTGTCTGACCCGGGTTATGAAATCGTTTGCTGGCTCGTCAGGTAGCTGAAGTTTCCGTGCGAAGTTCACTCTCCAGTAGAGTTCTGACTTGATGGGCATGAAGTATTTGCTCAGCCCCTCGGTAAGGTCGGCGTAAGAGATAGTGGCGATCGGCTCCGGGGTGAAGATCCCCACAGCGGCATCGTATACGGCGGGGCCGCTGAGCCAAAGGAGGGCGGCTGCCTTGGCCCGGTCGTCCGTAATCTTCTTGACTACCAGGTATCCTTCTACCTGGCCCAGATGCGATTCCCAACCTTCTGGGTGGCGGGTATCGAATTCTCTAATGTGGCCGTGGTTCGTCATGCTGTCTGTGATTGTGGGTGCTGCTGCTTGCGTTGAATGGAAGTTCGGCTTCCCAGTGACTTCAGCAAGTGACCAGCTCGGCTAAGGGAAAAAATCTCTTCTCCCCTTAGGTAGTGACTTCAGCTTAGGCAAGCGGGCATCCCATCCTCGTCGCCAGTGCTTTATCTAGTAAGCAGGCGAGACAGCAAGTTTAACAGTTAACTTCTTTTATTCTGAACCAGGCAAAGAACAAGAGAACAAGACATCTATTTATACTTGACAGCTGCCGACGGGTTGACCAACCAGGGGTGAGTTCGTTCCCGCGCCATTGTTTCCGCCAATCGGGGCCGTCCGGTTTTGACAGCTCGGAGCTGTCAGCGGTAGCGCGTGTTGAGCTGTCACTTGCTGGCGCTTGCGCAGTTTCGTCCGGCAGCTTTTGACAGCTCTCAAAAGCTGCCGCGCTTTTACCTCAGCTTTGTTAACTTCTGTTTAACTTAATGTGTGAATATATAACAATAATAATAAGTAAATACACAACATTTTGTATTGCTTGATTTTAAATACCCTGTAAACCGCCCTGAGTCCTTCGGGAAAGGGCAGTATATAAATCTAATTAAATTAAATTAAATTAAATTAAGTGTGATTAGACCCACAAGGAATTTATGTCCGGGGCAAAAGCTCTGTGTTCTTTACCAATGTAATCATAAAAGTTATAGCAATTAACCACATCAAAGTTGTACTGCTAGAAATGTACATATTTTGTTCATCTACCCACTGATAATTCATAACAAGTTTAAAAAGTAATTTGGTATTAGCACTGATACCGTTGTTCTATTTTATCAAGTCATTGATGAAAGTTCTCCAAGATGCCCTATCTTTTGTCACATTATGGAATTCTTGTTGATGTATTTCTATAGTTTCCAGTCACCAATCTAGCAACCACATGTGCTGTTGGCCATTTCTTCTTACATCCCAACATACCACCTTTTTCATAGATGCATTAGCATTCAGGATGTGTCCAAAATAAAAGTTTTTGTTTCATGACTGTTGTCATGACTTTTGGCTGTCCAAGGAATGTAAGGACTGGAAGTACTATAGGAATCAATCTTGATATAATTGTTATTTCCTTGATGTTACATCATGGAAAGATGCTCAATAACACAGTACCAGCAATGGCAAAATAATTAACTATTCCCAAAAGCTCACTATACTGCACTTGAGATCCTTTTCTTGGGGTGGGGGTGAGAAGGAAACCCTCCTCACCCAGATTGTTGGGGGCAATAAGCTGACTTTGTAATAATGCCGCTGGGGGGGGGCGAAAGCCCTAATAAGCAGGCATATACATAGAATGAAGGCTATTGCTAAGCACATTGATTTGTCTTCGGAGAAGGGCGGGATATAAATGGGATTTTAAAAAAAATTAAAACTGTTATAAGAAATGCAGATCCTGTGTATTAAGACAGGAAATAAGTTCTCAGTTATTTTTAAAAAATAGTACAATGCTTTTAACTGCTAGAAATATCCATGTAGTTTTACGGCGTTTCTATCCTGCACTGTTTTCACCCTTCTTTTGATATTCTGCACTATTTTCATTCCCTAGATTGAAATCTATTTATGATTTTCTTCACTTCTGCTGATTTGAAATGCTGAAGAAAGGAACAAAAATCACCACCATCCTACCCCCCCCTACACACACACATACACAAAGAGAGAGAGAGAGAAGAGGAGAGAGAGAGAGAGAGAGAGAGAGCATTTGTGTTACCAAAGAAAGAAAGAAAAACAGTAGTTGATGCTTCACAGGCCAGCTCCTCCAGTGTTGTACAGAAAGGGGAAAGTGACAAAATGTTATTATTTTAGCCCTGCTTGGTTTTATCTGGAGCTTCAAAGCTGTCAAGTTAATTTATCTTGAACAGGACCTGATAGGAGCCAGGATAAGGTTTGATTGCTGTATAAGCCACCCAGTATTGATGGTAGTCGGGCAATATACAGTTATTATTATTAAAGAATTTCTGCCAGTGAGAAACAAAATAATAGCATTTCAAAAATCAAATAAATAGTTTTCCAGTAGTAGTGGAAATAAACTGAATTAGCTCTCCAACACTATGAAGACAGAAAAATTTTACAAACTGGTACAGAAGCCCTTGTGACAGTGCCCTTAATCTCACTTAAAAGAGTGGGACATATCAACAAACTCACCAGACTTTTTCAGATTACTGGATCTAGTATTTTAAGTATGACTATAACTTTTTGAATTCATTTTAGGAATAAGATAATAAATATCAAACTACAAGCAATTTGCTGGAGTTAGAATTGTGGTATACAGAATATGTGAAGATGAAATAGCAAAGAAATTTTAAGTCACTTGATCTTTAGCTATCATAAAAATGCTATTATTCTGTAATCTCACTAACATTTGTGTTACATGATATTCTCTAAATATCATTAATTTAGAACATTGCCATTTTTAAAACTTGATGTTATAATGAAAACTAATTTCTGAATTTTTTTTCCTAAGGTCATTCAACCCAGTAAAATTAGACTGAAAACTACAACTCTTTTAAAATAGGACTCAGCCTTCCATCCTTCCGAGGTAGGTAAAATGAGGACCCAGATTGTTGGGGGCAATTAAGCTGACTTTGTAATAATGCCGCTGTGGTGTGTGTGAAAGCCCTAATAAGCAGGCATATACATAGAATGAAGGCTACTGCTAAGCTTGTAAGCCGCCCTGAGTCTTCGGAGAAGGGCGGGATATAAATGGAATTAAAATAAATAAATAAATAAATAAATATTATAATATTTGAGGCTATAGAGAACAGAAGATAGACTTACATAAGGAAGTTTTTTCAATCCTTCTTCATAATATGGGGAATATGGTGGCTTAAATATTGCAAGCAATAGCTTTGATTTTAATTTTACATCTGCTAAATTTGTCAAATTTTTTTCAGCTTATTAGTGCAAGTGCTGCATTCCAGAATTAGTAATATTTAGCATATTGCCTACCTGTTGATTTTGCTGCAGCAACTTTCTTAGCTTCACACTCAGTTTGAAAAAAGTAATAAAAGAGACTGCATAGTGGAAAGAGCTGAAAGAACATTTATGTATACCGTATATTTAGATTATTAAACAACATGTCATTTAGTTCATCATGATATCTAACAGAAGGTAACCATTTTTTAAATCACAGAAATAGTATTATGATGTTTTGGTATCAACTAGCTGCTATACATTTACACATTAATTCAAATGCCAAACTGCTTAAAACCCTTATTGTATCATTAAACAGAGGTAATACATCAGAACTGAAGAACATTATTTAGACTACTACAACATTGTGTCTCACTTTCATGACATGTGTTATTCCTTGATTTTATTATTCTAGCGAGTATAAACCTAAATATTACATAATATTTGGCTGGAAATGCTGTTGCATTCAGGGCTTGATTCTAAATAAACTTAAAAGGACTGGGGCTTCAGATGGAGGCAGGCTCTTCAGAGTGTGTGTGTGTGTGTGTGTGTGTGTGTGTGTGTGTGTTGTTTTATTTTCAGTAGCCAAGTCTTATCCTTAATCTCCACACCCTTCTGTAGTTCCACTAGCTAACTTCTTTCCAAGTTGCCTTGATCTCAGCCTCCAACCTCATTTTCCAGGGGTACATATTGCTGTTCTTCTTGACTGTGTTGCCAAGCATCACCAGAATTAAACTAACTGTACTATTTACCAGCTTATAGGTTGGAGTATGGTAGTAGCTGGGATTGTTGTAAGGGACCTATTAGCATCTTCTAGCATACTATCTAATGGTATTTCTCCACTGAGTTTTGATAAATGGTTTCAAGGGTTGGTTGTAGCTAGTTTATCCATGATCTTATGCTTCATTTCAGCTGCTATAATCGCTGCACATCCACATTCTGGGTCTTCTTGAATCCAGGATGTAATGTGTAGATGGTCTATCTCAAGTTGTAAGAGCAGTTTCCTCTTCACTGTTTTGAAGCAGTTTGTTTGTCAGTTAGTGAGGAGGGAGGTCTTCTGTCCTTCCATAGTTCCCTCATACATTTCTTGTTAGTAGCATCAATTCAGGTTCTCTTGTGTTATCCATGTGTGGTTTATTCCAGTAGTTATTATTAGATTGTCCTGATTCCCGAACATTTGGCATGGACCTTGTTAATCTGAGCAATGTCCAAGCCAACATAATTGTCTTAGTTTGTATCACTATCATATTTGTGGTAGGTAGGTGAAATGTTAGGAGGCCTTTGTTCAAGGACCCCTACTGGTAAGGTAGGTACCAGCCAGGATTCAAATCAAAAGGTGACATTCTAATCCAAGTATATCAAACTGCCGGCCCATGGGCCAGATGCATCATACCAAAACCATACCTGCCCCACTGCTGGCAATGGGAACAAAGTCACGATACGTCTCACAACATCACATGACGTTGCGAGTTTGACATGCCTGTTCTAACCCTACACTATCCAGTATATATGTTTTTAGTTAATAATGGCAGCTACTCCTTTTCTTCTTTTCTAAATATCTTATGTGGTTCCAAAAATGTAAATGTTCAATCCTGACAAGTTTTTTCCCCATCAATATCAAGTTTGCCTTGGTTAATGGTTTTGATAATTCACATACATGGTATACATTGTATACATATGTTTGCAGCATTAATCTTTGGTTTTTTACCTGTTCTTTTTGCTTTAAGCTGTCGTATCATAAACACCAGTGGTACTCATACTTATCCAGTGCTTATCCCCAGTAGTTTATTGGATATCTTCTAATTTAGAGGACTCATCTTGTAAATGCCCATTAAGGTCTTCTGGGCAGAATATCAGAGGGAGTAACCATTTCTAATTATTATGTTTAGTCTCATTCTTCTTTCCTTCTTTTATGACCTGTTTATCATCGGTAACATTCCCAATGGCATAGTTCATAGCATCATTAGGGTATGCAATCCCCTTCATTTGTTCAAAGTAACAATCCTTGAAAGGATTTACATGACTAATGGCCTGTTTCTTTTTTTGCCGTCTAGTAGGAATTCAGGTTTTTGTAGCACTGGGATTGCTGAAGTGAAGTTTACTATAGTTACATTTTTCTACATGTTGTTTCTATAGTTGCAAGAAAGTTTTAAAGATGACAAAATTCTGGCCAGTTAAAGGTCAAATAGTCATTAGTGGAATGCCCAGAATCTGGGGAAAACAAAACAAGACTGGTTAATATGACAATCCTTCAGGAAATAAAAGATTAGTCTTGGGTTTTCCAAATTTTGGGACCACTACTAAAAATCCCATCTCTTTCCAGAGAAATTGTTGACACTATGAGAAAAAAAATCAGCTGTTTGATCATCCAATATGATATGATATGACTATTTAGATGGGCCTCACCTTCCTTCCTCACTGCTCCACATGTATCTCTCCTGAAGTTGTGTACATGGTGGAAGAGAACAATCACCCCACATAGGAGTGTACCATTCTTTGGTCATGGGTATACAATAGCTAATTCTCCTGCTAGAATCTCTAAACAAGCTTGATATACAAAGGGTATCTTTGTAATAAAGATATCCATTTTCGTAGATAAACTATTTGTTTATGTATTTGATTTATATATAGTACATTCTATAGAATACATTTGTGTTTCTCTTTGGCTTTCCATAAACTTTTTACTTTAATCTGACTCTCCCCAGAATTTAAAGCAAGGTATAAGAAATCAATCTTTCCTGATGCTGTCTGAAAATATATTTAGTAGGGATATGTTGTGTTTGTTTAACATTTGGCTAAAAGGACTGTCTATTTTATTATTAGCATTTCTGAAATGTTCAATTAGAAGCTATTTTTTTGCTTTCTACCTTCTATAGTATATAATTACATGAGATACAAAACTACAGTGATGTTGCTATATGTTCAGTAAATCTTCTGGAGGAGTATTTATACTCATTAGTGACAGGTTTAAAGAAAAAAATCTACTTGAATTCAAAGGGAGAGGCAATTTACAATTTTCCACAATATATATTTTTTCTGCTACAATTCTGTGTAGCATATCATGTTTTCATTGGCTATGCAGAAGTAACTCCTGATTGAAGAGAATGGATATCATAGCAGACAATCTGTACTCTCTGATATGTGTATGGTTATGCAGCACAACTGTTTGCAATCAAAAGAATGGAAATCATTTAAAAGAAAAATACACAGAGGGAAAAATGCAATTGGCTCTACAGTGAAAAAGCAGGAACACCCCCCCATTTACTGTATGTAAACAAATGGGTTTATGCATACACAGTTCCATTCGTGGTTAGCATATGACATCTGAAAATAATGCACCTAGAATGACTGTATAGTTGTTTGTTTATAATCCTTTATTGGGGAGAGTGAACAAATATTCAATATGTAGCTTCTAAATGTGGGTCCCAGTAGGAGATAGGTTTGTCAGAAGGGTAGGGGGGAAAAATCTGTAGAACTAATATCAAGAACCTACCATATTTTTTTTATTCAAATATTATGGCAAAGTTTGGGGGCTTTGGTAACAAACCCTGAGTTCTGAGCCATCAGCAACAAATATATCACTAATACAATCAGAACTGAATTTTCCAGAACATTCTAAAAACAAGGCTAAGCTGTTCTATGATACAAGTCCAAATTTTGTTCCTACCTAGCTGAAATTTTGTAAAGATTCCTAACTAGCACATAAATACATATTCAGCCATTAACTGTTTGCCATCTTTCTATTCATGCTTCAAAACATATGCTTCATAATAAATTTGTTGGATTTTTATTGTTGATTGCATTTTTACTTTCTAATCCACTTTGACATGCCTTGGGAAGAAATATTATAAATAAATAATGCTACTGGATTGTGAATTTCCAGTTTTGAAAAATAAAAATAAATAACATTGCTTCCAACTTCTTTCTGTATGAAATTTTAGTTACCAAGATCCAATTAATGTGATATTTGCTAGTAAAAATAAAGTTATTTTTTATCTCTAATTTCTTTAAAACCTTTTATTTTGCCCTGTCTCCCATTTGGCATGATGCACTGCAATAAGACTTAAGTCTGGTTTGCAAAATTCTGGTTAACCTGCAAGAGGGCAGCAAAGTAAATTCTAATTCTTTCCTGCCACTTAGTGGTCATTTAAAATGTTGCACTCTGTATGTTTCAGCCCCAGTTCTAAGTAACTTCTCTGACTTCAGCTGGCAGTCCCACCCCTTCAAGCTGTCCTAATGCAGGGAAACAGGTTTCTTTCTCTGCTCCCTATTCTTCAATTTAAATCAGAGCTCCCTTTGGATTCAGGCAAGACCCTCTTCTCACAGTCACCATAATTTTCAGGCAGAGCTCTCCCCAGCTATTCCAGACATCACTTTTTATTTTCCCTCCCTCTCTTTTTTTAGTTCCCATGGCAACTAGAACTAGTCAACTACCTGCCTTACGTTCTGGATTAATCTGGCCTTTCATTGCTCAAGAGTCACTGTTTGTAATTCCAGGACTGATAGGTTAGAAATAAGATGTACTTTTCGAACTGAATTAAAACACCTATAACTTGTCAAGGTTCACACACTTTAAAAAAATCCCAACATTGACAAGCAGGCTTAGCTGGGTTATATTATAAATATTATCCTTAATTTTATCCAGTTCTGCTTCTCACAGAATACCCAGAAGGAGTTACTTCCCCAAAAATACAATATTGTAAAATCAAAATTCTTATTTCAAAATACAAATGTCAATGCCTGCAGAAATTACTGCAAATTAAACAATTTAAAATCACAACAAGTCTATAATGGAGTAACTAGCTCTTCCGATAGGTATATATTAAACAGTATTTTGCAATAAATAGAAATAATATCACAGCATTTCAGATAAAAATATTGTGTGGGCCTGTTTTAAAATCAGACAGAGAATACTGCAGGGCCCATAGTTTAAAAGTGAAAGTTCTATCAAAATTGCTTCTTTCAGAAAAATACAGTACCATCCAGATAGAGTTGAGCTTTGGAATTCTGATTGACAGTTTCTCTGTCTCGTTAGGTCTCTATTTTACCTTGCTCATGTAGGAGATACCAGACACCAATTTAGCATGTCCGTTATCATTATTATTGGATTCTGGAATCCAAATTGAGATAGAGCTGATTAAGTTTGCCTGTAAAGAATGCTACACATTCCTGTTAGTTGGGCCATCAGACACTAAGCGGTCAAGTTTCCTCTCTTAAAAAACTGTTTTTTGGGGCAGGTGTGGGAGGCAGAAGGAGTCTGCCCACTAAAGAAAAAAAACACTGGCCTATTCTATGCAGCAGAGTCAAGTAAATATTTTTTGCTGTCTCAAAGTAAAATAGTAGTTCAGAAGGGCCTTTAGATGGGCCTACATGTCCCAAATGTTCTTTGAACAGGCCATCAGCTGACACCCATCTAGCTTTCTAATATATTATAAGGCTTGTTTGATTTTGCAAGAGAAAGCACAATAATTACAAGCAACTGTGTCCAAATGATATTCTAGCTAAATCGCTAATACAGGAAATTCCCCAAATGTGTTCAAGAAGCTACCGTGCCAACTTCTGTCAAGTACCTGCCATTTTAATCACTCCACTACACATAGCTCAGGGTTGAACTATAGAGTCCTTGGTGCTCTCTGAGCCTGATTGTTTGATGATGATGATGATGATGATGATAATAATAATAATAATAATAATAATAATAATAATGATGATGATGATGATGATGATGATGATGTTGGAAGGGACCTTGGAGGTCATCTAGTCCAACCCCATGCTTAGGCAGGAAACCCTATACCATTTCAGGCAAATGACTGTCCAGTCTCTTCTTAAAAACTTCCAGTGTTGGAGCATTCACCACTTCTGGAGGCAGGTTGTTCCACTGGTTAATTGTTTTAACTGTCAGGAAGTTTCTCCTTAGTTCTAGGTTGCTTCTCTCCTTGACTAGTTTCCATCCATTGCTTCTTGTCCTGCTTTCAGGTGCTTTAGAGAATAGCTTGACTCCCTCTTCTTTGTGGCAGCTCCTGAGATATTGGAACACTGCTATCATGTCACCCCTCACCCTTCTCTTCGTTAAACTACACATACTCAATTCCAGCAACCGTTCCCTATATGTTTTAGCCTCCAGTCCCCCAATCATCTTTGTTGCCCTTCTCTGTACCCTTTCTAGAGTCTCAATATCTTTTTTACATTGTGGTGACCAAAACTGGATGCAGTATTCCAGGTGTGGCCTTACCAAGGCATTGCAAAGTGATATTAAGACTTCATGTGATCTTGATTCTATCCCTTTATTAATGCAGCCTAGCACTGTGTTGGCTTTTCTGGCAGCTGCAGTACACTGCTGGCTCATATTTAAGTGATTGTCCAGTAGGACTCCGAGATCTCTCTCACAGTTACTACTGTTTTGCAAGGTACCTCCTAAACTATACCTGTGCATTTTCTATCTTATCAAGTAGTAAGTTGTGATCTACTTTATCAAATGCCTTACTGAAGTCCAAGTAAATTATATCTACAGCATTCCTCTGGTCCACTAATTTTGTCACTTGGTCAAAGAATGCAATAAGATTTGTCTCGCATGATCTGTTTTTGACAAACCCATGTTGACTTTTAGTGATGACTTTGTTTGCATCAAAGTGTTTGCTGATTTGTTGTTTGATTATCTTTTCCAGAATCTTCCCAGGTATTGAGGTCAGGCTAATAGGTCTGTAGTTTCCTGGATCTATTTTTTCCCTTTTTTGAAGATGGGAACTACATCAGCTCTCTTCCAGTCCTCTGGTAGTTCCCCAGTGCTCCAGGATCTTTGAAAAATATAGTTCAGTGGTTCTGAGATCACGTCTGCCAGTTCCTTGAGAACCTTGGGGTGTAGTCCATCTGGTCCTGGTGATTTGAACTCGTCTAGGCTGGACAGGTGTTCACTTACCATTTTCTTGCCTATCTTAACTTGCATTTCTATTCATTACTCAATGAGGTAACATCATCAGTGCTAGTGAGTTTGGGGTTTGCTCTCTTTTTTGGACAGTAGTTTGCCTACCAATGTTGATGGAGATGTGGTTTCCTTTTCCCCCCTTGCTAGGTAGGGTTCTTTGTTAGGGTTTCATTTTCTGTTTGGTTGTTTATCTGGTATTAATCCCTGGTTATTCATGTATTGGAGAGGATATGTTCTGAACCTCTTAGCTTTTTTATTGTCCCTTTTGAATGGTGTGTACATGTGGTTTATTTCTATGTGTCTGTTGATGACTGAGTTGTCTGAATGCCAAACTTTCAGGAATTCCCTATCATGTTTGGATTTAGCTTGATCTAGGATGTTCACAGTTTCCCAGTTGAAACTATGATTGAATTAGTCCATATGTTATAAGATTAAGGAGTTTTCAATGTGTTTTCTGTCTGCTATTTGTTGTTCATGAAGGCATTCTGCTAGTCTTCTGCCTGTTTGTCCCACATAGTTGCTGTTATAATCCTTACCCTTAAGTTGTAGATGATTCCTGTTTTTTTCTCTTTTGGCTTACTGGATCTTTTGGTCAACTTAAGATGTTTTGGAGTGCTTGGTTTGTATACTACAGTAATGTGATGTGTTGAATGTATCTAAAATATTTTTGTGTATTATAATGTTATCCTTTTCATGGTTTGTATTAATTGTTCTGTAGTGTTTGAATGGTCAGGCACTTTTTGACAAAGTTGTGTGGGTATCCATTTTGTTGGGCGATGTTTTATAGGAGGTCTGTTTTCTTTTTCTGGTGTTTTGTGTTGCTGCAGTGCATTTGTACTCATCTGAATAATGCTCTTGCACAGGTCCTCTTGTGGGTTAGGTTGTTTCCTTGGTAATGGAACACTGGGTTAGTGAGGATGTTTTTTTCAATTGACTTACATTTCTGAACTGCCATTGCTACCTCAGCTGATGACTGCTGATGTAGACTCTACTACATACCAAGGGCTAGATATTAATTGGGACAGGTACATAGCCAACAGAGAGAACAGAAAATTCTGAGCTGCTCCTGACTAAACAACCACAGTATAGATATTGAAATCCCCAGAATTTGGGGGAAGAAATGATGGTATGAAGATGGCTCCAAAAAGTGGAGTTGACAACTACAGTGGAATGAACAGCCAATGAGTAGACATTGTTTCTTCTCCAGATAAGGAGAGGACTTGAGATCACTCAGCAGTGCTCCTGACAGCTGCTACTAATCTATTGATGGTACCTGCATAATTAACTTTTTTTGCTGGGCACAAGAAATTAAGATTTAAATTATCATCTGAAGACTGAAAAATCAAACTTTCACTTGCTTTTTTCCTACCATGAGTATTTTTCAGTGCTTAGGTTTAGCTAAGTTGTATTTTAAAAAAAACTATTGAGGCTGGAATTCAAATGTTACGTCAGAACTGTCAGTTATTAGGTCAGAAATGTTGATTTTGTGAATTTCTTCTTCAGGATCCATATTACATTATAAGGAGAAATAGACACAGGGGGGAAAAGGACATTGCTGATGAAAGGTAAGTTAGAGATTTATTTGAAAAATAACAATACAGGTAACATTTTGACTTAAGTTTATGACCATAATTGAGCCTACAATTACTGTGGTAAATCATAATGGTTATTAATGGGGTCATCACATGACTGCAGCCAATTTTATGAGGGTTTTTTTGCAATGATTGTTAAGCAAATGTGTTAAGCAAACCTTTGTTCATTATTAAATGTTTTTGCCAGAAACTGGAGGTAAATGCTAGTTTCTGGCAAAAATATTATAAATTACAGTAACATGATTTCCTGGGACCTTGCAAATGGCCATAAATGCAGGCTGGTTGCTAAGCACTCAAAATGCAGTCACATGACCAGTAGGGATGACTGTCAGAACTTTAAATCTGGTTTCTAATTATCTTTTTTAGGGTCCACTGTAACCTCAAACAGTCACTAAGTGACTGATCATAAGTCAAGGACTACCTGTATTAAAACTGTGATTTTAATTAAAAGTTATTCTCCAAATGCCAGATTCCCAAAACTGGGAAGCCAACACAAGTGGCTAAACTCCTATCTGCCAGGATTTTATTCTCTCCAGAATTTCAGAGCAGACGTCTCCTTACTATCATTAAGTAAGCAAGAGGATTTTTCATCAGCAAAGGAGTTTGTGAGTATTTATTAATTATATTACACTTTCTAGAGATATCCTTTTCAATAAATGTTATCACAATGCCAACTGATATAACAAACAATCATCATGATGGTCCTAACATATTTGGTGTGAATGAAAGCAAGATGACTAATCCACAGAAGTGAAAAAAATCAAGGCAAACTTGAGAAAAAGTCAGAGCATGCATAAAAACAAGTGATTAGTTCTCATCAATTAGATGTAAGCAAATTCTACATGAGAAGCAAGCTTGTAAGTAAGCTTGTAAGCTCCCCTGAGTCTTCGGAGAAGGGCGGGATATAAATGGAATTTTTTTAAAAAAGAGCTCCCAGCTCCACAAAGGGAAAAAGTCATGATATGTCATGATACATCACGTGATGCAGTCAAGTATGACACCTATGTTGTATATCATCCAGAGTCATACTGTCTGAGTTGGGTAGCCATATAAAACCTGAAATGAATGAATGAATGAATAATTTCCATCCTGAGCCCTTAAACTATTGACTTGAGAGCTGCTTATAATTGCCTAATATGAGGTCAGACATTCTTTCAAAAAGTCTTCTCTAATACAGTACAACATATGAAGTATCTTCATGGGAGCCCTATGTGAAATCCAACTGCCCCACTATTTTAAATTTCCCAGAATGTTCTCAATATGATATAGCTTTCGAGCATTCTGAGAAATTTTAAAACTGTAGTTTCTAAGCATTATAATATAAACTGAGCTTTACTGTGAACTTACCATGAATGCACTGGATAAGTTAAAATTATTGCCATTGCTAAGTGTATTTGTGGAGCACTGTCTATGTTGAGCATTTGTGGGAATGCCTCTCTTTGTCTTGAAAGGAATTATTGACATACCGTTTTGTTTAGTGCCATTCTGAGTTGGTGCTAGCAAGAAGAATATATTTTTTGTATATTTAATGAGATGAGATTTAATAGAAATAAAGCATGGGTTAAAAGTGCTTTAATTGGGAGAATCTTTGAGAGTGTGAAATCAAAATGCTGCTGCAGCAAAAAAAAATGTTGTGATTGTCTATTCAACCAATCTTGAATCGTCAGCATTGCTGCAGTTCCAGATCACTTTTCTTCAGAGAGAATTTTTAGAGATAGAAGTTAGGTTAGTGGTTTATAAAGAAGAGTTGTAGGCTGACTGAGCAAATAGGATTGAAATCGGGGTATAGTTTCCAGGCTTTGCTAGTCAGAGGCAAGTTCAAGAATTACTACATTCAAAGACTTGCTGTTGGATAGATTTTTGTTTAAATATATAAAAACACAGCACATTTAATTCTAGAACACCAGTGTATGTTTAAAATACTTTATGCCTGCTTTATAGCTCATTTCCTTAGACCAGTATTTCTCAGCTTTAGCAACTTTAAGATACATGGATTCTCCCAGAATTCCCCACTCAGTGTGCGAGTTGAAGTCCACATATCTTAAAATTGCTATGGTTGAGATACACTGCCTTAGGCAGTCACACAGTTTTTCTCACCATGAAGCTCTCCAGAAGTATTAGATTATATTTATATCATCCATGACTGGGCATGATTGCTGTAAGGCAGAATCTTCATTGAGTAATGACATATGATACTGCAATGACATGTAATTTGAAATTCAAAAGGTGTCATGTGTGCTTAGACTGTCACACAACTTTAAGGAAAAACATAGACAAAATCTACAGCCTATGTAATATGTTTTATTAAAATAAATTTAAATTTTCCAAAGTAATGAGAAACATTTTTGTTGTTCAAAACATTTTCTCAAGCTAGAACAGGATGAGCAACCTGATTCCTCCAAATACTTTTAGTTACAAGGTCCATCAACCCAAACCAACATGCCAACATGGCCAAAGGTGATGGTTTATGGGAGTGGCAATCCAGAACAATTCATGCCTATCATCTCTCTCTCTCTCTCTCTCTCTCTCTCTCTCTCTCTCTCTCTCTCTCTCTCTCTCTCTCTCTCTCCTTCCCTCCTTCCCTCCCTCCCTATCTTTCATCTGTTGTCTGCCTTCCTGCATGCCTGTCTCTCTCTATGTCTCTCTCAATCTATAACCATCCATTCATCCATCCATCCATCCATCCATCCATCCATCCATGTAATTACTTGATGCATCAGGTTTGACACTCCTGGTATACAACATAAATGCGCAATAAATAAAAAAGAAAAATCTGTAACAACAAACAGGATTGATTGGTTGGTTGGTTGGTTGAATTAACAATAAGAGCTTGGCTATCAGTGGTTGATACCATCTTGACAAATTGACAATTCTTTCTCTTCTTCCCAGTAGGCTTCTAGTGGAAGGTTGACAAGTAAGAAAAGAAGAACTGAGATCCCTCAATTTGTACTGTAGTGGCAGCATTTATTCAGATCTGCAAAAGTCCAAATTGTAATCCCAAACAGTAAACTGGATGCAGGGTTGTTGAGAATAGTAATTTGTCTAGAGTGAATTTCAATCTCATAATTTGTCTTGTGAATTTCACTGCTAAAATGAGATCTGACTTAGAGAGCTTTTATTTACTCTCTTTCAGTAAATCCTGAAGCCTTTTCAGAGTGAGGGTCACTTTATTATTTCGTATGAACTGAAAAACTATGGTGGACGTTTAAGGACCTAATATATTCCTACTTATATTGTCAATCACAACCACTGTGGGGTTTTTAAGGAGGGGCTTATGTAAACCCCAACACCAATGCCACTATAATCAGTTTGCTGCCTCTTTTTCTTCTAGACCTTACTGTACAATATTGAAAATAGTTTTTGATAAAATTGGAAATAACATCATATGAACTGTCAATGTTATGTCAAATTTAAATTGATATGAATAGGTACAGGCACTATCCCCTCCCTAGCTGCATGCATGCACATATAGATTTACACACAGAGATCAAGGCATTCAGTCTTCCAAGGAGAAGCAATGCGCCAGAGTTTTGAGAGAATAAACAGAGCAGAGGGAGCATTTAATAGCTATTCCTAGAGATCAACAACCAACTGACCGTTGTTTAAAGCAGCGTTTCCCAACCTTAGGAACTTGAAGATGCGTGGACTTCAACTCCCAGAATTCCCCAGCCAGCTATGCTGGCTGGGGAATTCTGGGAGTTGAAGTCCACGCATCTTCAAGTTCCTAAGGTTGGGAAACGCTGGTTTAAAGGGAGGGAAAAAAGCTAAACTATTCTTCTGTTTACTCACTTAGCAATCCCCTGGGGACTAAAGGAAATATTATTTAATCACATCAGGTTTGTGTGGTAAACATGCCACTTAGAACTGCCTGATCTTCAGGTTATGGCAACTCGCTGCCTTTTAAAGATGCAACTATATTAGTGACAGGAGACACTTTCTCTTTTTCCCTGCACCAGGAGAAATAAATCAGTGTCCTCTGCGGAGATTAAACGTGCATTCTTTATTCAAGATTGGTTTTCAGTTATCATGAGAATCAGAGAAAATGGAGGAAAGAGAAGTATATTTGCCTAATACAATAGGACTTTCCTCTACCCTGATCTGTTCAGATGCTCAGGAGATGAAAGTCCATTCCACACATGCACTTCATCCCCTACATAGATGAATGAGGCTTAGCAAATTTGATGCCACAGATGAAACTCTGTTACCTTAAACCCACTGAAACTAGTTCACTAAAGTAACTAGAGGCACAACTATCATGCCTTCCCTTTCAGAGGCTTACAATTATAGTGGTCAGTAGCTTATTGTTTTCTGTTTGGTGCAACATTTCCATTTGCCCCCCTCTGTTTACACACGTTTAGATGAAATGCTTTAAGGTTGATAGTTGTGCATCTAGTTACACGGGCATGTTACATGGGCATGGTAAGTACATATCCGGCTGCATACGGTATGTTTACATACTGTAAACATAACTAGACTAGGGTGTCTGTCAACTGGATGAACCACTTTGGGGATGGGGATGGTTTTGGATTGGCCTGTTTTCCCACCAAAACTTTGATTGTCTAATTTGTTTGTGTTCCAAAGAGATTAGTTGGATGGATGGTAGTTTAGCTGATAGGCATTTATTTGCATATATCAACAGTTTCTGTTTAATCTAATCATTGAGGAAAGCATAAACAGATTTTGACCTCTATAATCATTTCAGACATTTGATAAGATAACCTTTATTGCCATTTTTTTACTGTGGGCACAACGGCACACATTAAAAGTGAAATTTAGTTGCCCGCTCTCAAAGTGGAACACATACATGATACACACCTAACCATACTATATACACATATGTATAGACCCACACCCCTACATATACATAACAAATAAATATTAAATACTGTCCATCTTAAATATATAATGGAAGGAGGAAGCTTGAGAGTTCACAAGGTTAATGCTGTATGGAATGAAACTATGGCTGAATCTGGATGTTCTGCTGCAGATACCACAGAGCCTCCTCCCAGAAGGTAACAAGGAAAACAGGTCGTGAAGAGGATATGTAGTGTCCCAGATAATCTTACAGACCCTGCTCATGCAACACTTCTGTGCTATGTCCTGGATGGAGGGGAGGGAACTGCCAATGATTTTTTCGGCCATCCTCACCACTCTCTGCACCACTTTCCTGTCTGAAGCAGTGATGCTTCCAAACCAGACTGTGATGCTGTATGACAGGATGCTCTCAATCATCCTCCTGTAGAAAGTGGTCAGGACAGGGGAAGGAAGATGTGCTTTTCTCATGCAATGCAGAAAATGCAGGCACTGCTGTGCCCACTTCACCAGTTTCTCACTGTTGAGCGACCAAGCCAGCCTACTTGTTAGCTGCACACCCAGGAATTTGATGCTGGTAACCATCTCCACAGGTGAATCATTTACTGTATGCACAGAGAAGTGTGGCTATGCCTGCCTTTTCTGAAATCGACAATGATCTCTTTGGTTTTTCTGGTATTTAAAACTAGGTTCTTTTCCTTACACCAGTTCACCAAACCTTCAACCTCCTTGCGGTAAGCTTCCACCTTGTCATCATGAATAAGGCCCACTACTGTTGTATCATCTGCGAACTTCACAATATGGTTGGGGGCAAACCTAGCACAACAGTTATGGGTCAACAGGGTGAACAGAAGCGGTCTTAGGATGCAGCCCTGAGGAGAACCTGTGCTCAAGAAAATGGTATTAAAGGTATTTGTTCCAACTCGCACATATTGGGGCCTGTTGGTAAGAAAATCGAGAATCCAGTTGCACAAAGGAGTGTTTAAGCCTAGAAGGTTTGGTTTGTCAAATTTTCAGTTCTGTTGTTTGTTGCTTGAATGAAAGACATTACTCAATATTTCTGTCTTTATTTGCCTTGTACTTTTTGTTAATACCTTTGTTTAGTAATGTCTTTCATATATTTCCACCTCCATTGTTTTGAGACTCTTTTCAAACACTTATTATCCTTCAGCTCCTAAGTAGATATAGGCATGACTGTGAAGAAGCCATGCAGGCACAACCTCCTCAATTACATTGTCTGACTTCCTCAGATCAACCAGGTACAAGATGGAAATGTCTGCCCAATTGTTGAGGAAACCCCAGAGCACCTTCTCTATAGTCTCTGGATTAATGGAGTGGACCATTATAATGGGTTTGCTGCTCTCGAAGAGGTCCAAAATATCTGGGAAATAATATTTGGCAAAACAGAGATATTAAAGTCTTCCCTTCTCAGATCACATCTCCTCTGCTCTGAAGTAAAAATCAGATGTAATGTATGATGTCATTCATGTTTTGGGGCCAAATTTATTTGTGATAATCCCATGATTATCTTACAGGCCATGAAGTCATAATAACCTAGGACCTGGAGGCTGAAATCACTAAAAATGACAAGCTTCAAAAACTAAATATATACTCTCTGATCTCTCCCTTTATATGTAAAAATGTGTGCAGTGCTCCTTGCCATACAGTATTACATTATCAAATGTTTATGAATGGTTTCATCAAGATATACTAGAAGTGATTTCAATGTTACAAATAAAAATCAAACAGGAGACACCTAGCCACCACTTGAAGAATATTAAATAAAAATATTTTTTTTTTAAAAAATGGCTGATCCAGATCTATATTAGTGCCTACAGTTCAACAGCAAAAGGAGTAAAAACAACGAGAAAAAGAGCCGAAAATAGAGGGGTGGGAAGCAGTCAAGAAAGCAGCCAATCCAATCCTTGCAATGAAAAGCTATAACTAACCATGTTAATTCCTATAAACATACTCTCTGTTTCTTACCAATGTCTCCTCCCCTGACAGCTAGAAGATTAACAACTTCAGCAGCCAAGTTTCATAATTCATCAGGGAACTCAATTTCCAAGCCTTTAATACAATTTGTTTTGCAATTAAGGCTAATCTTGCAATCTAGACTTCTGATTACTATTGAGAGAAGATAAATATTTAGGAAGCACTATCCTGTAAGACACAGTGTATGTACAGTGCTAAATATAAAACTTATTTACCTAATCACATCCACTCGGTAAATTATTGTACATATCAGGAGTACATGTGATAAAACTGCTTCTGAGGCATACCAATGCCAAAGAACAGCAGTTATATAAGTTCAATTTGGGGTCTGCGTCTGATCAAAATAAGTTTGTTGTTTTGTTTTGTTCACAAATAGGATCAACCAAAGCACTATATACTTACAATAAGCAAATATTCACATTGGAAATAGTAGTCATATTAAAAAATGTAGGGAAATATATAAGGCAACTTACAAGTCTTTAGAAGCTTTAGATTTCAACTTCCATTCACTCCAGCAACATGGTCAATGGAAGAAATTGCAGAGCCTGTTGTGTAAAACTTATAAAGGATTTCCAGTGTCCTGATATAGGGTATCTAATTGACTGTAGCATTTCCACACAGGTATATAGAGTGATAATACTCATTGTGAATAATGAATACAATCTAGATATTAATTAATATGGCGTTACGGAGATTTTTCCATTCTGAAATAAAAAAGGGACCTTGGGTAGATATAGGTTAAGAAGATTGTACCAGAATGAAGAACATATGAAGGGGTTCTAGAATGCTTGATTATTCTTTTAAAGAACGATTATAATGAATAAAAATCCCTACAAGAATTGAGGGTAACAAAAAAGAGTGGTTCAGAATAGGAAAAGAGAAAGCATTTTGTCTTCATACCTATTTATGTTGCTTAGCTAAGAATGGCAGCACTGGAAGAGATAATAGCTGGAATCAAAATTGTAATCTGAAACGTTAACAGTGGGAGATAAATATATGACACCAGTTTGTCACCTGAAAGAGAAGATTTAGAAAAGCTAACTAGGAAGTAAAAAACTAGAAAGCGATAAATATTAGGACTCAAAAAATAATATCAACTGGGATGCATACATAGTGAATTCACAGCTGATGACAAAAAGCAAAGGTCTAGACAGTTTTGTTTTCTTTGGCTTCAGAATGAAGAATACGTGAGAAATGCAAATGGTGATTACTCCTGTGAAAGAAAGAAAAATCACAAATGTACTATAGACAAGGTCATGAAGTATAATTCTATTTCTGTGGGGAAAAGGTCAGAATTGTTAAAGGAATTGTTTACAGGTAGTCCTTGACTTACAACAGTTCATTTAGTGACCATCCAAAGTTACAACGGTGCTGAACAAAGTGACTCATGACCATTTTTCACATTTACAACCGTTTCAGCATCCCCACAGTCATGTGATCAAAATTCAGATGCTTGGCAACTGACTCATATTTATGACAGTTGCAGTGTCCCGGAGTCATGTGATCTCCTTTTGTGACCTTCTGACAAGCAAAGTCAATGGGGAAGCCAGATTCACTTAATAACTTTGTGACTAACTTAACCACCGCAACTTAACCACTTAACAACTGGGAAGTGGGGCAAAAGTCACTTAACAAATGTTTTACTTAGCAACAAAAAATTGGGTTCAATTATGATCGTAAGTTGAAAACTATCTGTACTAGTATTAATTATGGCAATGAAAGCAGAACATTGATAAAGAAAATAAACACCTTTGGGATTAAGATATGGAGATGTTGTGATTCAGGGTCAGCCTGTGGGTTCGGCAGTTGGGTCGGACGACTCAGAGGAGGAGGGGGGTGTTGAAGACCTTGCTGAGGGGGTTGAAGATCTTGCTGATGAGAGCCCTCAGCCAGGCCCCTCCCACTTGGTCACCACAGAGACCCAGCTGTGTGAGCCTGACAGCGTGGATGAAGATGACCCACAGCTGGCCCTGTTCAAGGATGCCCGACGCAGGAGGCAGTCAATTAGGAGTAAACAGAGGAAGGCAATGGGGCTCCTCGGAAGGAGGCAGAGAGAAGCCATGCCCTGAACTCTATATAAGGGGAATGTGTGGGAGGGCTGGTTTGCTGAAGGCAACCGCTTGGATAGTTCGTGTTTCTTAAAGCTCCTGTTTCTTGGTTCGTGTCTTGTTTGTTTTTGTAGCTATAAATTTGGCAGGTGTAATTCCAGCCTCTTGCCTTCTTGTAAAAGGGGTTGTCCCTGCCTTTTCTGCAGGGCCGGTAGCAGGCTGGTACAGAACAGTTTGCCTTCAGCCTCCCACCCCTTACTAATATTATGGAGCAGCTACGTGCTGAGAATGCCCAGCTCACCCAGCAACTCACTTTGCTGGCAGCTCAGGTGGCTCAACTGCAAGCTCAGGTTCATGCTGCACCCCCACCATCAGCCCCACCCAGGAGAAAATGCCAAGTTGCAATGCCGGATAAATTTACTGGCAATCCAGAATTGTTTCCTGCTTTCCTGGGACAATGCCAGCTCTTTATCAGCGTGAGAGCAGCTGATTTCCCCACTGACCGGGATAAGGTGGGGTTTGTGTTAAGCCTTCTTTCGGGTGATGCAGCTCGTTGGGGCACGCCTCTGCTGGCTCAACCTAGCCCATTGTTGGACAACTTTGTGGGATTTTGTGATCATATGCGTCTGATGTATGAGGACCCTATTAAGACGCAGACTGCTACTCGATGCCTGAAAGCTCTGAGGCAGGGTCAACGCCCCCTACAGGGCTATATCAGCGATTTCTGGCTGCTTAGCCAGGATTCCGCCTGGAATGAGGCTGCGCTTGTGGATGCCTTCCAGGATGGATTGTCGGAGGAGATGTTGGATGAGCTGGTCTGTGTGGATATTCCCTCAGGCCTGAATGGGCTGATCCATCTCTGCTTGCGGATTGATGCTCGGTTGCAGCAGCGAAGGAGTCGCCGTGCCACCCCACAGACCCCTACAGCCCCTGTTGTGTGTGAGCCCCCAGTTCAAAGGGAGGAGCCAATGGAGCTGGGTGCCGCCAGGTCTCGTCTATCGGTGACTGAAATGAACAGACGACGATCGGGGGGGTTGTGTTTTTACTGTGGGGACCCTGGGCATTTGGCTGCTTTTTGCCCAAAGAAGCGACAGCGGGCATCAGTGACCGAGTCTGCCCCGAGAAAGTCCCCTACTTTTCTGTCGGGAAACGCCCCGAGCCCGATCTAGACGGTGTGATAGATCGGGCGTCCCACAACAACACTGAGCGACGTCTTTCTGATGCTGCCTGTGGACCTCCACATCATCTGATATTGGAGGCACGTCTGATCATTCCTGGCAAGCCAGAGGGGATTCCAGTCCATGCCTTAATTGACTCTGGGGCCACCACAAATTTTATGGACTCAGCATTTGTGGCCAAATGGGCTGTTCCCCAGTGCCCGGTGGATCCGCCCATGTTAGTGGAGACTATCGATGGTCGAGTGCTCCTGTCTGGGCCAATTACAGCCGCCACGCAACCATTATGTATGGCCATCAGTTCCCATGTGGAGGCCATCCAGTTCTATATCACCTCAGATCTGCATTTCCCCGTGCTCTTGGGACTGGCGTGGCTCCGGGCGCATGTCCCACAGATCTATTGGTCACAGAACTTGGTCACCTTCCCAAGCTTGCAGTGCGTGGACCACTCCTGCCATATCTGTGCCGGCCAGGTTGAGGGTTCCCCAGGGGTTTCCTTGCCTCCCGAACTATCCGACTTTGCTGATGTGTTCAGCGAGACAGAGGCGGATCAATTACCCCCGCACAGGCCCTATGACTGCCCCATTAATTTAGTCCCTGATGCGCCTCTCCCAGAGGGCCTTTGTACTCCATGTCGAACCCCGAGTTGGCTGCATTGCGGGACTTTCTGGAGAAGAATTTGGCTCGTGGTTTCATCCGGCCCTCGTCCTCGCCAGTGTCTGCACCCGTGCTCTTCGTCAAAAAGAAGTCGAGCGAATTGCGGCTTTGCTGCGATTATAGGAAACTCAACGCCATCACGGTGCGCAATCGTTACCCACTGCCCCTCATCCCCGAACTCTTGGACTGACTCCTGGAGGCTAAGATCTTCACGAAACTGGACCTGCGTGGAGCTTACAACCTCATCAGGGTTCGGCCGGGTGATGAGTGGAAGACGGCGTTTGGTACTCGCTATGGACATTTTGAGTACACGGTGATGCCGTTTGGCCTGACCAACGCCCCCGCTGTGTTTCAGCATTTCATGAACGACATTTTCCGGGATTTGTTGGATCAGTTTGTCGTGATCTACTTGGATGACATCCTGATCTACTCCCCGTCGCGTGAGGTGCACCATCAGCATCTCCATCAGGTCCTGCAGCGACTCCGAGAACATCGGCTGTTTGCCAAGTTGGAGAAGTGCCAGTTCTACCAGGTGACCATCGATTTCCTGGGTCACCGCATTTCTCCTGAGGGCATCGCCATGGAGCCGAGTAAGGTTGAGTCTTTGCAGAGTTGGCAACCCCCGCGTCGCGTGAAGGATGTTCAGCGACTTCTTGGATTCGCCAACTATTACCGAACTTTCATCCCTGGGTTTGCTGCCTTGACAGCCCCCCTCACCCGGCTCCTGCAGAAGAAGACTCAGTTCCAGTGGAACACTCCAGAACAACAGGCTTTCCAGACTTTGAAGGAAGCCTTCATGAAGGAGCCCATCTTGAAGCATCCTGACCCGCAACGGCCGTTTGTTGTGGAGGCGGACGCCTCCGACATTGCCATTGGGGCAGTGTTACTCCAGGCAATGACGCCCAGTGGTACCCTCTTCCCTTGCGCATACCATTCACGAAAACTGAACCCTTCGGAGCGCAATTATACAATCTGGGAGAAGGAGCTGCTGGCCATCAAAGTGGCATTCGAGGCCTGGAGGCATCATCTGGAGGGAGCGCGGCATCAAATCGAGGTCCGGACGGACCATAAGAATTTGGAAAGCCTGCAGACCGCTCGGAATTTGAACCAACGCCAGATCCAGTGGTCTCTTTTCTTTGCGAGGTTTGACTTCCGGGTTCGGTACATACCTAGCGGGCACAATCAAAGAGCGGATGCTCTGTCCAGGAAGCCCGAATATTCCCGAGTGGAAGACAAGCTTCTGCCCAGGACAGTGATCCCCGTCGAGTCTTTTGCTGTGGTGCGGGAGCCGGTTGATATTCGGGCTCGGATCCGGGAGGCACAGCAGCAGAAGGTGTGGGTGGCTCAGCGGAAGGAGGAGGTGGGGCCAGATTCTCCTTGGACGGTCACGGATGGACTCTTGTATTATTGTGACCGGCTCTACATTCTGGGAGGGCCACTCAGGGGACTCATCCTCAGCCAGTGTCACGATAACCCGGCGGCGGGGCATTTTGGCCTGTTCAAGACCCTGAACCTGGTCTCCCGTACCTTCTGGTGGCCCCGAGTCCGACACGACGTCCAGTCCTATGTTACCTCCTGCATCCCATGCAGGCAGGCCAAGTCAGTGACACGGGCCCCGCCTGGATTATTGCAGCCTTTGCCGACACCCAAAAGACCCTGGGGGGCTGTGTCCATGGACTTTCTGATGGATTTACCCCCATCCTCTGGTTTTACGACAGTGTATGTGGTGGTGGACATGCTGACCAAGATGGCGCACTTCATCCCCTGTCGTAGCTTACCGTCAGCCCGCGCCACTATTCGTATGTTCATTCAGCAGGTGTTTCAGCGGCACGGCCTCCCTGATAGAGTCGTCTCTGATAGGGGGGCCCAGTTTACAGCCCGCTTCTGGCAGGAGTTGATGCATGCGTTGGATATCAAGATTTGCCTCTCGTCCGTGCATCATCCTCAAACTGACGGGGGAACCGAGAAGGTCATTGGTATCCTGGAACAATATCTGCGCTGCTACGTCAATCTGCAGCAAAACAATTGGGTGGACTATCTGGCCATAGCTGAGTTTGCATTTAACAATTTGCAGCACACCTCCACACAGATGACACCGTTCTTGGCCAATGTGGGATATCACCCCCGGTTTTTCCCCCTTTCTCCCGTGGACTCACCGGAGCCGGCAGCAAACGACTTCATGGCAGAATTACAGGCGATCCATCGATTGGTGCGACGTCAGTTAGAGAAGGCCAAGGCCGATTACAAAAGGTTTGCTGATCGGTTAAGACGGGATACGCCTCCACTATCAGTTGGAGATCGGGTCTGGTTGTCCACCAGGAACCTACCATCATCACGGCCGGTGAGAAAGTTAGATCATCGATATTTAGGACCGTTCCCAGTCGAGGCTGTCATCAATCCGGTCGCCTATCGCTTAACTCTGCCACGTTCCCTGCACATGCACCCAGTCTTTCATCGGTCTCTGTTGGTCCCCGAGCAACCGGCCTGTCCACTCCACCGAGCGGAACCTCCCCCATCAGGACCTCGTGATGGAGGCAGCACCCCCAAGTACGAGGTCGCCAGCATCAGGGATTCCCGTTGGCTGAAAGGTCGTTTCCAGTACCTGATTGAATGGAAAGGTTACGGACCAGAGGACTTCACCTGGGAAGATGCGACTGCCATTCATGCCCCTGCGTTGGTGACCGCTTTTCATGAACAATTTCCATCCTGACCGCATCCGGATCGGTAGACCTGGGGGAAGGGCCCTGCGGTGCGGGATAGTGTTGTGATTCAGGGTCAGCCTGTGGGTTCGGCAGTTGGGTAGGATGACTCAGAGGAGGAGGGGGGTGTTGAAGACCTTGCTGAGGGGGTTGAAGATCTTGCTGATGAGAGCCCTCAGCCAGGCCCCTCCCACTTGGTCACCACAGAGACCCAGCTGTGTGAGCCTGACAGCGTGGATGAAGATGACCCACAGCTGGCCCTGTTCAAGGACGCCCGACGCAGGAGGCAGTCAATTAGGAGTAAACAGAGGAAGGCAATGGGGCTCCAAGGAAGGAGACAGAGAGAAGCCACGCCCTGAACTCTATATAAGGGGAATGTGTGGGAGGGCTGGTTTGGTGAAGGCAACCGCTTGGATATTTCCTGTTTCTTAAAGCTCCTGTTTCTTGGTTCGTGTCTTGTTTGTTTTTGTAGCTATAAATTTGGCAGGCGTAATTCCAGCCTCTTGCCTTCTTGTAAAAGGGGTTGTCCCTGCCTTTTCTGCAGGGCCGGTAGCAGGTTGGTACAGAACAGGAGATGGTTGTTAAGAATACTCCATGGACTATAATAAGAACCAATCAATTGATCCTGGACAGAATAAAGAGTGAGTGGTCCCTAGAGGTGATACCAACAAGCAGAAACTTACAAACTATTTATCATACAGGCAGATGATGGGCAAGAAAAAAGCAACTGGTGTTTGTGAGATTGTGGGAAGTAGAAGAAGGACTATAGGGAGACGACCAGACTGAGGAAAGGTCAAACATGGCTGTTCTGTACCAGCCTGCTACCGGCCCTGCAGAAAAGGCAGGGACAACCCCTTTACAAATGGCAAGAGGCTGGAATTAAGCCTGCCAAATTTATTAACATAAAACAGAGCAAAAGAAGACACCAACCATGAAACAGGAGCTATGAAACAGGAACTAATCAAGCGGTTGCCTTCAGCAAACCAGCCCTCCCACGCATTCCCCTTTTATACAGTTCAGGGCGTGGCTTCTCTCTGCCTCCTTCCGCGGTGCCCCATTGCCTTCCTCTGTTTACTCCTGATTGACTGCCTCCTGCATCGGGCGTCCTTGAACAGGGCCAGCTGTGGGTCATCTTCATCCACGCTGTCAGGCTCACACAGCTGGGTCTCCATCGTGACCAGGTGGGAGGGGCCTGGCTGAGGGCTCTCATCAGCAAGATCTTCAACCCCCTCAGCAAGCTCTTCAACACCCCCCTCCTCCTCTGAGTCGTCCGACCCAACTGCCGAACCCACAGGCTGACCCTGAATCACAACAATGGCATTAGTCTCGAGTCCCTTCACACTCACAAGAGATCTAAGTCCAGCACACCTTGAATTTTATTGACTTTTACCTACCACCAATTTGCTTTGGCTGCTAGTAGTTCAGATTCTTGTAGAGAGCTTTAACCTTCAATAAAGCTATATACTCATTTGAACTACCTGGAGTTCTGATTTCCTGTGCTTGGCAAGGACAAGACAACAGATTAAGTAGATAAAAAGATCAGGAATATCACTGCAGTGTCCCTGGAAGAATTTTGGATTGTCACCTGGAACAAGTAAAAATGGAAACGTTTGTCTACACAATTATCAGGAATCCTAAGCAAAATAACTAAACTAATCATTTGTCATGGAGGTAACAGAGGGGAGAGGCAGGAATTGCCTTGGGATTCATTCTGAAAAAGGTCCTTAGATTTAAACACTAGGAAACTCTTTTGGGGAGGCTTTTTTTAAAATCTGTCATTCTTTTTTATTTTGATTATGGTTAAGAGTCACACACACACACACCAAAAGTGGAGATGTCCCTGGATGTCCGAAGAGACCAACTACATGTCCCTGGATGTCCGAAGAGACCAACTCTGCCAAAGAGAAACAAGAGATACCATCTGCTGAAGTCTTCTTGTGCTTGGTCTCATAGGGTTGTTATCTATGAAATAACAATGTAATTGTGTATGTGTCTCTGTCTATGTGTGTTTTGCTGTGTGCCTCTCAAATTTAAAAAAGCAACTGGTGTTCCTCCTCTGGTTTCCAGTGGGCTGCTTTTCCCTCTTCATTTCTTATTTCCTATAGCTGAAAAGACATGTGGGAATAATTCAGAGATGTCAAAACATGCCATTAGTCACGCTGTGAGGCCTCCTGCTCAGGGAACTGCTTCCACTGAGCATACATCAGGCTAAGACAAGAGCATGGTTTGTGGGGGAAGGGAAGGCTCATGAACAGTGGTGGGATTCAGCCAGTTCACACCATTTCAGCAGAACCGGTAGCTAATTTTTTGTTGCCCAGGCCCAGAATGGACTTCCGGAAGCAGCATCCACACAGAGAACCAGTTGTTCACATATTTGAATCCCATCACTGCTCATGAACCAAAAAATATGTGTCCAATCTGACAAGGAGTTTCCTCCTTCCCTTGCTTTTCACCTGATCTAGCCATTCATACCTTGGTTTAAAAAAAACAGTAACAAAGAAAGCATTTTTTTCTTCCATGTTCTTCCTTACTGTTCGATTTGTCTATTAACTTTAATAACCCTGTTATTATGTTTGAGAGGCCTCCCAGCAGTGATACAAAATAAAAGGGGGGAAAAAACCTCACAGTATATACCATATGAGCATTTAAAGACACAAAATTAGGGCCAGTAGAAACATGGGAACCCTCACTGTCCTTTTGAAAGGTTTAAGGGATGGCACTTGATTGTGATATGATCCTCTTCCTCAGCATTACACTTTTGGTAGCACTTAAAAGCAAGAATGTATTATAGTATCATGTTCACTTCATTAAGTAGTTGGGACATTCTCTTGAAATAGAAATTATGCCTCATTTGCATCGGTGGAGATCTGGGAAAATGAAATTAAAAGGAAATGAAATGCAGAAGGCAATTAACATATAGGTGAGATATCTTTTCTATCGTCCAACAAACAAAGCCATTGGCCAGAGTTATAGAGTGGGACCTATATATTCCTCCCTATCATAGCTTCCCATTTTCTAGACAGTATGGAGAATATCTTAGCTATTTCTCTTATTGGAAAGACATTGGTCAGGAACATTTGTAGAAAATAAACAAAATCCCCATTTCCAGCACAGAAGAAGTTGCACAACAAGTGCAGCTATATTAACTTTAGCCTAGGGCCTTTCTTTTCCATTTACAAGAAGAATGCTGAGAATACCTATTTTATAACCCTTGACTATGCTTGGGGGATGGCATAATAAGTATTGCTGATAGAAAACATAAATGATATAATTACCAAAATGTCACCCTACCGTAGTCGCCTTATCCATAACTCTGTGCCGTCAGCCCTTTCCTACACTTAAATACACACACACACATACACACCCACTGTTACAAGGCAGTGGTTTCAGCAGACCCATAACATAAGGAAGCTGTTTTTGTTGTTTTGTTTTGCTTTGGCACAAAATGGAAAGCAGAGCTACATGATTTTTCTCTGCTAATGAATTACCAAAACAAAATGGAAATGCATAATTGGAAGGTAGTAACTATTACCAATCCTAGGGGAGACCTCATCCTACACTTTCAACCTGAGGCTATTTTATAAGCGGAGGGGAGTTTGCATAGATAGGTAGATTTTTGTGTATGCTTCAGACCAACACATCTTCAAGCTTTCTCTCTTCCTTCTCCTAGACAGTGTGAAATCTGGGAATCAAGCACAGTATGTGGGAGGGGAAACAAAGGAAGAGAGTCAAGCAGTTAATTATCAAGCACCTTCTCATAGTTAAACCCAACTAAGTCCAATCCCAGGAAGCAGGCTGAGTCTTGAGGCTCACAGCAGAAGAGAGCAGAGTGCTCTAGCCACCAGCTGAGCAGCTGACAGCCACCATCTGTTGTGCCAGCAACCAGAAGGGAGGAGGCAGATTAAAAAGAGCCATCATAAGCATTTTGACAGCACTGGGAGTGGGGAGGAGTGATAACAGCATTTATCTAGCTGTAGAGCAATGGTAAAATAGGATGGGGGGAAGGGGTTTCATCTGATCAGCAAGATGCCTAGTGTCTGGGACATTAGGTCTGACAGAGGAATATCTTTCACAATTTTACAGGAACCAAGATCTTTGGCTATAGATGCCAAGAATGCAAAAATGATGTTTTAAAAAATCAAATGTTTAAAGAAACAATGCAGTCTAATCTTCAAGCCACTGTGCTATTTCAGTTAAGGTAACAAATTCAAATGTGACTTTAAGCAAAGGATCTTTCCAATCCAGATTAATAACTGGCAGCCGAATGGTAGATGAATTTCAATGTAGGAAAGAGGAAAAATAGCCACCACCTTAATTATACAAAAATGTGGCATGGATTTAATTTTTCCTCATATACATGAGCAGCATGCAGAGAAATTTCTGTCTTCTCTTCTTGAAATGCCAGAACTCAAGAGTCGTTCAATAAATGAGACCAGCAAATAGGCTCAGAGGTAACACAAGGAGGCATTTATTAATACGATGCATCATCTAATTATGGAAGCGGTTTCCATAATCACATTTTCAAATGTGAAAGTAGCCACTATCTTTGACATTTTAAAATAAATATTTAGTATAAATAATAAAGTTGGTCTTAAATGAACTTGAAAACAAGTATATGTTGGAAATAGAAAACAATGTGTTTAGAAAGTTTAGACTACTAACATGTCATGTTTGCCAATCCCTCCAACATTCACATGAATTCTCTCACTGGAGAATTCAAAAGTCAGTCAACCTAAAAAGTAGGAGAATCACCAAGTTTGCCTAGTCATTCAACCCCTCTCATGCTTCTGGGCAGTAAAAAGGACTGAACAAGTTGAGCACTAGAATAGAATAGAATAGAATAGAATAGAATAGAATAGAATAGAATAGAATAGAATAGAATAGAATAGAATAGAATAGAATAGAATAGAATAGAATAGAATAGAATAGAATAGAATAGAATAGAATGTTGGAAGGGACCTTGGAGGTCTTCTAGTCCAACCCTATACCATTTTAAACAAATGATTGTCCAATCTCTTCTGGCATTGGGATTACTTAGTCTGCAGCATCTAGATGATGCTTTCTTAACACAAAGAAAAGTATTCTTACTGCTGAAGTTTTGTAGATCAAACTGCTGTTAGGTTAAGCTACGATAGGCCATGAAACGATGTCATACTCTTAGCAAATATATCACAAAAGATGGGCATGAGATCATATGGGAGGATATGCAATATTGTAATTGGATCGTGCTGCCTTTTTTAGTAATAGTTAAATAACTGTACTTTGCAATTCTGTAGGGCTTTAAAAATCTTTAAATAATGCTTACAACAAAAAACTAAGGTAGGCCACTGTGATTATCCCTCATTGTGAGGTTAGAGAAGAGATTAAGAGGCTTGTTTAGGTCCAGTTAATATGCTGGGTTTGTTAACCAAAAGACTGGCAGTTTGAAACCCAAATACTGCCCCAGCTCCTGCCAACCTAACAGTTCAAAAGCATGGCAAATGCGAGTAGATAAATAGGTTACCACTTTGGTGGGAAGGTAACAGCATTCTGTGTTCCTTGGCCTATAGTCATACTTGCCACATGGCCATGGAAGCCTCTTCAGTCAACACTGGCTCCCTCAGCTAAAAAATGGAGATAAGCACTGCCCCCTAGAAGGGGACACAACTGGACAGGAGAAATATTTAACCTTTTAGATCACCTAATCCATGACTGATTGAAATTAACCTTTTCCCCATGTTAGCTATTCTATTATTCTTTGTACTAGTTCAGTTCCTTAGGCTGAACTAACAACAATTAGCAGTAACCATTGGTGCAGTCCCCTAATACTTGTGCCTACTGAAATGCTCATCCTGAAGACCTGTTCTCAGCTACTTTGGAAATGGTTAGAATATCTCATTGTACCAAGAAGGCATCTTTCTGAATGGAAGCAACTTTAGCATGCAAACTAAGTTATCTCAAGTGAATATTGACATTTTTCAGACTTGAGTCCTTTAAAAAAAACCAAATTTGACAGAATAAAGTAGTTCCATTAGATAAAGCAATCATAACATTACAATACTGAATGCTATTATACTGCCAATGGTTTCACAGTTGTATTTAATGAGATTCCAAATTTTATGCATCTTCCTGCAACAGAGATATATAATTAAAAACAGCTTCATCTGCCTTGAGATTCAAAAAGCTATGCTCATCTACTCCATTTATTTGCTGCGTATCAGTTAATGACTGAAATGATGTACAAATAGATATTTTGTTGTTGTTAGTTGCGAAGTCATGTCCAACCCATCGCGACCCCATGGACAACATTCCTCCAGGCCTTCCTGTCCTCTACCATCTTCTGGAGTCCATTTAAGCTCACGCCTACTGCTTCAGTGACTCCATCTGAGAGTGAACTTCTCATCTTCTCCAGTGAGTCCTTCCTTCTCATTAGGTGGCCAAAGTATTTGAGTTTTAGCTTCAGGATCTGGCCTTCTAAAGAGCAGTCAGGGTTGATCTCCTCTAGGACTGACCGGTTTGATCGCCTTGCAGTCCAAGGGACTCGCAGGAGTCTTCTCCAGCACCATAGTTCAAAGGCTTCAATTCTTTGGCGCTCAGCCTTTCTTATGGTCCAACTTTCACTGCCATACATTGCAAACAAATAGATATATACATTACAAATTAACAGTGCAATCTTGAACATACTTATCTGGAAGTCAGTCCCATAGGATACATTGAAAATTACTTCTGATAATAGTGAAGTATCTAAAGTAATGTCTAGGAAAGTATTGTAATATAAACTTTCTTGTAATACAAACTTTCTTTGGAGTGTTCAAACTTTAACAGTGGGGCAAACCCCCATAAACCCTAGCTCTTCTATTTTTGATCTTCTCATGTGGTAGCAAAAAGTACCCCCACATATACATATGAGCTGCATTTACTATCAAACCTATAAACTGCACACCCATACATGTGAACAGCTTAAAGTACCCTTGTAAGAAAATATTCACAGTGTGCTAAATTAAATAGTGGTGGTGGTGGGGATCAATCAGGAACTTATAACCTAGTAAACCAAATTGTTTATATTTACTGACCTACATCAGAGATAGTATGGCTAGTATGCTGACCTAGAACGAAGTGAAAAATAATAAGGCTATCCGGATGAGTTTTGTAATGTAGCGTGGTCTGGACCATGAGGGAACAGCTGACAAGGGAGACTCTGTAAACCAGCTTTATTTCAGTTCCTAACAAGACAAAAACGGAGCTCTTTCAGAGTACCTTAAATACTCTAGCCGGTGCACTTTTGACCAATCCCTGCATTGGAATATCCCGCCGAATGCTGGCCAGCCAATCCGAGCATATGCCGGAGCCACCTGGTGTTGCCGGTGGCCGAGCTGTCAAATTACCTCAACTTATGTACACAACACCCCTTCCCCCAATATAAGAACAATAAACACATAATAACTTGACACTGTTGTAGTGTGCGAATTCTTGATCGCCTTCACCCTTTGACCTCAAGTCCTTACATAGTCCTCCAGATATGCCGGTGCCTTGTGAGTCCTGCAAGAATGCCTTATAAGCTGCTCACACCTGGCAGGTGTCAGGCCCTGATCTTCTACGCCCCAACTGTCCTCGTGAGCTAGGTTAAGTGGTTGTCCGCCCTGGTTCAGTATCTCTGTGAATGGTTCAGTGTCAGTGAAGGCCTCTTGCCTCTTCTGCCCAATTGCCAAGGGTTGAGGAGCAGGAAGATAAACATCAAGGTCTCTTGGTGGTGTTGGATTGACCGGGGTCAATGGTGGTGATTGGAGGGCTTGCTCACGTTGCTGCTTTTCCAGGGCCCGCTTCCTTAGTTGGTCGATGTGCCTTCTGACCTGGTGGCCCCCTTCCCCCTCTATAATGTATGATAATGGTCCAGTTTTGTCAACCACCACCCCTTGAGCTCACATGTCCCCAGAGCCATCGTTCCTGGCCCACACCAGTTCGCCAATGTCTAACTCCCTGGCGGGGTGGGCTGCTCTGCCTCTGCAGCCACTCTATCAGGGTGCAGTCTGTCCAACTTTGTAATGAGATGCCGGCCCCAATGCAGCTCAGCAGGACTCTTGCCAGTGGCTGTGCATGGTGTGGAGTGTTGTGGTAGTAAGAATTGAGCCAACCTTTGGTTCCAATCACCGGTGATGATGCATCTCAAAGCATCCTTGGTTGTTCTCACCATTCTTTCTGCAAGGCCATTGGTCGATGGGTGGAAGGGCGCAGACGTGACCCTGGTGAAAGTTGGCCCTGGTGAAAGCCTGGAAATCAGCAGATGTGAATTGTGGGCCATTGTCAGAGACTAACACATCCAGCAGACCATGCGTAGCAAAGAGCCCCCTTAGCACCTGTACAGTTTTGGCTGTGGTCATGCTCTTAACTGGAACCACCTCCAACCATTTCGAATAACTGTCCACTACCACTAGGAATAGCTGACCTTGGAAAGGCCCTGCATAATCTATGTGGACCCTAGACCATGGAGTGTGTGTTGTCTCCCATTTATGCACAGGAGCATGTGGTTGTTCTGGCCAGGATCTCTGACACTGATAGCAACCCGCTATTTTTTCCTCTATTGCTTTGTCCAGGCCTGGCCACCACAAATAACTCCATGCTAACGCCTTTATCCTCACAACCCCAGGGTGTCCTTCGTGCAGTGCTTGCAGGACCCTATTCTTTAGTTTATCAGGGATCACAACCCTGCTTCCCCATAACAGGCAGCCTTTATGGGAAGACAATTCGTGCCTTCTTGTGAAATACGCCTGGAACTCAGACCCCGGGCTCTTCTCCTGCCACCCTGATGCTACCCGAGCTAATACCCTGCTTAGGACCTTATCTGCTGCTGTACTGACAGCAATGTCTTTAGCTTGGAGTTAGGGAGTTCCTGGATGGCTAAGATATGACCTGCCGGTGCCAGGTCTGGCTCACCTACTGCTAGAGGCAATCTACTCAACCCATCTGCATGGCACATTTCCTTCCCTGGTTTGTAGACCAATCTATATGTATAGGCAGAGAGAAACACGGACCATCTTAAAATCCTGGGAGACAGAATTTGTGGTGTTGCTTTGTCTGTTGTAAACAATCCTAACAAGGGTTTGTGATCAGTAAAGATGGTGAACTCTCTACCATATAGGTAATCATGGAATTTCTTTATGCCTGCAACTAGGGCCAAGACCTCTTTATCTATCTGGGCATAATTCCTTTCAGCTTTTGAGAGTGTCCTGGAATAGAAAGAAATTGGCTTTTGATCTCCATTTTTCTCTAAATGACTTAGTACTGCGCCCACACCATAAAGATAGGCATCACATGCTAAACAGATGGGCTTCTTCTCAATGAAATGAGTGACTGCTGAATTGCTGGACAGCAATTGCTTAAGGCTCTTAAAACTGTTGTCATGTATAGTGGACCACTTCCAAGGGGTTTTCTTGTCCAGCAATCTATGTAATGGCTCTGCAATAGTTGCCTTGTGGGGCAAAAATGCATGATAAAAGTTAAGCAGCCCCAGGAAAGCCTGTAGTTCCTCCTTGTTTTTAGGCGTAGGAGCCATCTTGCTCTTACCTTGGAGTAAGTGGGGTGGATGCCCTGTGCATCTACCCTGAATCCGTGGATGCCACTCCAATACTGCATTTTTCATTTTTAAGTTTGAGGCCAGCAGCACGGAATCTACTTAACACAGCCTGCAACCTATCTGCTAAAACGTCCTCTGACTCTCCAGCAATTAGAACGTCATCAAAATACGGACACACTCCAGGAATACCCTTCAGCATCTTCTCCATCACTTCTTGGAAGATCCCAGGAGCCACAGAGATGCCAAACTGTAAACAGTTCACTCTGAAGGCTCCTCTGTGTGTCACTATAGTTTGAACATCTGCTGTTTCCCGGGCAACCGGGAATTGCTGGTACACTTGCTCCAAGTCGAGCTTGGCAAAGATGGCGCCGGACTGTATTGCCGAGAGGACGTGTTTAACCGATGGGACCAGGTAAGCATGCGGATTTAAGGCCCGGTTTACCGTGGCCTTGTAATCCGCACATTTTCTAATTTCCCCATTTGGCTTAATGGGGGTGACAATGGGGGTTTCCCAATCTCCCCCTTCCACGGGCTCCAAGATCCCCTGTTTAACTAGCTTTTCTAGTTCACTCTCAATTTTGTGTTTGAGAGTGAACAGAACCCTCCTGGCCTTGATTCTTACCAGCAGGCCATCGGGTCTTAATTTCAACTTAATGGGGCCCCCCGTGTATTTTCCCAGTTTGCCATCAAACACGTCTGCAAATTTTTTGCAGACAGATTCGGGGCTCCTGGACTGGATGGTATTAAGAGCCTTGGTGGAGCAGTGGGCTAATGCCTCCTTAAGTAACACCAGCTGCCTGCAATTAGTGCAGGTTCGAGTCCCACCAGGCTCAAGGTTGACTCAGCCTTCCATCCTTCTGAGGTAGGTAAAATAAGAACCCAGATTGTTGGGGGCAATAAGCTGACTTTGTAATAATGCCGCTTGGGGGGGGGCGAAAGCCCTAATAAGCAGGCATATACATAGAATGAAGGCTATTGCTAAGCACATTGATTTGTGCTTTAGATTGTAAGCCGCCCTGAGTCTTCGGAGAAGGGCGGGATATAAATGGGATTTTTTAAAAAAAACAACTCCCCCAAGCCAAATGCCCAGGGCATCGAACCATTCCAGCCCCACCAAATTAGTCATCTTGCCTTCCGTTACTAATATGTCTAAGTGACCCAGGAACCCCTTATATCCTACTAATAATGTGGCCTTTCCCTTCATTTTAATTGGGGCCTGTTGGAAATCCGCTAATTGAAGTTGGGTTGGTTCCAAGGGAATCAGCCGCCTGCTCTGGCCACAAATCGATAAAAATGTCTCATAAGATATTATTGAGACAGACAAACCTGAATCCACTTCCATTTTGCAAGGAATTCCTTGCAAGCGGATCTCAATTTTGACTTTTGGCTTAAGCAGCTGGTGGATTGTTGACTGGCACACCACTTCCATACTTTCTACAATTGTTTGTGTCAGGGTTCCAGGGGGCTCAGTGCCGGGGAATGGCGGGGTTTCTGTACCTGCTGGCGATGAGTCAGGTTCGTTCAGGCTGTCACGGTTGCGGCTGTGGCAGACGGCTCGTATGTGCCAGGTTTTACCGCAAGACTGGCACTTTGCACTGCAGAATCTGCAGGTTGCCCTTGAATGACTACCGCCACAGCTGGCACATCTTAGGTCATTGTCTCTGGAACTGTAGCTCGGGTATCTTGAGTTTTTGTTGGCTGTCCCCGGGTTTTTTTGGTTCCCACCGTTGTCGCGTCGGACTTTGAATTTCTCAAGCCTTTGCAGAATGGTATCAATTTCTGCTTCATTTTCGGGTTCTTCACCTCTGCCGTCCGCAATGCTGTCCTGGTGGACAGATCCACTGGAGCTGTTGCCGGGTCGGAGTGCATTTCTTCGGTTGATTGCCTCCTGGGCCATTATTTCGTCAATGACCTCTGACAGGCTCAGAGAAGGCTTAGCGATTATCTTTTGCTGAAGCCGCTCATCACTCAATCCGAAGATGATCTGATCTCGAGTCCGGTCTTCCAGATCGGGAAACTTACACATGCGAGCAGCTTGCCGTACTGCGGTGACAAAGTCAGTCGATGATTCGCCGGGGAACTGGTTCTGCTGGATGAACTGTAGCCGCCAGAAAAGTTCAGACCTCTTCGGCATGAAACGTTGGCTGAGTTTGTCAGCGAGGTCAGTGTACGAGATGGTTGTGACAGGATCTGGGTTGCACAACCTGATGGCTACATCATAAACAGCCGGACCACTGAGGCACAGCAAAGCCTTCATGCGTTCTTCCGTTATTCGGTTTACCAGGAGGTGGCCTTCGATCTGACTCAAGTGCGACTCCCAGTGCTCAGGGTAGCGGATATCAAATTCGTGGATGTGCCCGAGTTGTGTCATGCTGTCCCAGTCCTGGATACTGCTTCAGCGGGAAGGAATTTTTTCCGGAAGAGTTTTCTCTTTCCACCTTTCCCAATGACTCAGCTAGTGATTCAGCTCAGCGTGAAGCAGTATCCCACCCTCGTCGCCACTATAATGTAGCGTGGTCTGGACCGTGAGGGAACAGCTGACAACGGAGACTCTATAAACCAGCTTTATTTCAGTTCCGAACAAGACAAAAACGAAGCTCTTTCAGAGCCCCTTAAATACTCTAGCTGGTGCACTTTTGACCAATCCCTGCATTGGAATATCCTGCCGAATGCTGACCAGCCAATCCGAGCGTATGCCGGCACCACCTGGTGTTGCCGGTGGCCGAGCTGTCAAATTACCTCAACTATGTACACAACAAGTTTATCAAAATATTCCAACATCATATTTACTTTGGGCTGTGTCTACCTTTTCCTTTGTCCTGCCTTTGCAATGTGGCAGGCCAAAAGTACATAAGCTGTAGTTCTGTATGAGCTGCCAACAAGGTGTCAGTGTTTTGCTGGGAGCCCATTGTGCTCCCAAATTTATTGTTCACATGCTAATAAAATTATGTCACATCTTCAGAGTGACCTGGTTGTTTTACATGAGCCAGACTTTGGCCACAACATCAAGCTGGCTGAAATGGTCTAAAAGGGTCAGTGACAACATTCATATAACACAGTAACAGTCTTTTACACCTTCAGGAGCCTTGTGCAATCAGGATTCTCCATCTCATGATGTTACACTTCTTCAGGCCTCCTCAATACAGAGATGTTGGAGTGGAAAATATGAAACCAGTGCTACTTTTTCATCTTGCCTCCACTGTTACACTTTGACTGATTGATTATTTAAACAATATATATAGCCCACCCAACTTATCATTGTGGCCCTGGACAGCTAACATCAGGTTAAAAAACAAAGTAAATTTTTAAAAAGAGTAAAAGAAAATAAAAGTAGAGAAAATAATGCATCCTAGGCCAACCACAGTCCTGTACACAGTTATGAATACCTGATAACTTAAAATAATGAGTATGGTGGAATCTGTGGCTGAGTAATGGGAGGGAGGAGTAAAGAGAAACATTAGTCTTGATTCTATGGAGATTCTCAATCATCTGGATCAAAGAAAAAAAAAACAAAGCAAGTCCAATTGCATTTGAAAAGCATCTTTGGGATGAGCCTTGAATTGGTGCTATACAGGAAGCCGGGCAGAAAGTATTCTCCCTAATTCTTCACAGCATTTATCAGATAGCTATGCAGAGTGTGCTTTAGCTTGGCAACATTCTGTCTACTTTAGGTGAACAGCAATAAAGAAATTGCTTTCAGAATGTATGTGTGTGTTCTTGTTTTCCCATGCCTGACAGCAAGACTGGACTTTTTTCTAAACTTTTTTTTTTGGGGGGGGGGATGGCAGACTGAAGAAAGCTCCACAAAAACTGGAGCAGACAACCACAGCAGGAAATAAAGATGAAATGATGGATTAAAACCTTGATTTTATAAATAAGATTTTGGAATTAATTATAAAGACTTCTTTCCATGGGAAAATGCTTTTGCATAGACAAGACTTTAAAAATTAGACATAGAGGGAACAAAAGATTACAATTAAAAGAAAAGAACACTCAAATTCAACTTACAATTACAGAATGAAGCAAATTAGTTTAACATTGGACATACTGAAGGATATTTTTTGAACAATGGAGCTAGTAGTTAATTTTAAGTATATCTGCCTCCGGAGATAAACTGTGTTTAGAAGATGTTATGGAAGAAGAAAAACTTCTACCTGACAAGATCAAGACTGAGTTGAAAGTGGATACAAAAATGACACACTACAAGAATGACACAGAAAAAGGTGCTATACTAGATATACAAAAAAATCAGCTGATATCTTAATAATTAAAAGAGGTATACAAATAACACAGCAAAAGAGTGACCTAGATAATTTTTCTATACTAGATTTATAAAGGAGATTTATTAAATTGAAGAATTTTGTAAGAAAAGATAAAGTGAAACAAATGAGTTCTACGACATTATCTGAAGGGACTAAAGATCAAGTTTGTTATAAGTAAAAGGAAGGAGAATAAAATTTATTTATCTGACCAAGGTTAAAATATCTCTGGTAACCCTTAATGAACTTTTGCTGTTATCAGGACTGAAATGACAATGCTTTATGGATTTGTTTATAGATAAGAGATTGGTGATGGAAAGAAGGTGATAAGTTACCAAAATTGTTTATACCTGTAATGAAGGGGGAAGTCACTTCTCTACATATTTCTTTTTTTTCCCTTCACTATATTCTTTTTTCTCTTTTTCTTCCTATTCTTTTCCTTTCTTTTCTGCACCTTCTATTATTTTCTTTTTGGTCATTATTTTTTAGTTTGAATTATTTTTTACTATTGTAGTTGTGATCTTTAATAAAAATTACTATGAAAAATAATTGATATAGTAATTAACAGTTGTTAAAACTAAAGTTACTGATAGATTTTGATG
This sequence comes from Vipera berus, assembly GCF_964194415.1. NCBI lineage: Eukaryota > Metazoa > Chordata > Lepidosauria > Squamata > Viperidae > Vipera > Vipera berus. Next base: position 109,577,243 of record NC_138204.1, read on the forward strand.
ATTTCTTTTTAGACAGGATGGTGGAAATTAAATAAATCACTTGACTGCAGGACAAACAATAAGCCACAGGGAATGTTCATAATCAGTAGGAGTATATCTCTAATTGCTTCACAGTGAACCATCATGATGTTCCTGGATTCAGCTGTTTAAATGAGATGGAATAGATTTATATGTCATACAAGTCACAGTTTTTTTTAAATAATGGATAAGCCACTTTGTTGGATTGGCATGTTAAGTTAAATACACCATGGTTTATAACTTCAAATGCTTCACATAACATAATACTTGCAAGCAAATCACTTTATGGTTTAGTATGACTCGTAAAGCTACTCTTTTTGTGGCTCAAGATATCATTTCCCTGTTAATTGTTAAAAGATTAAAAGACTAGAATGGAAGGCGTCTGCTCTGACTGATGCTGTCATGATACCTAGAGCCTGTCAGTTTTCCACTTAATACTTAAGTTCTTTTCTTTCTTCAGGATAAAGTTCTGCCTGATATAATGTAACAGAATGAGACCTTTCTGTCTCTGTCTCTCTCTGTCTCTGTCCCACACTTTCTCTGTCTCTGTCTGTCTCTCTCTCTTAATAAACATAATAAAAAGTAGTATAAACTGAACTAAAAGAAAAAGAAAAGGAAGCTACAGAAAGAGAAAAAAGCATTCCAACCCTATCTTACCTAGTAAGTGGGACAAATACATCACAGCCTCCTCCACAACTGGCAGAACCATCCCTCCTGCAAGGAGACACCAGCCACATTTGGACCCAACCACATGCACATTCCAGGAAGCTTGTCACCCCCTTGTCCTTTGCCATATGTCCCTACACCCATTACCATTAAGATGATCTCCCTCAGTATCCAACTCCCCCTCCCATCCTCCTACTGTCTATAGTCGGAGGAAAGGAAAGACCTGGAGGGACAGGAAGAAGAACTTCAACCAAGACCACAGGTAAGTAAAAGAAATGAGTTCTCAGACTTAGAAACAACTTAAACTAAATTGTCCCTAATTTTCACAAAAATAAAGGATGAGAGGGGGAAAATGCATTCAGACTTGCAAGATACGGTTCCTGCACCTTTATAATAAAAGGTTCTATTGGCCTGCATGACTTTGATTTCCTACTCTAGTTTGGTGTGGTGGAATCTCCAGCTGGAATGGAGGGAGGGTCAGGAGGGTTCTGAATTTAGAGGTGTCACACTGCACAAAGCAAAAGAGGCCAGACATCCTCAAGCCTAGGGTATCCATCCACCAGATACATTTAGATCAGGGAACCAATAAAACCCACCCAGGCTACCAGTTCTGCTGAACATGCGTTCAGCACCCTGGACAGCAAGTCCATCACTCACCATTCAGTCTACCAATAACTCCACCCTATTCCTAACTCCCAGCCACCCATTCTCCCCAAGGTCACAGGAAGAACACCCTCACCATGATCAGGCCTGGCAGGGAAGATCTTCCCCACCGCACTTTACTCTCACCCAAGGATGACAGGCAACTCAAGTCTCAACCAGCCAACACTCCCAGGCTGCCAAATGCTATATACTTGGATCTTCACAAGAACTTCAGCAGCAAGGCTGATCCCAGTACAATCCAGTTCAGAGTCCCAGGAAAAATCCTGATCCTTATGTGTGAAAAATTATATTCCACTTCCAGGTTTCAAGTCACAGAGTTAATTTTCAATTTTTGAATTTGCCTCAATTTGAGAGAAATAGATGCATTTTTTTTTTAAAAAAAGCTGACATTAAAAAGTCATCAATGTCGCTTTTTGAGTGAGTGATCAATATATATATATATATATATATATATATATATATATATATATATATATATATATATATATATATATATATATATATATATATATATATATATTTGTTTTCTGAGGTTTTCGCGGGTGTTTGTATGTGGATCTTTGGTTATTCGGGTTTTTTCCCCGCGTAGAACTAAAGGTGTAGGCGCAACGTTTCGACGGAATCCCATCCGTCATCATCAGGCTGGTGGCTTTAGCTTCCTTCTTCTGGGAGAAGCATGTGGCTGTTTGTTCCTCTTTTTTAAACTGCCAGAGGGGGTGTGTTCTGTGGGTGGAGGTGTGCTCTGATTGGGTGGGGGACCAAGTGTGTTCTGATTGGGTGGGAGTGTGTTTTGAATGGTGGGTGTGTTCTGATTGGGTGGGGGTGTGTTCTGAGTGGATGGGCTGGTCTCAGCTGCCAGCCCCAGACCTGAGCTGGTGAGTTGTGCTGCTTTTGTACGGCTTCGTGTTTGTGGTGGTGCCATGTTTTTATAGTGGGTGTCAGTTTGCTTATTGTGTGGTTTGGAGGGGTTTAAAGTGGCTGATGTTGCAGCTGTAGTTAGGTTTCTGTTTTGTGGTTGTGCCTCGTTATCATTGTGGGTTCGGATTTGCTTTTTGAATGGTTGTGTGGTGGTGATGTCATGTGATGTTATCATGAGTTTGGGTATGATACTCACAAAGTGGGATCGCAACATTTTGATATCAATAGAGAGCCCTATCTGTATTGGGTCGATACTGATGCCCTGCCTCTAGGCAATATTTTGTCTGAGACCAAGATTCTACTTTTTTCATCACAAAACAGTGCTGATCATAAAATGATAAACCAAATGTATGGGGATGGTGGTATCAATCTACATTTGGGGAGTGTGTTCCCAGTATCCTCAACTTCCTGACATGCATATATATATCCAGGGCATTACTCCTCCCTTCAAGTCTATCACAGCAAAACTCTCCTGCTTCATTGTATCCTATTTATCAATACATTTGATTTAATATTTAAATCACATCTACAATTATTCTTGACAAATCACAGTTTAACAAATATATTGATATAACTTATTATAATATATTAATTAAAGCTATTATTATGCTCTCAAATTAATTCAACTTGTACCCAACTTTTCTATCCCTATCTCTCAAAACAGCTAATACAGTCACAAAGCTTATACACACAGAAACACACGAACTAAACCTCAATTAAAATTATAACCCCTATAGCTAAAATCATCAACAATGTAACCTAAAAAGTCTTGTTACAATGAATGTCTTGACTGCTTTATCATAACGGGGGCTAAATGCATTTTTAATTCACTTGAACTGCAATAAAACTGTGAAAAAATCTTCCTCTCTGACATAAAGCTCAGTGGCTTAAACAGTGTTATGCGTCCAAAAGAGAAAACAAACTCAAAATCATTTGGACTTGATAAGGATGGAAATGTATGGGATACAGCTAAAGCATATTATATTTAGAGGTATAGCTATAACATATGTATATGGCAAAGAAAAATAAACAAAGAAGACAGCAATATGTACTGTTAAAAGAAAAATTTGGAAAGTTAGAATCAGAATTACACAGAATCCACAGAAAAAGACTTTGAAAAGAGAAATGGAACTAATAAAACACAAACTAAATTTGTTGGATTCAGAAAAACTGGCACAGCAGATAAAAAGAGCGAAACAATTTTTTTTTCAAAAATGCAAATAAACTTAAAAAACAAAAAGAGAAGAAAATGATAGATAACTTAGTAGATGAAAAAGGTTGTCTACAATTTAAAAATGAAGAAATAAAAAATAATTAAAGAATATTACAAGAAACTGTATGACAAAGAAGAAATTCCAAGAGAGAGAATGATTCAATATTTAGAAGAAAACAAGCTTCCAAAAATTCCAGAGACATTTAAGACTATGTTAGAGGGAAAAATTACAATGATGGAAATATCAGAGGCCATAAGAAGGGGAAAAAACAAAAAACACCAGGTCCAGATGCATTACTGGCAGAGTTATACAAAACTCTACAAGACATACTAAGTGAACCATTGAAAGAAATTTGTAATGGACTTTTGTTGGAGGCCAAACTCCCAGCCACATGGATGGAAGCAAACATTACTTTAATACCAAAAGAAGATTCAGATTGACACAGATTAAAAACTACAGACCGATATCGTTGCTCAATGTGGATTATAAAAACTTTACTTTGATAATGGCAGAGAGATTGAAAAAATAGTTAATGGAATTTATACGTCCAGACCAAAATGTTTTTCTACCAAAGACACAAATTAAAAACAATTTAAGAGTGATAATGGACGTATTAGAATACTATAAATTACACCCAGGGAAACAATTGGCACTAATATTTCTAGGTGCTCAAAAGGCATTTGATAATATTTCCTGGCAATTTATGACTCAGCAACTACAAATAATGGACTTTGGACAGAACTTTATAAATATGATAAAAACAATATATAATAAACAAACAGCGAAAGTGATCATGAATGGAGATTACACTGAGAACTTTGAGATAAGAAAAGGTACAAGGCAAAGATGTCCACTATCTCCATTGTTATTCATTTTCACTCTGGAAGTTTTAAATAGAAATATAGAAATTAAAGGACTGGAAATAAAAGGTGAAACATATAAATTACAAGCATTTGCTGATGATTTGGTATTTATCTTAGAAGAACCTTTGGAAATGATTCCTAAATTACTGGGAAAGATAGAACAGTATGGAGAAATGGAAGGACTGAAAATAAACAGAGAAAAAATTAAAGTAATAGTTAAAAATCTTACAGATAAACAAAAAAATTGTCAGAAAAAACAGAATTACAGATAGTGAAAAAGATTAAACACCTGGGTATACCTTTAACAGCAAGATGCTCAACAATAAAAGAAGATAATTACATAAAATTACTGAATCAAATAAAATTGGACTTGGAAAAATGGAAACAACTGCAACTGTCAATATTAGGAAGAATTGCTACAGTGAAAATGAAAGTACTGCTGAAAATTTTATTTCTATTCCAAACAATTCCCATAAAACTTGAGATTTTTTTATATATATTTTTTGGAGATTATCCATTTTCGCTCTGTGGTGTGTGTGTGTGTGTGTGTGTGTGTGTGTGTGTGTGTGTGTGTGCGTGCGTGCGCGTATTAGACACCAGCACATGCATATTAGACACTGAAAGACTGAATAAGGAAACACTGAATAAGGGAAAGTAAGAGTGAGGATCAGACAAACAGTGGAATATCACTTTCAAAGACCTGCAGTTGAATTTTTACAAAACCTAGTATGCTTCATACTGAAGGACCAAGTTACACCAGCTCACTACATCTGGCTGCCATATGCTAAATAAATAAAATTTAATCTGGCAGAATAGGCATATTGTTGCATGTACCACAGGTTACAGACCTTCATTTGGCCAGTCCAGGAAAACATGCTTTCTCTGACATCGTACCCACCTTATGGAACATTCTTTCCCTCGAAATTAGATTAGCTTCATCTTTATGATATTCTGGAAGTCCCTCAAGACCTGATTATGTAGTCAGAACTGGGGCTTCCAGGGAACTAGAGATATGCACAGATAGTTCCATTGCTAGGTACTTACTCCTATCCTCCCTTTGCCTAAGGTTGGTATATTTGTTTTTATAGTTTTTATTTTAATCTGGATTTTATAACTTTATATTGCTTGTCTCTATGTGTGTGTATGTGTGTGTGTATTGATTGATTGATTGATTGATTGATTGATTGATTGTTATACGCTGTCCAGAGTCACATTTTATGAGACGAGTAGCCATATAAATTAAATAAATAGATAAATAAAAACTCTCAGCATGGTTTAATTTTCCTAGAAATTTTAGCCCTCTGATGAGCAAACAAAACAAAACAAAAACACCTTATAGGGACCCTTAGATCTCAGTGCTTTTTTATATATCAGAAAATGTCAGGTCAGTCCAGAGTTCCAGCTCACCTAACTCCAGAACTGAGTATGCGTTAGAAAGCTGACCCAAGATGAATTCCTTTCCTTTAATTAAGGATACGGCTGCAGCCAGGGGATTCTTGTGCAGCAAATGTTTTTACATAAAGTAACACTATCTGCACTGAATCCATTAGCGGTATATATCTTGACCTTATTTTCAACCTCTTTCATAATTCCATTTTAGTTTGTTCTTATTTAGGACATATTTAGAAGAAGTGGAATCAAAGTGCCTTGTAAATATTACATTTTCCACATATATCATTCAGCTAGTATACATTTTACTAATCCTTAATCACATTAAATGCAATAATGCAGGGATTTATAAAAGCTTTTCTTAAAATTTGTGCAAAAATAAATTGGCCAATGCCACATCTTGGGTGACAACTAATTCATTTAGTTCCATTCCCAGTTCCATTTATATGTGTTTTTGAAATTCTCATTGTACTAATTACATTATAAAGCTGACTTAGATTTCCCCCTACTAATTAATAAGTCATTCACCCTCACCCACCCTTTACTACTGTTGCTCTTTGACTATTCACAAGAAATGTATTTTTCCAGTCATAAGCTAAGCAGGCCTATGCAGGGTTATTTGAAATTAACTCCATTACACACAGTAAAATTAGTTTCAAGGAAAATCATAGATTTATTGAAAAAGTGATGTGAAAAATTCTCGTATTTCTCTTTTAGAAATTGAATATGAGAAAAAGCCCCTTCCTTTCTCTTTCTGTTCCTACACCCACACATTTTTCAAAGTTCTTATGGCACTGGCATCGAGGAACCTCCTATCCAAAACTGGATATGTTATTTTATTCTTCGACTGCTGTAGTGGTTAAGGCACCAGGCTAGAAATCTGGAAACTTTGAGGTGTACTCGCACCTTAGGGACTACTGTGGTGGATGGGATAAGTTCTCAATCAATCAGAATAGATCTGGAAGGGACCTTGGTGGTCTTCTAGTCCAACCCCCTGCTCAAGCAGGAGACCCTATACCATTTGAGACAAGTAACTGTATAGTTTCTTCTTAAAAATCTACAGTGATGAAGCACCACAACTTCTGATGGCAAGCTGTTCCACTGGTTAATTGTCCTCACTGTTAGGAAGTTTCTCCTTAATTTGAGGCTGCTTCTTTTCTTGTTTAGTTTCCATACATTGTTTCTTGTCCTGACCCTCTCCTCTTTGTGACAACCTCTCAAATACTGGAATACTGCTATCATGTCCCCACTAGTCCTTCTTTTCTCTAGAGTAGCCAAATCCAATTCCTGCAATCATTCTTCATATGTTTTAGCCTCCAGGCCTTTAATCATCTTAGTTGCTCTTCTTTGGACTTTTTCCAAAGTCTCAACATCTTTTTTGTAATGTGGTGACCAAAATTAGATGCAGTGTTCCAGGTGTGGCCATACTAAGGCTTTATAAAGCAGTACTAATACTTCACGTGATTTTTATTCTATGCCTACTATGTATTACTCTGCAGTTTCTAACACTTTTAGGGACCAATTCCAGGCTTCCATCACATCTTCCAATTGGTCTGGAGTACTAACTTATGGCCAGATATCATCAGCACATGGTTAAGGCACCAGGCTAGAAACCAGGTAACTGTGAGTTTTAGTCCCACCTTAGGCATGAAAGCTGGCTGGGCAACTTTAGGCCAGTCACTCTCTTTCAGTCTGACTCAGTCCCAAGATTGCTGTTGTAGGAAAAATAGGAGAGGGAACGCATATTAGGTATGTTTGCCACCTCAAGTTATTTATAAAAATAATAAAGGTAGCATTAAAAAAATAGTGGAGAAATAGCTCGCTGTGTTTCCTGGTCAAAATGCAAAGGTCCTCTCATTCCCATTTCTCTCTTCCATGTTTCTATTTCCTCTCTGGTTTCCTTCTCTTCCTCTAAAATTTTCCTATTTTCAGTGTCCTGCTACATTTGGGGGCTCTGCCTCCCTTCTCTCTGGGGCCCAGTGAAAAGTTGTTCCCAGTTAGGACAGTGACTGCTCTTTGCTTCAGAAGAGATGTGGGTAGAGGTTGCTTTAATAGCCGCTGGAGGGAGCGTGATGGAGCTGAACTTTAGGCTGTCCCTGTTGTCTGAGATAAAATTCAGGTAAAAACTTTCTGGCACACATCAACCAGAGAAACTATTCAGCAAAAAAAGCTATACAGATGTTTTCAGCAGGAGATGAACACCAGACATGTCTTCAGACAATGCTGCTGCACGACATAAGAGAAGTTGATAAGAAAAAGTATAATTATTCAAGTTGGCCCATTTCCTGTATTACAGGCTGCAATTTCACATCCCATTGAACAGCATGATGCCATCTAGCACATGCTGAAACAACTGATCAGTTACTGGGAAAGGAGGAACTTCTAACAGAACCACAGCATCTATGTTGGGAGTAAAACCAGAGAACTCTCTGTTTCATCTTGCTCCAGATTTTAATTCAAAGAAATTGGAGCATGTATTAATCTGCGATTGTGATACTTTCAGGTGTTTTTTTTTTAAAAAAAGCATGTGTTTCTCTAGGCAATTAGCTGCAAAAGTGACAAATGCAACTTGACTTTAAATGGTTAGTGTTTTCTAATGCAGAATAAAAAGAGGTCCTCATGAATAATTATAGGGCAATATGGAAAACATAGTAATTGGAAGTGGTTATGGACAAGCAGAATGCAAATTGCAATGTGCAGATCAGCCTTTGGTCATTCTGATTGATGATCCAGCATCAGTTTGTCCTGTAATTCTTGCAAACAAAACCAAACTCAGAAAAATACGTCTGTCTCTGCAAAACATTTTTTCAATTCTTAACTAAGAGTTTGGTCTAAGTGGGAAAAAAAGGATTATGCCTTAGTCATAAAGAGATCCTGAATGTGAATGAAATGCAATTTAAAATGAATTGCTGGAACAACATGGAGATTCTAGTTTATTGATTTGTTTGCTATTTTAAAAGTAATCACACAATACAATTCTGCTATGCCACCTTCTCCTAGAAAAACTCAAAATCTATTATTTGTTGTGAAAAAATAACAAAATAATTTGTTGTGTTTGCATTATATTTGTATTACCATTCCCAAATCTTTCATCCAAACAATGAGGTTGGTCATTCCCAATTTCAGTTACAAAAGGCAGGAAAAAAAGTGATTTGCAGAAACAACTGAGTGAAAGTATTCAACTAAAATAGAACTTAAACCTAAACTCCATTTAATTCCACTGTAAAGCAAGCTATTGTGTGCAGATAGGCTTTGCAATCATTGGAAGGGCAAATCAGTGTCTTCCCAAACCTGGATAAGTTACCAAAAATTGGGTTAAAGTGTTTTTTTCTTTGGGTAATAATACATAAACACATTATCCAATCATATCAGGAACATTTAAATTGATTTTAAGTGTTTTACCTACATTGGATAAAAAGGACTTTCTGATAAGTAGTTTTGGATAATAGTTGGAAAAGGGCTGGCCTAGGCTAAATTGAAAAGGTCACAGCATGCAGTGTTCATCCAGATGCACCTCTATACACCACCAAGCAACCACTAAATACATCAGAGGTTAGGGAAAAGGATTCTAGACTTGTGACATGGCCATAAGAGTTATGACCCATCTGGATGGCTGAATTAGGGGGTACAGTTATCAAGATTTTTTTCCCCATAGCAATTGTCAGCATTCCTTCATGGTGCTAAACTCTTGTCACTATTTTTCATTGTACAGTATACCTTTTCTGTTCTCTCTCAAAATGAACTATTCTTTCCTAAAGGAAATCCAAATTTGACAAAGAAAAGTCAAAGTAATTGACAAAGTATCTGTTCTATCCAAACCTATTTGACAACAAGCCTCTAGGAATATTATGGGAATCATTTTCAAATTAATATTGGATTCCACAGAAATGAACTCAATTATGCAAATGTGGGCAATTTCCATCATTTATTTCAGCTGCTGCTACATCTAAAAGAAAAGAGGAAAAACTGATGCTTTCCTTGAAACATAGTGTTTTGAAAAGAAGTTTAAATATGCTGAACTACAGTTCTCAGTAAGCATGGTTGAAGAAAACTGATCTAAAGCTACAACTTTGGCACAGACTTGTATCCCTAAACCTTCTCGAGACTGCACAAACCAAAAGGAACAGTAAAAAAGGGCAATACTCTAAAACAGGGGTCCCCAACTCCTGGTCTGTGGACCAGCACTGGTCCATGGCATGCCAGAAACTGGGCCATGCAAACAAGTGAAGCCCATCCATGGGATGCAGGCAGCAAGCGAAAACATGCCCTTCTCGTCCATGGAAAAACTTCTCTCCACAGAACCAGTCCCTGGTGCCCCAAAGGTTGGGGGCCGCTGTTCTAAAAGGTAACCTTTTTTGACATATGTGGTTTAAAAAATATAGTCGAGGAGCCTGTTGGGGAATAGTCTGAGGATGGGCTCCTTGGTTTTTTTACAAGGAACAGAATCTCTTCAATAATAAACTCACTGAAGTAGCTACATTACACTATTCACTGGATGCAATGATTGTATTAATCACAAATGATGATGTCCAGATTCACTTCTGCATTGCTTTGACCTGTTTATCTATTGAGAGTATCTATGATATATATAATCAAATTTTGCAACTTTATTTCCTAACAAATGTATACGCACATATAATTTTGCTGACATAAGGAGGACAAAAGAGTTTTTTAAAACCAAGTGTTACAGGGAGTAGCTCTTGAAGCAGTTGGTTTTACACCTTCCAAGCAGAAATAATGGATCTGTTCTCCCTTGACAACTTTTAAGATGTGGGAAGCTAATTAATTAGCCAAGCTAATTAATTCAATGAGGAAGCGCTCAAAAAACACCTTCCATAAAAAGGGTGATTTAAAAGTGTATGAACTAAATAAGTGTCTTGGAATAAGATTAGGAATACATTTCTTTAAGACTATAATGTATTTGATGTTACCTTATACTGATTCAGACTATTTAAGCTTTCCAAATTTGATACTTTCTAGATGTATTTGAAAATCCTACCAATTTTAGGCTAACACCTATGCAGGTTATCAAATCTGAAAGGTTCGTCCAAGTTATTGTTGTTTGCTCCAAGTAGATCTCAAATGGAATCAGTCTGGCTATCTGCAAATGTTTTCAACTACCAATGCCAGGTGCTGAATTGAATTAAGACTTCGGCATGCAGGACTTCTTGCATTAACTGTACAGTTAGACAACTCTAGATTTTATATTAAAGCAAAACAATTGGTTTCTCTGTGCCCCTCCACAAGGTGGATATTTATATGGGGAGGAAAGAAATTGCCAGTGCCAAGCTGAATTTGCCACAGAAAACTCTTTGTCTTTTGAAAAGGTACAGTCTTCAGCTGATCAAACTTCACCTAAGAAAATTCCTTAGGTTTGCAACATGTACCAGTAAGTGCTTCATTGTTTAAAAACACTGTGTGCAGGCATAGCATTAAATACCAAAAGCATACATACATGATCTGGAAAGAAACAAGGTTAACCTATATCACATGGCTGTCCCTTATAATTTGATGAATATTTACCATCCATATCTTATACTGTAATAAAAGCAGCAACTTTACAAGACAATGCTGGATTTCACTAATCAGGGTTCAGGGAAAATAAATCTTGAATTTTCAGCTGAGAAAGGTCAGAATGAGTCAATTAAATCAAAATCTGAGTAAAACACTTCATGATTGTGCTACTATGACTACAGAATATCGCTGTATCATACCCTACAACTGCCCAAAGGATGGCGCACTTAAATCCATCATTGAGGAAGCAGAGAAGGGAGCATATAAACATTGATTCACACCCAAGGGGGAAAATATTTGAGTTAGGTATATTGTGATCTTTTACACAAAACTCAAAAGCAGGGGTTTGCCATGAATTAACTGAGAAGCTCACTCTGAGCATCCCAGTGAGTGGGAGTCCAAAAATTGTGAATGAAAACAGAGGAGGACAGATGCACAAGAAGAAAGCAACAACTAAATCACTATGTGATGAAGGAGGCGATCTAAATCTGGGGGAGGAGTAGGCAAGTTCCTGCAATAGACATTAAACAGCCGAGTTAAGAACCATTCTCTGCTGATTTCACAAAGTCCTTTGAAAGGTATAATCATAGCAACTAATTGTCTGGCTGTCACTTTGAGACTTCAGATTTGTTAACCATGGCTCACTTTAAAAGGGTCCACCTTAAAAAAAACCTGAGCAATTTCTCACATGCGTGAAGGCTACCTTAAAAAAAAAGCCTTTCTCCAGCCAGAACTGATTGAAGCCTCAGTGGTACAGCACCCATGGAAAAGTTCCTCTTTAAAAACTTCTTTAAACAGTATCTGCAATAGAGAGTAGAGACCCATTGCATAGACTGAGAAAGAATTACTCACATTATATAATAGAGATGTTCCAGGACAAACCTAAGAAAGAATCACAAAAGAGCTACAGCATTCCTATCTCTGGTCATGCTACTATTCCTCTACCCACCTTTTTTCAAGATTAGTAGCAGCAGCAATATAGATTTCCAGAGTTCCTGCCACTACCATCAAAGAAACGATAAAACAAAAGCTTTTGAGGCAGGGATGGAATTCAGCAGACATTCAGACCGCTTAATAAAATAAAAAGCAAAACATAGCCCCTTTCCATCTAAAGACAGAACCCCACCCCACCCCAAATTCTTCCATTGCTCCCCAACAGGTAGTAACATTATACTGAGCCCAGGATTTCTTTTTTAAGTATATGCACTGGGGGAAAAATGAAAAAGCCATTGTCTACTTTAAGAAAGCCAGCAATCTACCCAAACAGCGATCCCTGCAAATAGCAAATGCTAAAATAAGCCCTTACCTTGAATAACATGCATGTCTCCTGGCACTAGGCTGTGATATCATTCCAGAGACATTATTTGTAATAGAGAGAAAAAAGAAAAAGACTGAAAGAGGGAGGAGAAAAGGGAATAAAAGAGGTGGGGAAAACAGAAAATGAGAAGAGGATTAAGAAAGCGTATGAGAGGAGATGGGAAGGTGCAAAAGAAAAGAATCGAGGGATGATAATTGAGACTGTAAAATCTGTCTCCTGCCTACACAGTGGAAAAGAAATTTCTGACGAGAGAGAGAGAGAGAGAGAGAGAGAGAGAGAGAGAGAGAGAGAGAGAGAGAGAGAGAGAGAGAGAGAGAGAGAGAGAGAGAGAGATTGCACATAACCAGAGAGGGCAGAGGGGAATAACAACACAGAACAGTGTAATCAAGTGAAATTAAATATTAAGAGAAATATTTATGCACAAGGGACTCAGGAGAAGATATTGGGCTGGGCAGGACAGAAATTGAAGGTTTTCTGGAAGTGCTGCTTAATTGTGTTTAATTAAAGTAGGAAAAAAAGAAACCAGGTTGTTTAGGCTGAAAGAACTGTTAAAGGTCTGGTGACCTATAATTCACTCTTGGCAAATTTGTGGTGGAGGGGGACACTAAATAAATATAAACTTCAAAAATACAGGAGGGTTTGCACTAAACTTATGTTTGGGTTGGAAGTTGCAAAAAGATTTTGAAGAAAGCTAAGCACTGCTTTGGAAAAGATTGGGATAGTGAGGTAACTCAGGAACTGTGGCTCTCCGTGGGTATAATCTGCAACTCCTAGGAACCCAAAGTAGCTAGTGGCCAAAGATGTTGAGAAATATAGTTCCAAATTATCTGGATGGCCTCAAAGCCCTACAGTCACTACTTATTCAGTGACTCGCAATACCACAAACCCTCACATCTTATTTGCACATCATACTCCTATGATTCACATATCTCTTCCATAAATACCTATGAGTATCTATGAATATATCCAATCTCAGATTAACTTTGAAATGCTGAATGATGCTGAGACTTGTACAGCTGGAGACCAGGCTGATTGTGATTTTTAAAGGCCACCAGTAACAGTTCTTTGAATGTGGTCCAAATGCTACGATAATTCTTCCCTTCCCAATAGGAAGTTAGCTTGCTGTGGAGTCCCAAAGTCAGCCATAATGTTGTACTTGGTTCCAAGACAGGAAGAACCTGTTCACTAATGTTTTGATCCCAGATTAAACTGTACTTACCTTTACTTGCTTCCCTAAGTATTGCTTATTGACCAACTTCATCATTACTGCACTTGTTGAATCTTGTTAATTAAAGCTTTATTAATTTTATCCTATCTCCCGTCTAAAGAGAACTAGATATGTTAGATTCATTTGGTTTATAATGGAATAAAAACAGAAGAAGTAACTGACTAAGCCTCACCAGCTGAAGCAAAAGAGATGGCTCACTGCACTATAATATCGCCCCCTATTGTCCATGTGTAAATGCTTGAATACATACAGTATTAAGTCAAAGATATGCATGCACCCATTTTTTATTTTTCTAGCCCAACTGGAAGAAGTAAAAACCTAAAGAATGACAACAATGTACATAACCATAGTTTTAATAAACATCCAGGATAGCAAAACAAAGACTGTATTGTGAAGGAGGGAAGGTTCAGCAAGCTCAAAGTTCCTTTGGAACGGCAGGATACAGTTGAAGGATTTCCCTTGTGTCCTTTGGAGCTTTTAAAAGACTGGCTCAAACTATTTCTCTGTTAAGAGACTATTTGGCTTCCTTTGAGGTAGAGTACTGGGGGCTGGTGCCATTCTATTTAATTTAAAGGATATAAGCAACAGGCAGCATTGCATCATTAACAATTGTATTTATTTTTAGCCCTAAATTGTACTGTGATGTTATATTTTAATAAATATAGAGGCAGTTTGTTAGAATGTAATATCTGTCCTGGACTTAGATTCAAACTCTTTCTAAGCTATGAAATTCACCTGCAGATTTTGAGACAGTTATCATCTCTTATATGTGCTATGGAACTGTTTACCTTCAGAATAAATCACTTAACCATACTTATTTTCCTGAAATCATGAAAAAAAGACTGAACGGAAGATGTAACAAAACATTATATAGTGCTTTGGAAGAAGCAGAGGAGAAGGAGAACAAGGAAAAGAGGAGGAGGAGAAGAAAGAGGATGAGGAAGAGGAAGAGTTTTCTCAAGTTATTTTACAATCATCCTTGAAGGTAGAATATTTTAATTATTTTAATGAAAGAAAATTAAGGATTGCTTAGTTACCTATTAAAACCATGATGGATTCAGGTCTGAACTCATGCTTCTTGAGTTTTATTCACAATTTCTGCTGCCTTCATCTTGCCTCCATAAATTGGATGTTTCTATCACAAATCAAGAATATACCTCAGTTCATCGGGCTGGGAAGCCCAACACATGGAAAATTAGCATCTTTTGTAGGTGTTGAAAATGTCAGTTTCCAGCTTAAAGGTATTTGATTTTATTCATTTACCATAACTACATTTCTTAACCATTCCCATATTATTACAATAACCAAGAGTATTTTCATCAGGATCTGTGTCTGTTTTTTGCCAGAGTAAGCCTTTTTAAGTTTTGGAGGTCAAGGAAACCACAATGAGTAAATACTCATATTCCATTCTCCAACATGCCCTTGTCTCTAAGCCTCTCTTTCTTCCAAAGCACAGTTCCTTTCCTGCAATGTACGCTTTGTTCTAGTTCCATTCACCTTCCCCCTCCCACCAGCTTTGGTTTTACAGAGCTCTAGGAGTAACATTTGCAAATGAGAGACATGACATCAAACTGTTCTTTGAGAGATATCGGGGGAGGACAGAGAAGACAGCCTTGGGAAATCAAGAAAAGCACTTAATCTAAAAAGATTTCTTTCCTAGTTATTAATAATCACATTTGAATAATTTATTTATTTATCTCAAGGCAGAAGACTCATTTCATTCTTACAACAACCCCCGGAGGTAGAACAGAAATGCAGACCAACTAGCAAGCTTCCTTCCTGATTAATACTTCAAGCTGAAACTCTTTTGTACAATTGTGAATAATGTGGCATTGGTACTGGACACGGTTACACTGAAATAGACATATTATGAATTTATGATATGAGTTGCATTCCTCTTCTGTTTTTCAATTATCACAAATTACTTTGAGAAAAGAATTTATTTAAACATTTTAAGTAAATCAGTAACATTTTTAAATACATACAGTATGATTGATTTCTTTAAATTTTCTAAGAGGCCCACACTTATTTGTTGTAGTAATCCAACAGGATTTTTACAGTTCTATTTCCTCTTAGTCTTGCTCCTCTAATGTAAGAAAAGAAAAGAAAAGAAAAGAAAAAAGAAAAGAAAAGAAAAGAAAAGAAAAGAAAAGAATGTGGGTGCTAATTATTAATGTCACTGTTGTGCCTGAGTGTGATTTTGACAGTGACTGACATATTGATCCGGTAAGCTTATCATGGACCAATGTAATTATTTTTATTTCTATCAATTCTTCATTTTGTTTCAATCTACCATTTAAAAAGAGCTAAAGCCATTTTGTAATTAATTCTATATTATTAGCAAAAGAATACTTAAATGAAAAGTAACTTCCTAGGCATTGTTATTTTAGCAAGCTATTTCATAAATTGTCTTTTAAAAGAATTTTAAGACTTTTATTGCATGACGTTAAGGCTTTTATTTCATACATTTGCTTTATTCATTACAGTTTGGGAGGGGTACAGATGATAAGTCTCATTTGTAACTCTCCTATTTCTTCCATTTTTGTTCTTTCTGGAGAAATTCTCTCTGCTAGTTTTCAAATAGTAAGAAGACTCCTAGACTATCAGGGTGTGGATTTATATCTCTATAATGCTAATTTTAAAAATCATTTGAAAATTGTTTCAGCTGCTCCTCCATTATCAACCTTACAATAATGGCTATCCTTAGAAAAAATATTTTTCCCATCATTTTACATAAATGTATGTAGGCTTAAGATACTAAAATTCTTTCTTTCTGTACAGTAAAAAAAACTTATCTTTTTCTTAGCATGGATAAATGCTGATTAAAAATATAATTAATTATTAAAGTAACCACCAATCACAACAATTGTGTTAAACCACAATTATGATAGATCATTGGTTGAATAGTTTAAAAAGTCCATTAAGAATGGTTAGGTTATACTGCAAGAATTGACTCACAAAATAGATCTACGAAGGAAGTAAGGGAGGCACAAGCAATTCATGGCTGGATAGAGGTGATGAAATCCTCACAAAGACAGAGAGGATTAGAAGTTTAATATGGTTCTGTGACACTCCTAAGATTTGATCTATATCTAAGAAACAAAAAAAGTATCATCAAATAAATCAAACTAGAGTTCCCATTCAAAGCATAAATGACCAGGCCTAAATTATCCTATAATTTGAACACTTTATGCAAAGACTAGCTTTCTGGAGAAGGCTATAATGCTAGAAAGGTGGAAGAAAAGAGAAGAGGACAACCAGGAACAAGGCAGATGGACTCAATTACAGCTGCAATTGGAAGACCTGAAGGACCCGGTTTGGAACACACTGCCATAGAGAAAAATCTATCTGTGTAGTCACTAAGAGATGACAAGATGACGATCAGAAATTTAAGTACTAAAAGCAATACATGAGCCACTGAATGGACATGGCAGAAGAAAGAATAGTTTGAAAATATAGAAAGGTATGCATAGAGGTCAAACTGTTTCTTTTTCTTTGCTTGAATTTTTACATTCATTTATTTTACACATTCTTTCTCACTCCCTTGCCTTTGCATAATGTTGCTTCCCCTAAAAGGGAATAGTATGATGAGTGTGTGTGTGTATAGGCATTCTTTTAAAACATGGAAAAATATCACTAAATGATATTATTCTGGAAAGATTATATCAGGACTAATACACTGGTCAGCCAGGCATTCCTAGATGCTTTGTCAAGTTGTAATGCCATGCGTGGCTTATGTTAGAAACATAATGGAGCCTTCTATCTGGAAACACACCACTTAAACAAACACAAACTGTTCAGAAAATTGTGTTCATTGTTGTTGTTGTTGTTGTTGTTGTTGTTAGTTGCGAAGTTGTGTCCGACCCATCGCGACCCCATGGACAATGTTTCTCCAGGTCTTTTTGTCCTCTACCATCTTCTGGAGTCCATTTAAGATCACGCCTACTGCTTCAGTGACTCCATCCAGCCACCTCATTCTCTGTCGTCCCCTTCTTCTATTGCCCTCAATATTTCCCAGCATTAGGCTCTTCTCCAGTGAGTCCTTCCTTCTCATTAGATGGCCAAAGTATTTGAGTTTTAGCTTCAGGATCTGGCCTTCTAAAGAGCAGTCAGGGTTGATCTCCTCTAGGACTGACCGGTTTGAATGCCTTGCAGTCCAAGGGACTCGCAAGAGTCTTCTCCAGCACCATAGTTCAAAGGCCTCAATTCTTTGGCACTCAGCCTTTCTTATTGTCATGGTGTGAGGTAGGTCACCAGGTTTGGCAGCTCTTAACAATAATTTTTATGTGCTTTAATTCAAAACAAGTGGAATCATTGCATGAGGCTGACAGACTAATATAGGGAAGAAAATCTGCCTCCAGAAGTGGTGAATGCTCCAACACTGGAAGTTGTTAAGAAGAGACTAGCCAGCCATTTGTCTGAAATGGTATAGGGTTTCCTGCCTGAGCAGGGGGTTAGACTAGATGACCTCCAAGGTCCCTTCCAACTTATTATTATTATTATTATTATTATTATTATTATTATTATTATTATTATTATTATTATTATTATTATTATTATTATTATTATTATCTCTCCATATTTATAAAGTCAAGAGTATCCTCCATACCCAAAAATCCATATTTGCTGTGTGATTTATTCAGTGTGTGTATTTACAAGAAGCATTCTTCTTGCACCATCCCTGGATCTTGACCTTATTGGAAAGCATTCTGTTGAGTGTACCATCTTTTTGCCAAAGAAGGAACAGAGCATAACAGAAAAAAATCACTGAGGTTGGCTTTTAAATGGTCATAAACTCCCCTTTTTTTATTTAAATTTTATGGCGTCCCTGGGTGGGCTCGAACCACCAACCTTTCGGTTACTCAAGCCCGAAATTTAAGAGAAAACTTCTATAAAATGTTCTATAGATGGCATTTGGACCCTAAGAAGCTGTCTTGCATGTATCCTAATCTACAGCCCAAATGTTGGAGATGTGGTAGTTTGGATGCTACCTACTTTCATATTTGGTGGACTTGTAGAAACATTAAAGCTTTTTGGATCAAAATTTGGTGGAACATGCAAAAGATTTTTAAGAGAAAGATAAAGTTTACCCCACAATTATTTTTACTGGGTGTTATTACAGATGGTGACATTAAAGAAATTAATTTGATGTTGAACCTCATAACAGCAGCGAGGTTATTGGTAGGGCAATATTGGAAGAAGGACAGCCTGCCAACTATAGAAGAATGGATGCTTAAGGTGTCCAACTTAGCAGAAATGGCTAAGATCTCGGCTTACTTGAAGGATCACTCACAAGAACGATACATTTCGGTTTGGAGAAGATGGATAGATTATATTCAGAAAAAGTATGAGACCAAAAAGTTCCATTTAGCCTATGAATAAGATTGCTATAATTTAAGTCTTTTTAATATTATTATTAGTTACAATAATGTATATATCATATGGTATTGTTATTGTATTAGTATAAATTGGATACTTCTAGTTTGTTTGTAATGATGTTATAGATGGGTTAAAGTGCATTGTGTATTTGGTTATTTACATAGTTGGTTAATGTTAGATAGATTATGATTATTTTGTATTTGTAACCCTGTATTCAGCTTTGGGAAGTGGGGGAGGGGGAGGGGCTCTGGGGCGGGGTGGGGAGGGGATAATATTGTAACTTCAATAAAAAATTTCAATAGCGTAAACTCCCTTTTTTGTTGCCTTCAGATTCTCTTCAAAATGCTGCTGCTAATTCAATAGCTAGTCTCCAAGCAACAGAAGTCCATTTTCAATTGGTAGCAAAAGAAAAATGGTGTGTAAGCCATTGTTTAAGCTTACTGACTCCACACACACGCACACACACACACACACACACACACACAGAGAGAGAGAGAGAGAGAGAGAGAGAGAGAGAGAGAGAGAGAGAGAGAGAGAACATTTTTTAAAAAAGTAAAACACACAAGTTCCCTGGACACCCATTTATGTCAGAGGCACTGTTTAAGTGCTTCCAGGTAGAAAGGATTAGCCAGTGACATCACCATTGCCTGGGGGACACCCATAGGGGCTTCTTCATGTTCCCCTCAAGGAGCTGGAGTAAATCCTGGGAACTCATCCCGCAACACAGCAGTACCTAGGTCTCAAACATGGGCTTGCTAACATCCAACCCAGCATCTTAACCACATGAGCTCCTACTGCACTTAAGCTACTATTTATTTATTTATTTATTTATTTATTTATTTATTTATTTATTTATTTATTTATATATTTATATATTTATTTAAATATTTATTTAAATATTTATTTATTATAACTTACCGGTATTTTGATGAATTCTAGGCAGGGTGTAAAAAATGGCAGGGTGTAAAAAATGTGCCCTAGGGACTATGTATAGCCCACCAATCTAAGCAAGTTGACACATCACTGTAAGTCACAGTTTTTAAAACCAAACTTGTCCACATAGAAAATGTCTAAGCCACAAAGCACTAACCTAAGAACCAAGTACATGGCAGCAGGAGTCAGACTGTACAATTAGAACCCTTTCTTGTCTTACAACAGTGGCCACAATGTGGGAAGTTATGGACCTTATTAGATCCACCAGCTTCTACCAAGGCTAAGATTTGCCTTCTTAAAAATAGAGGGGAAACCTGCATTAGTCATGCAGTGACTTACCTTACATATTTCAGGTTTCTCACGTTATTAAACTAGTTTTTAAAAAAAAAAATAAAACAGTGTTAGTATTTCTGACTTGGTTCTACTTCTCAATTATCATATTTAAAAAGTTCACATACCCACAGCAGTCCATAGCACAGCCTTTCCTGATCTAATGCCCACTATATATATTGAAACAATAGATCCCAAATTCCCAATATGTTGCAATCACAACATATCTAGAAAGTTGGGGACAGGAAATGCCTCGTATATAGCTAATAGCTAAAATACCTAAAATCTAAATGAAATATTTTCAAGTTTATTTATGATTTGCAAATGTGTTTCTCATTTTACTGATAAAATTTCTCAGAAGTTAATAATACAGACAGTGATGGAAAATACTAAAATATAGTAGTATTCATGAACACTAGTCATGATATTGTTATTTTTCTATTTGGGTGATAACAATAATTGATGCTTCTCTGAATCTAAGCTGAACATAGCCTATCTTACCTGACAGATTTTTTTTTCTCCTCTTACAAAGGTAGAGGACATTCCAAAATACATATTAAGACAGAATCATGTTATTTTATTTCCCCAAGAAGTAAGAAAAATTCTAGGAACAAGCTGATCAAGATTTGGCCACCAATGAAGCAGAGAGCACTGAGGATTTAATCCAGTTTTTTTAATGCCTTCATATATATGTGCAGAGCTTAAGTGAGGGCAATCAGCACATGTGCCTACTGTGTAACAGATGTGCCACCACATTCCCAGGGACACAGAGACACACAGAAAGAAATAAAACTTTAAAACATGACAGCAAAGTCAAATATACCTCATTCTCATTTTCCATTTTAAGACTTTAAATACTCATGGTTTCAATTCTAGCCACCTTTTCTCTCTCCACTTTTTGCTTTGTTTCTGAATAAACAAAATCTGTAGATCTCAAAAGTTTGCACACAATTTTTTAAACTCTTTAGGTTCACTTAAAAAAGATTGCTCTAATTTTGGAATTCTTATTAGAATGAATGTGGCTAATTTGTTTTCAAGAATGCTAAATTTAGCTTTTTGATAACAAGATCTGCTCTTTGAGAGGGAATTAATTTTATATCACTTTGGACTTTTATTTTCTAAAGGGTTAGTCTTCAAGATAATAGATAAAGAGCTGGCTTCTGTTGACACTTGTTCTGAAATTAAGTTCATAATCTCAAATTATGTCATGTTTTGTTAATATAAAAACTGTTTCTTTCTACACCTGTTTTGTACCACAACCAAACCCTGCTTTGTCTCTAAGGATGGAAATAGATCTAAATTATAAAAGAAGAAAGAAAGAAAGAAAGAAAGAAAGAAAGAAAGAAAGAAAGAAAGAAAGAAAGAAAGAAAGAAAGAAAGAAAGAAAGAAAGGAAGGAAGGAAGGAAGGAAGGAAGGAAGGAAGGAAGGAAGGAAGGAAGGAAGGAAGGAAGAAAGAAAGAAAGAAAGAAAGGAAGGAAGGAAGGAAGGAAGGAAGGAAGGAAGGAAGGAAGGAAGGAAGGAAGGAAGGAAGAAAGAAAGAAAGAAAGAAAGAAAGAAAGAAAGAAAGAAAGAAAGAAAGAAAGAAAGATGATAGACAGACAGACAACCTTTATTGTCATATTTTATTGTGGGCACAATGGCATACATTAAAAATGAAATTTAGTTTCTTAGTCACAAAGTGTACACATACATAACACATTTAAACATACTATGTACAACATATGTATAGATCTACACCCTTACATATAAGTAACATATAAATATTAATCACTGTCCATCTTGAATACATAATGGAAGGAGGAAGCTTTAAAGTTCACAAGGTTAATACTGTATGGAACAAAACTGTGACTGAATCTGGATGTTCTGCTTAAGATACCACGAAGCCTCTTCCCAGAAGGTAACAAAGAAAACAGTCATGAAGAGGATGTGTAGTGTACTGGACAATCTTGCGGACCCTGCTCAAGCAACACTTCTGTGCTTTGTCCTGGATGGAAGGGAGCGAACTGCCAATAATCTTTTCAGCCATCCTTACCACTCTCTGCACCGCCTTCCTGTCTGAAGCAGTGATGCTTCCAAACCAGACTATGATGCTGTATGACAGGATGTTCTCGATTGTCCCTCTGTAGAAAGTGGTAAGGACAGGGGAAGGAAATGAAATGGATTTTATTTTCAGAAATAGGATACAATCCATTGACTAATAGTCTGAATACTTGCTGTCTATTCCCACAATCTATTTTCAGATTGTGTTTTAATGAAAACCTAACATTTTTTCTCTGTGTCCTGTCATTTCATTGAATGTGTACTGGCCAACACTTCATTTAAAGTAAAAGTGGACAACTTGTAATCAACACAACACAATCCCTCTTTCTGCAGCCTTTAGAGAACCTTCTGAAATAAGTTCCAAAAACAACAGCGGTCCCCCATCATTTTCACACAGGGTTTTCATCACAATTAGAGCACAATTCTAAAATAGATCATCTTAGTTAAACCTTCCAGAATCTCCTACCCACTCCCACTCATCTCTAACAGATGGTCTTGTCCACGTACATTACTGAGTCCTATCCACTTTGCAGGTTCTGCCTCTCAGAAATGTTAGAGTGGCCCTTTGTCACCCCAAAATAGCTGACCACTGTACTACTATAAAGGAATATTTCAAAGAGAGAAGTAATTAAACATTCCTTTGAACAAAAAAATGTCCTCTCTAAAGTAAGACCCATGGACTTCTTAGCAAAAAGCTGTAGCATAACTTTGAGTGTAATTTTTTTTAACTACCAAATGCAGCTCAAGATAGTTTTACTATTATGACTGGTGAAATAACTGTGGTTCATAATAAAAATAAAAAGTATTCCAGTACTATTGAACTGGTGATCCTAAAGCAGGTTTTGTATATTATATTGAGTTACACAATTTAAAAATCAGCTAACAACTAGCTTTTTTTTAGTTATCAAAAGTAGCAACTAATTACAGGTAGCTTTTGATTTATGACCATAATAGAGCTTGTCCGTTACAGTTGTAAGACATAATGGCTGTAAAGCAGATCACTCATGTGACCAATCTGATTTTACAGACCTTTTTGTGTCAGTCATAAAACAAATGCCACAATCATAAAGGAAAACAGTCATGCAAGAAAAGAAAGATACCCAAAAAGAGTCATCAGTCATGCAAGAAAAGAAAGGTACCCAAAAAGAGAAGCCACCTTCTGGTTGGTGATTCAATTATAAGGGATGTAAATTTAGGAAAGGATACAGAGATTTCAAAAGAGGTCAGGTGTCTTCCAGGTGCTACGGCCAGTAGGGACAAGAAGCATATTTTCAAAATAGTCAACAATGCCAGCAATGAGTCTGATGTGGATGCTATTGTACATCTTGGCACTAACGATCAGTCCCAAAAGGATGTACTCTGTGTGCAGAATGATTTCCAGAGCTTGGGGCAGGAACTCAGCAGAATAGGCTGTAGGCTCACTTTTTCAGAGGTTTTACCAGTGTATAAGGAGCAAAATGGAAAAGGCCAGCGTATAGCAGAATTTAATATGTGGCTAAAGGAGTGGTGTAAAGGAGAAGGTTTCGGTTATATTAGTCACGATGTCTGTAGCTGGTCCAATGAAAAAATGTACAAAAGAGATGGTCTGCATCCATCCAAGAAAGGGACTGAGTTACTTGGCAATAAATTCACAACTTTTCTGGAGGAACATTTAAACTAAACAACGGGGACAGTAAGTTAATTGATAAGAACATCACTGTCTCTGGCAATCTAAGAAAACAGGGGAAGTCAGGCACCACACAAGTTATGTAGCAAGTAAACACAGGGTCAGTCATAAAGGACTCAAATGTCTATACACCAATGCGCAGAGTATGAACAGTAAGCAGGGTGAACTAGAAATTCAGGTAAATGAGGGCGGATATGATATTGTTGCCATTACGGAAACATGGTGGGACGAAACCCACAAATGGAAAACACAGCTAGAGGGATTTAAATTATTTAAAAGAAACAGACTAAACAAAAGAGGAGGTGGAGTTGCTCTATATATAAGAAATAACTTTATATCTACAGAAATAGAGCACAACAATGATGAAAACTGTAAACCTGAATGCATTTGGGTCAATATAAAAGGTGAAAAAAATGACATTGCCATTGGTGTATACCAAGGGTAGGCAACCTCGTCTCTTTTAAGACTCATGGACTTCAACTCCCAGAATTCCTGAGTCAGCATAGCTGACTCAGGAATTCTGGGAGTTGAAGTCCATGAGTCATAAAAGAGCCGAGGTTGCCTACCCCTGGTGTATACTATAGGCCGCCCAACCAAGCAGAGGAAATAGATGAACTTTTTGCTAGTCAGCTAACTAAGGTATGTAGGAAGCACATCACAATAGTAATGGGGGACTTTAATTACCCTGATATCAACTGGGAGACAAACTCTGCACCAAGTGGAAGATCAAACAGATTCCTGACAAACCTAGCAGATAACTTTCTCTCCCAAAAAGTAGAGAAGGGAACTAGGGGATTAGCCATATTGGATTTAATTCTCACTAACAGAGATGAAATTATAGAAAGTGTCGAAGCCACAGGAACCTTGGGGGGAAGTGATCATGCAATATTGGAATTCAACATTCTGGAAGCACAAGCAATAGAACACAGCCAAACTAGAGTCTTGGACTTTAAAAGAGTAATTTCAATAAACTTAGAGAGACCTTGGGAAGAATTCCATGGATGAGAATTCTAAAGGGGAAAATAACTCAAGAAGCTTGGGAAATTTTGAAAAGTGAGATAATAAAGGCCCAGTCTAGCACAATACCAACAAAGAAGAAAAATAACAGCTCTCAAAAGAAACCAGCATGGCTGCATAAAGAACTCTCTGATAAATTGAAAAATAAAAAGGACAAGTATAAGAAGTGGAAAGAGGGGCACATAACTAAGGCAGAATATCAGCAAATAGCCTGTGCCTGCAAAGATGAAGTGAGGGAAGTTAAGGCTCAAAATGAACTAAGGCTTGCGACCAAAGTCAAAAATAACAAAAAAAGCTTCTTTCAACATATAAAAAACAAGAAAAAAGTTAAGGAAATGATATGTAGGTCCATTAGTGGGGAAAAATGGCAAGAAGGTGACAAGCAACAGGGAGAAAGCAGAACTATTTAACTCGTTTTTTGCATCTGTCTTTACACAAAGGGAAAAAACAGTCCAACCTACCAAAAACAGTGTCATAAAAAACAGAAGAGAAACGCAAGTTAAGATAGGCAAGAAAATGGTAAGTGAACACCTGTCCAGCCTACACAAGTTCAAATCACCAGGGCCAGATGGATTACACCCCAAGGTTCTCAAGGAACTGGCAGATGTGATCTCAGAACCACTGAACTATATTTTTCATAGATCCTGGAGCACTGGGGAACTACCAGAGGACTGGAAGAGAGCTGATGTAGTTCCCATCTTCAAAAAAGGGGAAAAAATAGATCCAGGAAACTACAGACCTATCAGCCTGACCTCAAAACCTGGGAAGATTCTGGAAAAGATAATCAAACAACAAATCAGCAAACACCTTGATGCAAACAAAGTCATCACTAAAAGTCAACATGGGTTTGTCAAAAACAGATCATGCCAGACAAATCTTATTACATTCTTTGACCAAGTGACAAAATTAGTGGACCAGAGGAGTGCTGAAGATATAATTTACTTGGACTTCAGTAAGGCATTTGATAAAGTAGATCACAACCTACTACTTGATAAGATAGAAAAATGTGGGTTAGATAGCACTACCACCAGATGGATTCGTAGCTGGCTGAC
This sequence comes from Vipera berus, assembly GCF_964194415.1. Taxonomy (NCBI): domain Eukaryota; kingdom Metazoa; phylum Chordata; class Lepidosauria; order Squamata; family Viperidae; genus Vipera; species Vipera berus. Next base: position 109,603,452 of record NC_138204.1, read on the forward strand.
AGGCCGTACTCAGCGTGTGGTCCTCAATGGAACTGCATCTACATGGAAGGAAGTGTGTAGTGGGGTGCCCCAGGGCTCTGTTCTGGGCCCAGTGCTCTTCAACATCTTCATTAACGATTTGGATGAGGGGATAGATGGGGAACTCATCAAATTTGCAGACGACACCAAGCGGGCAAGAATAGACAATACTCCAGAAGATAGGCTTAAAATAAAGGAGGATCTGGACAGACTCAAACACTGGGCGCTATCTAACAAAATGAAATTCAATGGTGAAAAAAGTAAGGTTCTGCATTTAGGCAGGAAAAATCAAATGAACAGGTATAGTATAGGTGGTACCTTGCTCAATAGTTGTAACTGTGAGAGGGATCTTGGAGTCCTAGTAGACAATCACTTAAATATGAGCCAGCAGTGTGCTGCAGCTGCCAAAAAAGCCAACACAGTGCTAGGCTGCATTAACAGAGGGATAGAATCAAGATCACGTGAAGTACTAATACCACTTTACAATGCTTTGGTAAGGCCACACCTGGAATACTGCTTCCAGTTTTGGTCACCACGATGTAAAAAAGATGTTGAGACTCTAGAAATGGTACAGAGAAGGGCAACAAAGATGATTAGGGGGCTGGAGGCTAAAACATATAGGGAACGGTTGCTGGAATTGGGTATGTGTAGTCTAATGAAGAGAAGGGTGAGGGGTGACATGATAGCAGTGTTCCAATATCTCAGGGGCTACCACAAAGAAGAGGGAGTCAAGCTATTCTCCAAAGCACCTGAAAGCAGGACAAAAAGCAACGGATGGAAACTAGTCAAGGAGAGAAGCAACCTAGAACTAAGGAGAAACTTCCTGACAGTTAGAACAACTAACCAGTGGAACAACCTGCCTCCAGAAGTGGTGAATTCTCCAACACTGGAAGTTTTTAAGAAGAGACTGGACAGCCATTTGACTGAAATGGTATAGGGTTTCCTGCCTGAGCATGGGGTTGGACTAGATGACCTCCAAGGTCCCTTCCAACTTCATTATTATTATTATTATTATTATTATTATTATTATTATTATTATTATTATTATTATTATTATTATTATTATTATTATTATTATTATTATTATTATTATTATTATTATTATTATTATTATCCATTGGGCCATTTTTGCTGAGACCCAGAAGTACATGCTGGTTTCAAATAAAAACATTGCAAAATGCATTTACATGATCGCTGGATGCTGCAAACTATTGTAAATGTTGGCTGGTTGCCAAGCACCCAACCGGTGGTCAGGTAACCACAAGGAGTGGGGGGGATGGCCAACAGAAATTTGGAATTGGTAAGTAGCCCTGGGGAGCTCTGTTGTAACTTTGAATGGTCGCTAAGCAACCAGTCATAAGTTGAGCACTACCTGTAGAGCACAGCAGAAGCTTTCCACATGAAATAAGTAATATTGGTTTTGGCCCTCTCCCCTTTGTGCCTAGGATGGAAAAGTCTGACTCTTCTACAAGGAAACACTAGCCATGAAATGTTTACATATATGGCCAGTTTTAAACCAGCAAGAGTTTCTTTTTCATCACCTGATTTCTTTCAGATTGGCCTCAGACCAAAGACACCATAAATCATTTATGTATATTTAAAATGCTTAGCAAACCATTTTATACTTGCATGGTCAATTTTATTAAAAGCTGTATATATCTTTTAAAACAAGACTTTATAAATGAGATCTGACAAGAGATAAACCAAAGATATATTAACGATTATACTGTACGTTTAATGCTCCTGAGAATGGTTGCTAGCCCTTTGACCATGTTTCAGCAGGGACACTAAGGAAGGTCCTGGGAGATCACTAACAATTACCATGGCATCAATGAGTCCATGAAGTCACAGGAGTCATGTTCAATTCAAGGAAGCATTTAGCTATGTTTTATTTTTCAGTAATCCTAAGGATTTTGCTTGAAAAATAAATTACCTTCTTAGATCAGTTGTTACCCAGGTATTTTATCATAGAATTTCAGCAGCTTGCAACTTCACCAGTAAGCCAAAATCAGCATCTACCTTCCCCAATATAGTGCCCATTAGTAGCTGGGGATTACAGAAACCCAATGCACATGGAGCAATAGGTTATGGAAGGCTAATGGGCATCCTGCTTGCTACTCAAAACCAGTTTTATTTTATATTCTCCATCAAGAAAATAAGTTCAGACAGCAACTGGAAATTGGACATGCCAAACAGTAACAAAAAAATGACTGAGTTACCAATTGTTCACCTCAAACATAACTAGAACTCCATTTAAAGCGCCAATGTGCCTAGACAAGCAAACAGGACCATTATGAGACTTATGCAAAAGCACCATGTCACGCAAACAGCTTTAAAGCAATCTTTTGCCAACCAATAATATTACATTCATTAACAATAAATTACAACTGTCCTCCTCTTCAGATTTATTTTATTTACACATGTAAAACTCTGGTTTTGCATAAATGATTCTCAACTTATAATCACAACTGGGACTACAATTGCATGCAGTCATTAAGTGAATCCAGTTTCTCCCATTAACGTTCCTTGTCAGAAACCAGCTAGGAAGGTTGTGAATGGTGATCACATGACCCTGGGATGCTGCTACCATTGTAAATACATGCTGGTTGCCAAGCGTCCAAACTCTGATCAGGTGACTGTGGGGATGCTGCAAAGACTGGCTGTAAGTCACTTTTTTCAGTGCTATTGTAACCTCAAATGGTCACTAAAAGTACGGTTGTATGTCGAGAACTACCTGTAATTACAAACTAAAATGAGATGTCAGCAGAATTCAATTATGCAGCAGAACCTTTCAGGTTTAGATTTAATTTTAATGACTATTCTGTTTCAATAACTATTATGTGTTTTGGATTCAAACAGTTTAGAATCCACAGGTAATGTCTCACTCACCTGATTCTCAGAACCAGAACTGAGTCTGGCAGAATATGTATGTGCCAAGCATAATCTAGAGAAGCTTTCCCTATCCTGAAATCTTCTCCCTGAAAGTCTCATCATTTGGGGACCCCAAAAATGTGTGAGCTGGAATCCATTACATCTAGTGATGCCAGGTGAGCAAAGCTGTTTTAGAGCATCAGTTGTCAGGTCAGGGTGCAATGCCCTACTTGTAACCCAAGAGAACTCATAATATTGACATCATCACTACATAGATGTAAGGCAGACATGTCAACCTCACGACGTCACGTGACACCGCGCAACGTATTGGGACGGTTTTGCCATTGCCAGCAATGGGGTGGGCGCAGCTTCCATGTGACACATCCAGCCCACAGGCCAGCAGTTTGACACCCCTGAAGTAAGGGAAAAGAGTTATACGTGTTCAAACAGGTCTAATCTAAATAGATTGAAATCTATTAATCTGGGGCAGCCTTATCCAATCCAGCACATTCCAGATGGATTGAAATTGCAATTCCCACAATTCCCCAGCTAGCTTGTCAATTGGGGAATCCTAGAAATTATACCTTTAATATTCCTGGAAAGTTTCTGGGTGGAAGGCTGATTTGGAATGTAGCCATTTTCAAAATGCAATCTTCATTACTTTATGATGCTCTCCAATGTAACATGAGTCATTTGGTAAACCCCAGTTGAAAAGGCTGACATGGTACTGGCACATCCACATTTTTCTTCAAACTGCTGGGAAACAGTTGCTCTCTCTCAAACTGTTTCAAACAGTTTAAGAGAGAGCAACTGTTTCCCAGCAGTTTGGCAAAAGCTTTTACTCTACAAACTGCACTGCCTAACTTGAGTTTGTTACCAGTGGCAATGGCTCCAGACAGCAGGCCTGGTTTAATAATTCAGCACATGGATTCCATTTGGTAGCCATGGAAACTGGCTCTCTGACATCCAGTTGAGAAAAGGGGAAAGGGGAAGAGGCAGTGAAGTACGCATGGCTGTACACTCAAACATACATGGGATATTAGGCTTCTCAAGCACTCTTTCTACAGAGCTTAATTCATAATGGTACTTAAAGCATTTGCATATTCCTCATTATTACCACTGCAGTCATCACATTCAAAACTTTAATCCTACCTCCCTACTACCATTAAAAAACAAAATCTGGAAAATCTGATTCCTCTAGAAATTTGAGTGTTTGGGAAAGAAAAATGCTTCCAAGCTGTAATACCAATATATAATTTCCATTCCTTAAGGTTACATCTTTGTTTCAGAATATGTATTTAATATGTATGGGTCCTAATGATTATTGAGATTGTTTAATGAATTGTTAAGCCATCTTGAAAACACATGTGGAAAAAAGGCAGTATATTATTGGTAGTAAGTACACACATACACACAAACATATAGCAGTCAAATATTTGTATAGTATATATTAGTTTCTCTGTTTGGAAACTAAGCTGACCTGGGCAATTTTGTGGGTCAGTGTCAGAATCCATTTATATCACATTTCATAATTGTATAGGTAGAACAACGTGCTATTTCTGGGGATTCTGCCATCTCTCCGAGGGGGGGGGGAGAGGATGGTTACTAAAGCGATTTTCAAACAACAGGGGATGTTTTACTGGGGAAGGGAGGGGGGACAGACAGGTCTGGATTGTATCTTCATTTACAACTGAAAAGGAAAGCAATAACCATAAAACCAAGGAGAGTTCCCTTTCCCATGGAAGGACCTGACACCTAGCAACTGACGACAGCCTGACCAAATGGATGAGGGGAGGGGCTGGAATGGGAATGGTTTATATAGGATTGAAATGTAACTTTTCTCAGATTCCGTCTTGTATTCCCACAATCGATTCCATCCTAGTAAACATTTTCCTTTTGGACTAACTTGCATCCAAGAGTTCTTATTTCCTAAGATGTGGATTGAGGTGGGTCCTGACAGTCAGTTTTGGTCTGTTTTCCAAATAATATGTTGGTGAAGATATGCCTGGGGTATAAAGGGCCCTCATGGAGGAAGACTGCTTCCCCAAGAATATAACTGAGGGAACTGCACTGCAATCATTTGATGAAGCAATTACTGTACTTTCAACAGCTTTATAAATTATTACCTAGTGAAATTTTCATCGCATTCAATACTACACACACACAAACACACATTCCCCAGATCTCCTCCAAATTGTCTGTACCTCCACCCATGCATCCATGGTCACCTGTGAAGAGAAGTCCTAATTAGACATCCTTATCAGAAAATTAGCATCTTAGTATCACTGGAGCTTTTCAAGAAAAAAATGGATAGCCATTTGTCTGGTATGGTAGAAGGGCTCCTGCCTTGAGCAGGAAGTTGGACTAGAAGATGCTTTCTAGCCTGACTCTATGATTTTAGGTGTCTCCCACTGAGTTGGTTCCTGTCTCTTGCATTTTATTTCAGACATTGATGCACCACCCCACTTTTGGATCCCTTACAGCAGAGCCCAACAACTTCATTTACATTAGAGGTACGCATCCTGAAAGTGTTTGGCCAGGGTCACTGTAGATATAGAGAAGAAATTGTTAAAAACAGTCAAAAGAGTAAGCTATGAAATATGTGGTGAGGGAAGTCAGCTCCCCAGAGAAGGAAATATTAAAAAGGGCAGAAAAATATATTTCCTAAAAAGATATTGAAGAACCAGGAAAGCATGCCCAGTTTTCTTAATAGCCCAGGTCTCCTTCCCCCAAGCAGAAAACCAGTTCTATAGACATGCAAATTTAAACCATCAGGAAAGTTGGAGCTGGAAGCTTAGGAAGACAAAGACCTAAAATCTACATATCCCAGCCCCAGGAAAGCAGGATACCTTTGGACATAATAGGATTGACCCACAACCATCAAGAATACCAGAAAGGCACACCCAGACTCAGGTCAGAATATGTGACACAGGAAATACAAAGCCTGAAACAGGAAATAACTCTAAACAAAAGACTCCAGGGGGTATAAAACACACTCCCTACATGTGCTCAGTCCTTTTTCTGCTGGAACCATCTTTCTGTCTGACTTTCCTCTGCAATAAATTGTAACCTTCTTCCTAAAGCAGTTGCCATGTTGTTTATCCCCAGCTTGGATGGAACCATGATGAAGACTTTTCTTCCTATGGTGGGAAGTAATCATATTTGCTACATTGAATTAATTTCATGTATTTTAATTCAATATGAATGAACCTTTATTGTCAAAGTACAACCATGTATACACTGAGATTGGCTGAGCCTCCCTTTGTGCCCCCCCAACTCACAGTGACAACAAACCCACCATCTTTTTACACCATGTGAGCTAATTGCACAACACACTGGCCTCGCAAGTCAATCATACTTAAAGTTATAAAATTATTTCCCATTCAAGATCCTAACAGCCCATGGATAAAAGCTGTTCTTCAGACTGTTGGTATGGCTGGCTATACTCCTGTATCTCTTACCCGATGGTAGGAGAGTAAAGAGATACTGACCAGGGTGTGAGTCATCCCTGTGAATTTTCCTCACTCTTCCAAGGCAGCAAGCCCTGGTGATGTCATCCAGTGATGTCAGGGGACAGCCCACAACGTCTTGTGCTATGCTCACCACCCTCTGTAATACTTTCCTATCCACGGCTGTCAGGCCAGCATGCCAAACCACAATACAGTGCGAGAGGATACTCTCTATAGTAGACCAGTGAAAGAAGGTCATTAGACTTTTTTACCCTGTTCTTCCGCAAGACCCTGAAGAAGTGGAGTCTCTGTTGGGCCTTTCTGGTCACCTGGGTTGTATTAACTTTCCAGGTAAGATCTTCACAGAGGTAGACTCCCAGAAATTTAAAGGAGGAAACTCTCTCCACACAGCCACCACCACCACCACCCAATGTAAAGTGGGGCAGGTTCCTCTCTTTTCCTCCGGAAGTCTAGCACCATCTCTTTGTCTTGCCGATGTTCAGCTGCAAATTGTTCTCTGAACACCATATGGTTAGTTTTTGTACCTCCCCCCTGTATGCTGTTTCATCTCCACCTGTAATAAGACCCACTACGGTGGTATCATCTGCAAACTTAATTAGCGCAGTAGATGGGTTGGACAATACACAATCATATGTGTACAATGAGTACAGGTATATAAATCAAATTCAGTTTTTATTTTGGCCTCAGCCATTAAAGGCAGCTCTGACCTACTGTATCTCCCTTGCTTAAATAAATAACAGAACATCAGAACTGAAAGAGACTTGGAGTCTTCTATTCCAAATCCATGCTCAAGCAGGAGATCCTCTACCATACCAGACAAGTGGCTGTCCAGTCTCTTCTTAAAAGCCTCTAGTGATGAAGCACTTACATGATTCCAAACCACACTGTATGTGTCACCAAATTGATTATAAAATTGCAAGGCTCCTAAAGCACTTTCTATATCACTGTTTCTCTACCTCAGCAGCTTTAAGATGGATGGACTTCACCTCCCAGAATTTCCCACCCAATATTTTGTGAGTTGAAATCCACATATGTTAAAGTTGCTGAGATTGAGAAACACTGTTCTAGAGACTACCAGTATTTTGACCATAGAGAATTCCATTCTTGGTTTACATTAGGTTTTCCAAGCCTTAGCTGGTAATGATGTGAGATTAATTAAAAAAGATCTGGAAGAATGGGGCAATTATAGGTTTATATATCTAGAACAGACATGTCAAACTCAAAGGCAGTGGGCCAGATCTGACCCGTGATGTGTTTAGATCTGGCCCTCAAGCAGACTAGTAGGAGGAGGTGATTGAGTATGTAGTGGGAGTGGGGGTGAGCTGAAGCAGCAGCAGCAACAGAGAGGCCTGGGGGAGAGTCAGCTCGAGTTGCATTTTTGCTGGAGTCTGCTGAGGCCCTGAGACCAGTGCGTGTGGCTCCATTGGGGCTTCCAGCAGCCTCGAGGGTGGCCAGCAACCCCAGGGAGACTTTGGGGAAGAGTCAGCTGGATCTGTGGGGCTGCCAGGGCTTGGCGGGGACCACAGAATCAGCGCATACAGCTCCAGCTGTTAAGCTCTGTGTGAAAAGGCCAGCCAGGCAGTGAGTGAACGCATGGGGGAGGAGAGGAATAAAATGAGGGGTTTTGGTGGGAAGGAAGAAGAGCAAGGGGGGAAGAAAAGGCAATAGGGAGGAGAGGAGAGATGTCAGTGGGGCAAGCCTGAGGGAGGGAAAGGGATAGAATAGGAGAGGCTTTTGTGGGTCAAGCCTGAGGGAGAGAAGGGGACAGCAACTGGCCCTTTGAGGGCAACCATAATGCTGATGCAGTCCTCAATGAAATTGAGTTTGACACCCCTGATCTAGAAAGTATCAAAAGTATAGGAAAAAATTACTTTCCAGAGATGCCTCCCCAACCCAGGGAATGATTTTGTGAAGAAAATCTATTGAGCAAATGAGACAATTCAACTCAATGAACTTTCTTCTCTTTTCTCCAGTTCCTGACAATGAGCATGGAATAAAAAGGCTTACTTACCTTGCATTCAATGTAACTTTTCCACTAGTTTTAAAAATTGAATCATTCTGTATTATTCCATGGAAACATAATGTTGAGGGAGAATATGGAAAAATAACCCCAACAGGAGTTAAGTTCTATTCATCACTACTACCAGGATCTAATAGGCTAAAAGCCCTAATAAGCAGGCATATACATAGAATGAAGGCTATTGCTAAGCACATTGATTTGTGCTTTAGATTGTAAGCCGCCCTGAGTCTTCAGAGAAGGGCGGGATATGAATGGGATTTAAAAAAAATCAGAAAAATGTCTCTAGTTTCTTCTCCAATATTTTCAAAAGACTACTTCCAAGCTTCCAAAATTTATTTTCACAACACCAATCTAATATTAATCAGGGTTTTCATTATCTCTAAATGGTTTAGGCCCAATATCTTTATGAAATTACCCCTTCATTTGTGCCCTAAAATGCAGGATAAGCCAAAAGACACGTTCCATAGGCCATGACCACATATTTTTAACCCAAATCCTGGACAATCCTGTAACCATTTATGAACAGTACACATCATAAATAGAGAAATAATTTTAGTGGCAAAGTAACTTCAATAATAAATCAATGTTTATTTACTAAAAAAATAAACAGAATGACCACAGATAGGCAAGAAAGTAGTGGGAATGGAAGTGACTTTCAAATTTCTACCGGCTTCCCCATTGACTTTGTGGAAAGCTGGCAGAAATCATTAGAAACCATAGCCATGGGGATGTGCCACAAAATGAGCTCCCATTACTTGCTCCAGCTTCTGCCCACTTAGCAGTTCGAAAGCCTGCAAATGCAAGTAGATATATAGGTACCACTTTGGTAGAAAAGTATCAGCATTCTGTGCACTTGGCTATAGTCAAACTGGAAACATAACCATGGAAACATCTTTGGACAATGCTGACTCCCTCAGCTAGGAAACAGAGATGAGCACTACCCCCTAGAGTTGAATATCATTGGACAAGTCCCAGATTTAATGGGTCCCAGATTTATATGCATTCTTTAAATTAGCAGATTTTACATACTTTGATTCAAAACCTTTACAATATAATGCATTATTTGTGCTACCTTGAGGATACAGACAAACAGGTAAATACAATGAGAGTTTTAGTAGTATACGGTATACTATAGAATATTTGTTGAACCTGATTGTACACACACACACACACAGAGAGAGAGAGAGAGAGAGAGAGAGAATCATAAATAATTTATATACTGATAAAACACTTATATATTCAGGTAACTATAATAATGTAATCTTCAGTCAGTCAATATCTCTTTTCACAGGTATTTAATATTGCATAGCTGTTTCAGCTGCTTTTTAGAGTTAAGTGATCAATGAAAGGGTAACTTACTGAGGTAATTACAATCTTGTTCTCCTTTGGAATTGTTCTGTTATCCTGTTTTATTTTGTTTAATATCTGTTATTTTGGCTTTTGCTGCACATGTAAGATTTCAAAATGGGGCATATCATAAATAAACATACCTATCTAATACAGGTACATGTCTGTCACTTTATTTCTCTACCTATTAGAATCATCTTCCTACATATTAGAAGCACCTCTATTTCACATGCACATCTTTTAATACTTATACCTCAGAACATCTGAGTCCACACTCGATAAAAACTGGCTCTGTAAGACAGAGGTCCCCAACCTTTTGGGCACCAGGGACTGGTTTCATGGAGAACAGTTTTTCCACAGACCAGAAAGTGCATGGTTTTGTGTGCTGCCTACATCCCACGGATGGGGCTTTGCTTGTTTATGCAGACCGGTTGCTGGCAAGCCGCGACCCGGTATCGGTCCATGGCCCAGGGGTTGGGGACCCCTGCTGTAAGGCATTGTTTGGAATTTCAACTCCACAGGGGGAAAAGATAAGGCCTAAAGAGAGATCTAAGAAATAAAACAGAGAAACATGCACAGAAGGAAAGGCAGCCAAATGAAACAAAGAATAGGATTTGGGGTTTTTTTACATCCTCATTTCATTATTGTACAAGAGTTGGGATTTCAGCAGGAACCGGAGGTTAACGGATGGTGCAGCTGCTTCATTTCCTTCATGTCCAGTTGTGACAAGCTCTGCAGCATGGGTCTCCTGTTGCATCCCATCTTCCCAGCTGAGACAGATGCATAATCTGGGGTAGGGGAGAAAAAGAGGGTTCAAACTTTCATCTGCACTCCTGGCTATTATGTTTTAAAAAGAAATATCAGTGTACCATCTCTTTCTCTCTCTATTTTGGCAGAAACCTTTGAATCTACATGAATTTCTCTCTTTGCCTCTTCCCAGCCTTTCTATTCTCACAGACCCTCTCTCTCACCCAACCCTGAAAAGATTCTCTGTTGTACATAATACATCGAAGCATCCAAATCTCATTCACATTTATTCTTTTTTTAATCTGTTTTTTTTTATTTATTTCCAGCATTTTTCAGGGACAAACCAATGCTTTGGATGTTACTATGGTTACCAAAAGTGGCAAGGGGAATTGAACTCTTGGGTTTCATTACTGAGAGGATGGCTTTTGCCTTTGCACACTCCTCCAATCCAAATGTTACTAGATTGTGTCAACTTTCTACTGGCACTTTCAAAAGAAAGTGAAAGTGGGGGGATGGAAGATTGGCAAGCAGGTTCACCAAGCAAACCAGGCTTCCTCTAGGGGGACCTGACACCAACATGTTACTTCTCCAAATCATTAAAACTATGGACATGCAAGCCCAACACACAAAACATGGCCACCAAACAGTGGGAAAGGTTAGGAATGAAAAAAGAATGATGGGCTGATGATTGCAGAATGTAATTGAACAGGAAATTATAGCAAGGGGAGAAACAAAAGAGAATTTATCAAGGATAAATGTGTCACAGGAGCCTTCTCTGTGACAAAAAGAGTCTCAGCAAGAGCTTCCCAACCCACCATGGTCCCCATGTTAATCAGGCTCTCTCACCATCAGTTGCTATTTACATGTCTTTGGTAGGTCCACTGTCTTTAAGGTGGGATTGTATTGACTTTGGCACATTGGGAATTGCTGTGTTGTTGCCCTCCAAATACTAACTGACTTTTAGTGCTCTACTGAGAATGATTTCATTATCATAACCTTGTGCAAAAGTTATAGCACTGGATAGAGTGGTGCTTTGGGTTCTCCTGGAAATTCTCTAGCAATTAACCAGAGTTGAAATGGATGCATCAAGGTTTTCACAGTATTCACCTTTTTAAGCAATAAAATCTAAATGAAGAGCCAGAAACAAGGAAGAAATGAATTTCAGGTAAATACTACACTGTAGTAAGTACAGAATAGGTAGGATGGAGGGGTGGGCAGGCAGGCAGATATAGATAATTTACTGTATTCTACCTTCTCATTACTTGCTTTTGTGCAAATGTTTTACGTGGACATGTTCCAGGTTTTTCTCTCAGAAAAACCGTTTTTTTTTTAAGATCTAGATGGGGCACCAGTTTGCAATCCACCTGTGCTGTTACATCAGCTATAAAAGTATTATGCAGTGCATACTTGGTTAATTTTCCTCTAGGGATTACCATATTGTGCTGCCATCACGTGGTCGTTTGGGAACTACAATATGTTCTGTTATGTTAATCTGTTCAGTCAATCCCTCCCATTTTGTGATGTACTTCCTCCTTCTTGTTAACTTTGAATATTGTATTACATGTGGTCTGTTCTCATGGTAGGACCATTACTGTCTTTGACCTTGAAATACGGTCCATTTCATCATCTGCCACATCTTGTTGTCTGCTGTAAACTTCTATGCATGCAATAAAGATCTTCGTGGATGACAAAAAGGTATTTTATGAGTTCAACTATCTGGTAAAGACTGTCAGCAGTGATTATATCTACTTATACAGGCCAGGCACAGGGGTCTCAGCAATGGGATATATCACTAAACAACAGTTGGAGTCAGAATAGTCAAAGACAGTAGAATTTCTACAGCCTGCAATCCATATGTGTGTGTCATATCTGCAATCAAGCTCAGTGCCATCCGCCATCTTGTGAAAGCACATGGTCGCACAAGCTTATTGCACATCTCCTGTGTATGCTGAAAACTCTTTCTGTACATTGGACTGTGTTATAAACCCTGTCTAAGCTACAATTTGTCTTCTTAAAGAGATAGTAGCCATTTTTTACAAAACATGAAAAATGTCTAGACAAGGCTCTGAACACTCTTTTATCGCTGAAGCAACACAGATACATCACGTTTCTGACCACACAGGTGTACAGGGAGCTGATTCTGCTGAGCAGAGTGTAAAACCCAAACGCACTATAAAACCAACACAGAAACTCAGAGAAAACTATTAGACAATTAGAGATGAATTCTCCAGTAATCTGTCAGACCTATGGGACAGAACTACACACTGTATGTCAGTTTTGCCGTGCTTGAATGATAATCCTGCTGAATTAAGAGACTCTATAGATCACCTATCTGCAGCCTATGAATGTTACCAGCAGCTGTCTGCAAAATGCACAGCCTTCTTAAAGGACTCTAATATAGATGACTCCTCAGCAGAACTAACCAAGACTGTGTTGTGATTCAGGGTCAGCCTGTGGGTTCGGCAGTTGGGTCGGATGACTCAGATGAGGGGGAGGAGGGGGGTGTTGAAGATCTTGCTGAGGGGGTTGAAGATCTTGCTGATGATAGCCCTCAGGCAGGCCCCTCCCACTTGGTCACCATGTTGACCCAGCTGTGTGAGCCTGACAGTGTGGATGAAGATGACCCACAGCTGGCCCTGTTCAAGGACGCCCGACGCAGGAGGCAGTCAAGTAGGAATAAACAGAGGAAGGCTGTGGGGCTTCTCGGAAGGAGGCAGAGAGAGGCCACGCCCTGAACTCTTTATAAAGGGAATGTTTGGGGAGGGCTGGTTTGCTGAAAGCAACCGCTCAGATAGTGTTTCAAAGCTCCTGTATCTTGGTACGTGTCTTGTTTGTTTTTTGTAGTAATAAATTTGGCAGACGTCATTCCAGCCTCTTGCCGTTTATAAAGGGGTTGCCTTTTCTGCAGGGCCGGTAGCAGGCTGGTACAGAACAGACTGATGCACTAAACCACCAAAGAGATCTCCTAGTGCAAGATGCAAAGGATAAGGCAGAACTCCGCATTGCTCAACTGCAGGAGACCAGATCTCATAAATCCACATCAACTAAACTCACAGCACGTTCTTCTAGATCCTCTTGCTCCAGGAGTTCAACATTAAGTGACAAGCTTGTAGAGGCCCGTGTACATCTAGAAGCAAAGAAAGTGCAAGTTTCCTTTGCCAGAAAGGAAGCTGAAATAGAAGCCTGAAGCAAAGCCCACTAAGCAGAGGTGGAAGCTCAGAGCAAGGCCTGCCAAGCAGAGGTGGAATCCCAAATAAAGATTCTGCAAATAGAAAAGGAAGAAGCAGCTGCCCTAGCAAGGCTGAAAGTCTTTGAACAAGCAATGAGAGAAAGTACTAATTCAGATTGTTCTATCCCAACAGAAATGGAAGATCCAGTTGAACGCACCAGTAAATATGTACTAAAGCATAACATTTGCAATGATACAGAGCCATCTTCTGTACCTCCTATCAACACTGTTCTGACTCTCAACACAGAGACCCCAAACCTGCAAAAGCCTGACCCTCTTCAACTCCACAACACAAGTGCATCAACACTTCAAACCGCATCACCTCCTGCCAATGACAAGGTGACTTCCAGCAACAAGCAACAGTTTAATCAACAGCCAGCACAAACCTTAGAGACTAAACCACAGCTGAATGCTCTTGGAACATCATTCTATCCTGGTACACCTCACCTTTATTCACCAGAGAACTTTCACACCCAAGGGGTCCCACAAGTTTCTTTGGCACCAAGGAGTGAGAGATCAGACCTCTCTGACTTCGCCAGATACATGATTCGCCGAGAGCTCATCAACATTAGCCTCTCAAGGTTTGATGACTGTCCAGAGAACTACAGATCCTGGAGATCAACCTTCAGAGCTGCTATTGCTGATCTCAACCTTACCACCAAGGAGGAACTTGATTTACTCATAAAGTGGCTGGGGCCAGAATCTGCAGATTGTGTTAAAAGACTGAGAACAGTACATGTTGACTCTCCAGATGCAGGTCTTGCTGCTGCATGGGCAAGACTTGAGCAAACCTACAGTAGCTCTGAAGCCATAGAAAATGCTATATTCAAGAGACTGCAAAACTTTCCAAAAATAGGCAACAAAGATCATCACAAGCTTCAAGAACTAAGTGATCTCCTCATGGAGATAGAATTGGCAAAAACAGACCCACATCTACCTGGTCTAAGCTACCTGGACACCTCCCATGGTGTGAATCCAGTGGCATTAAAACTGCCATACAACCTGCAGGAGAAATGGACACAACAAGGCTCAAAATACAAAAGACACTATAATGTATCTTTTCCTCCATTCTCATATTTTTGCAGGTTCATCAGCAAACAAGCCTGGACAAGAAATGATCCCAGCTTCAGCTTCAGTGAATCCAGTGTGCCTGCTCCATCATCATCAGCAAGGTATGATAACATAGCAGTTAAACACAGAGACCTACGCGGAGCTGTGTCTACAAAAAAGACGGACTTCTCACCTCCTGTACCATCTCCTGCTCAACGGAGTGGTTTGGGTGATAGAGATAAAGATCCTAATCATCAGTGCCCTATTCACAAAAAACCTCACCCTCTTAAGAAATGTCGTGGGTTTAGAGCAAAGACTATACAAGAGCGGAAAGAGGTTCTCCAAAAACTTGGAATATGCTACAGGTGCTGTGCTTCTTATGATCATTTTGTTAAAGACTGTAAAGCCTTTGTCAAGTGCACAGAATTTATTTATTTATTTATTTATTTATTTTAATTCCATTTATATCCCGCCCTTCTCCAAAGACTCAGGGCAGCTTACAAGCTTAGCAGTAGCCTTCATTCTATGTATATGCCTGCTTATTAGGGCTTTCACACACCCCCAAGCGGCATTATTACAAAGTCAGCTTAATTGCCCCCAACAACCTGGGTCCTCATTTTACCTACCTCGGAAGGATGGAAGGCTGAGTCAACCTTGAGCCTGGTGGGATGCGAACCTGCACTAATTGCAGGCAGCTGGTGTTACTTAAGGAGGCATTAGCCCACTGCTCCACCAAGGCTCTATATAATGCAGTAGTGACAAGTACATTATAGCTATGCATCATGCTCCACTTCCAGGCAATCCACAGCAACCACCTGCATCCAACCCTGCTTCAAATCATGGCGGGGAGCAACAAAGTCATGCTCCAGTCACAACAAATGTCTCATCTTCATGTACTGAAGTGTGTGGGAAAGGTTTCAGTCACAAATGCTGTGCCAAAGTATGTCTAGTCAAGATATATCCAGAGGGTCAGCCTGAAAATGCTACCAGGATGTATGCCATAATAGATGAGCAGAGCAACAGATCCCTCATCAAACCGAAATTCTTTGATATCTTTGGCATGAAACACCATATA
Source organism: Vipera berus (assembly GCF_964194415.1). Classification (NCBI taxonomy): domain Eukaryota; kingdom Metazoa; phylum Chordata; class Lepidosauria; order Squamata; family Viperidae; genus Vipera; species Vipera berus. The sequence goes on from NC_138204.1 coordinate 109,619,279, forward strand.
CTCTCAACACCTGTTCTGGTTGTGTAGAGACCTCTGGCAGAAGAGCTGATGGGTTCATGATCTCTCATATCAAAGCAAAGAAGGGCATACCATTGCCATCATTGGTTGAGTGTGACCAAATACCAGACAACAGGGAAGAGAGTCCCACTCCAGAAGCTGCATATCACCATCCCCACTTAAGGCACCTGACTACTGAGATCCCTCCAATGGACATGGATGCTGACATCTTAGTCTTGCTGGGAAGAGACATTCTCAGAGTTCATAAAATACGCCAGCAGTGCAATGGACCTGATGATGCCCCATATGCACAAAGACTTGACCTAGGCTGGGTAATAGTGGGAGATGTATCCTTAAATAGAATGCGCACACCATCTGAGATCAACTCCTTCAAAACTCACATGTTAAGGAATGGGCATGCATCTCACTTCAGACAATGCCCTCATCACTATGACATAAAGGAGAAGCCTCTTGACACCATCCAGGTATCTGATGTTATCCCCATCACCTGTGATGATAACTTAGGCAGCACAGTGTTTTATACTACACGTGATGACAACAAAATAGCCATGTCAGTTGAAGACAGAGAATTCATCAACATAATGGACACTGAATTCTCCAAAGATATGTCTAACAGCTGGGTTGCACCATTACCTCTTCGTACTACCAGAGCCAGACTTCCAAACAATTGTGAACAAGCTTTATCTAGATTCAACTCACTCCAACGAACATTAAAAAATAGGTCTGAAATGAAGGACTATTTCATTGCCTTTATGAAAAGGATCTTAGACAACGACCATGCTAAGCCAGCTCCACCTCTTCAAGAACATGATGAGTGCTGGTATCTGCCTTTCTTTGGTGTGTATCATCCACGCAAACCAAAACAAATCAGGGTAGTGTTTGACTCCAGTGCCAAGCATCAAGGTGTATCCCTGAATGACGTTCTTCTCACAGGTCCTAAACTAACCAACAACCTTGTAGGTGTACTTATGAGGTTCAGAAAGGAACCAGTTGCCATAACTGCTGACATTGAACAAATGTTTCATTGCTTTAAAGTAAGAGACCATAGGAACTTCCTAAGGTTTCTGTGGCACCGGGACAACAACATGGACAATGAAGTGATTGAATACCGCATGAAAGTGCATGTCTTCGGAAACAGTCCCTCACCTGCTGTTGCAACATATGGTCTACGAAGGACTGCTCTTGAAGGTGAAAAGGAGTATGGTGCAGATGCTCGACAATTCATTGAGAGAGACTTCTACGTGGATGACGGACTCAAATCCTTACCCACAGATGAAGAAGCCATAGACTTGCTCCAAAGAACTCAAGGTATGCTTTCTGAGGCCAATCTCAGACTCCATAAATTTGCCTCAAACAGTGCTGCAGTTATGAAAGCTTTCCAGCCCGGTGATCATGGCACAGGGTTTAAAGACCTTAATCTGGGAATGGACATGCCTCTTGTACAGAGAAGTTTGGGCCTACGGTGGAACTTATCAAAAGACACCTTTGGCTTCCATGTCAGCTCCTCAGATAAACCATTTACCAAACATGGTGTTCTATCAGTTGTGAACAGCCTATATGATCCGCTCGGATTTGTGGCTCCCATCACCATACAAGGTAAATCTTTACTAAGACAGCTATCAGAGACTATTTTTTTTATTGAAAAGTTTTTCAATACATTTTATCTTTAACAAAGCAACCCCTCCCAACCCACCCACCCCTTCCCAACCCAGCCCAACCCTCCCTCCCTCCCCTTCCCCCCTCCCCAACTTCCCAGAGCTAAATACAAGGTATAAAAGTAAAAACAATCATAATCTACCATATGCTAACAACAATGAGTTATTAAGTCTATCGCACTTTAACTCTTGTAAAATGACTACAAGCAATATAAAAGCTATCAGAGACTATTAAAGACTGGGATGCTCCACTACCAAGAGACAAGCACTCAAAATGGGAGTCTCTACATGCCTTAGATGGGATTGACATACCACACTGCTACACTCCAGCTTCCCTTGCTGCAAGTCAGACCAAGGAGATTCACATCTTCTCAGATGCATCCACTGAGGCCATAGCAGCTACCTCAAGGTCTTCAAGACAACAAGGCAAATCACAAATATTTATTTGCATTTGCATAACTACTGTTATAGTATTATATAGTGGTATTTTACAATACCAAACGGGGAGTGTGCTGTTACATCAGCTATAAAAGTATTATGCAGTGCATAGTTGGTTAATTTTCCTCTAGGTATTATCATATTGTGCTGCCACCATGTGGTCATTTGGAAATTACAATATGTTCTGTTATGTTAATCTGTTCAGTCAATCCCTCCCATTTTGTGATGTACTTCCTCCTTCTTGTTAACTTTGAATATCGTATTACTTCCTGGACACCATTACATGTGGTCTGCTCTCATGGTAGGACCATTACTGTCTTTGACATTGAAATACTGTCCATTTCATCATCTGCCACATCTTGTTGTCTGCTGTAAACTTCTCTGCATGCAATAAAGATCTTCGTGAATGACAAAAAGGTATTTTATGAGTTCAGCTATCTGGTAAAGACTGTCAGCAGTGATTATATCTACTTATACAGGCCAGGCACAGGGGTTTCAGCAAGGGGATATATCACTAAACAACAGTTAGAGTCAGAATACCATCTTTGTCTTGCCTAATGCACAGGTGGGAGGCTGTGGATTGGTGGCAGGAGCAAGAGATGGGGGCATAAGAGGACTCATATAATTAAGATTTTGTTTAACTGAGATCAGCCAGAAAAATCTTTAGCCAACATCTTATTAATTTCCAAAGCCTAATCAGTTTTGCACCCTCTCTCTAAACAATTTCATACTAGGCTTCTTTTCCATATCCAAGATAACTGAAGGCATGGAAGAAAGAGGAACCAGGCCATTCTTTCTTCATGCTCTCCCTAAACACAGGTGCAAATACACCTATCCAAGAACTAGCACTCTATCAATAAAATATTACTTCTGATTTGTTCCAAAAACTCAAGATGTTTCTTAACATCTGGCAAGAACCTCAGGAAGCATCTGTCATGCATTACATGGTCAAATACCTCTGTGGAAGCCAGGTATCAAATCCCATGGAAGTCCAAATCAAAATGTCAGGTGGACATGACAGCCATGCTAAAGTCGCCAATAGGGTCTTCAACACATAATTAATTATATCATGAATGAAGCATCATAGGCTGTTTACATGACAAAACATCAAGTTCAAAACTGCATCACACTCCTTTTAAATTGGAACAGAGAAACGTAAACCCCCTTCGCTATGGGTTAGGAATGAGAGCATAACATCATGAGAACATGTTATTTCAAGAATCTTTAGTTTACAAATCTACATGTAACTATTATGGAATATGAGACTACACACTATGTCACACATTGCAGTGGTACCAGTGGAAAAAACTCCATTTTAGTATCTTCCCCCTTTGGGTTATGTTACAATAACAGAAAATAAGATTTTGAATAGAAGGTGGTAGGTAGAGTACCAAGTCTGAAGAACTAACATACCTCATTTTGGGATGATCTTTGGTGATGAGTATTTACTATAAGTCATTTTTGACTTATAGCAGTTTTCACCATAACGTAGTCCATCCATCTTGCCGATGATTGTCCTTCCTTCCTTCCTTCCTTCCTTCCTTCCTTCCTTCCTTCCTTCCTTCCTTCCTTCCTTCCTTCCTTCCTTCCTTTTTCCTTTCTTTCTTTCTTCTTTCGCTTTTCTTTCTTTCTCTTTTCTTTCTTTCTTTTCTAAAATTAGAGCCTTTTCCAGATCTAATGTGTCTGAAATATGATAATTTGAGCCTGGTTATTTCTGCTTTGAGTAAGAACTCTGGATTGATTTGGTTGATGATCCATTGGTTTTCTTGATTTTTCATGGTATTCTCAGGAATCTTCTCCAATACCAAAGTTCAAAGGCATCAATACTAATCCTGCCCTGCTTCTTTAAAATCCACTTCCATACAGTGTCACAAGGAATACCATGGCTTGCACAGTTCTTATCCTTGCAAATATAAACACATCACAACATTTTAATATATTCTCCAAGGCCTTCATGGCGACTATATCAAGAGCCATCTTGCAGTGTATTTTTTATTGCTTATTCCTTTAGTGTTGATGGTCCTAAAAAGCAGAATTTATCTACCATTTCAACATCTTCATTGGGAAAGATGATCTTTAGATGACAGTAAAGAGTTTTTTATATTTATTTATTTTATTACATTTATATACCGCCCTTTCCCGAAGGACTCAGGGCGGTTTACAGGGTGATTAAAAAACAAAGATACAAAAGTTAAAAACAGATTTTAAAAAATTATATTCGTCCCTGCATAAATAAAACCCCAGTTAAAATTAAGATTAAGGCTAAAATTAGAATTCTCAGCCTGGGCCAGAGAGCTCGAAGAGCCAGGTCTTCAGGTCCCGGCAGAATGAACGGAGGTCGGGGGCAGTCCTCAGCTCCACTGGCAGCTGGTTCCAAAGGGCAGGCGCACCCACTGAGAAGGCCCTATCCCTGGGTGTCGTCCGCCGGCAATCTCTTATCGGTGGCACCCTGAGAAGACCCTCCCTGTGGGAGCACACTGGACGAAGGGAACCTGATGCCAGCAGCAGGTGTTCACTCAGATATCCCGGACCCAAGCCATTTAGGGCTTTATAGGTCATCACCAGCACCTTGAATCTCACCCGGAGGTGAGATTTGTTGTCATCATTTACAGTTCAGATAGCATACCAGAGATACTTCATTTTGCTTTTTCTGACTCTTTTAAGAGATACTATTAAGGATTAATACTGCAAAAAAAAACCTTATTGAGGGGGATAGCAAAATGAACCCAATATCAGTAACAGAACAGAAAATATTCAGGGATTGGTAGAGAAAACTGGGTGGGTTGTAATTGAATTTTATTAAAAGGTGTATTTAATAAATCTGAATATTTGGTAATTGAATAAATACTGAGGCTGACTTTAACAACTCCACAATAACACCCTGTTTGCCTTCCTAAATAGCATGAAGATGTAATCCAAAATGGCTAACTAAGATGCTTTGGATTCCATCATAACAGAGTATTGAGAATGTAAAGATGAAATGTGAGTGGGTTTTTTTGTTTTACTTTTTAATAATAATAATAATAATGATGAAGAAGAAGAAGAAGAAGAAGAAGAAGAAGAAGAAGAAGAAGAAGAAGAAGAAGAAGAAGAAGAAGAAGAAGAAGAAGAAGAAGAAGAAGTAGTTGTAAGGGACCTTGGAGGTCATCTAGTCCAACCCCCTGCTCAGGCAGGAAACCTTATACCATTTCAGGCAAACGGCTGTCCAGTCTCTTCTTAAAAAGGCAGGTTTTTCCACTGGTTAATTGTTCTAACTGTCAGGAAGTTTCTCCTTAGTTCTAGGTTGCTTCTCTCCTTGACTAGTTTCCATCCGTTGCTTCTTGTCCTGCTTTCAGGTGCTTTGGAGAATAGCTTGACTCCCTCTTCTTTGTGGTAGCCCCTGAGATATTGGAACACTGCTATCATGTCACCCCTCACTCTTCTCTTCGTTAAACTACACATACTCAAATCCAGCAACCGTTCCCTATATGTTTTGGCCTCCAGCCCCCTAATCATCTTTGTTGCTCTTCTCTGTACCCTTTCTAGAGTCTCGACATCTTTTTTACATCGTGGTGACCAAAACTGGATGCAGTATTCCAGGTGTGGCCTTACCAAAGTATTGTAAAGTGGTATTAGTACTTCACTTGATCTTGATTCTATCCCTCTGTTAATGCAGCCTAGCACTGTGTTGACTTTTTTGGCAGCTGCAGCGCACTGCTGGCTCATATTTAAGTGATTGTCTACTAGGACTCCAAGATCCCACTCACAGTTACTACTATTGAGCAAGGTACCACCTATACTATACCTGTGCATTTGATTTTTCCTGCCTAAATGTAGAACCTTGCTTTTTTCACCATTGAATTTCATTTTGTTAGATAGTGCCCAGTATTCGAGTCTGTCCAGATCCTTCTGTATCTTAAGCCTATCTTCTGGAGTATTGGCTATTCCTGCCCGCTTGGTGTTGTCTGCAAATTTAATGAGTTCCCCATCTATCCCCTCATCCAAATCGTTAATGAAGATATTGAAGAGCACTGGGCCCAAAACAGAGCCCTGGGGCACCCCACTACACACTTCCTTCCATGTAGATGCAGTTCCATTGAGGACCACACGCTGAGTACGTCCTGTCAGCCAGCTACGAATCCATCTGGTGGTGATGCTGTCTAACCCACATTTTTCTATCTTATCAAGTAGTAGGTTGTGATCTACTTTATCAAATGCCTTACTGAAGTCCAAGTAAATTATATCTACAGCATTCCTCTGGTCCACTAATTTTGTCACTTGGTCAAAGAATGTAATAAGATTTGTCTGGCATGATCTGTTTTTGACAAACCCATGTTGACTTTTAGTGATGACTTTGCATCAAGGTGTTCGCTGATTTGTTGTTTGATTATCTTTTCCAGAATCTTCCCAGGTATTGAGGTCAGGCTGATAGGTCTGTAGTTTCCTGGATCTATTTTTTTCCCTTTTTTGAATATGGGAACTACATCAGCTCTCTTCCAGTCCTCTGGTAGTTCCCCAGTGCTCCAGGATCTATGAAAAATATAGTTCAGTGGTTCTGAGATCACGTCTGCCAGTTCCTTGAGAACTTTGGGATGTAATCCATCTGGCCCTGGTGATTTGAACTCATCTAGGCTGGACAGGTGTTCACTTACCATTTTTTTGCCTATCTTAACTTGCGTTTCTATTCTGTTTTTTATGGCACTGGTTTTGGTAGGTTGGACTGTTTTTTCCCTTTGTGTAAAGACAGATGCAAAAAACGAGTTAAATAGTTCTGCTTTCTCCCTATTGCTTGTCACCTTCTTGCCACTTTCCCCCACTAATGGACCAATCATTTCCTTAACTTTTTTCTTGTTTTTTATATGTTGAAAGAAGCATTTTTTGTTATTTTTGACTTTGGTCGCAAGCCTTAGTTCATTTTGAGCCTTAGCTTCCCTCACTTCATCTTTGCAGGCACGGGCTATTTGCTGATATTCTGACTTAGTTATGTGCCCCTTTTTCCAATTCTTATACTTGTCCTTTTTATCTTTCAATTTATCAGAGAGTTCTTTATGCAGCCATGCTGGTTTCTTTTGAGAGCTGTTATTTTTCTTCTTTGTTGGTATTGTGCTAGACTGGGCCTTTATTATCTCACTTTTCAAAATTTCCCAAGCTTCTTGAGTTGTTTTCCCCTTTAGGATTCTCATCCATGGAATTCTTCCCATGGTCTCTCTAAGTTTATTGAAATTAGCTCTTTTAAAGTCCAAGACTCTAGTTTGGCTGTGTTCTATTGCTTGTGCCTCCAGAATGTTGAATTCCAATATTGCATGATCACTTCCCCCCAAGGTTCCTGTGGCTTCGACACCTTCTATCATTTCATCTCTGTTTGTGAGAATTAAATCCAATATGGCTAATCCCCTAGTTCCCTTCTCTACTTTTTGGGAGAGAAAGTTATCTGCTAGGTTTGACAGGAATCTGTTTGATCTTCCACTTGGTGCAGAGTTTGTCTCCCAGTTGATATCAGGGTAATTAAAGTCCCCCATTACTATCGTTATGTGCTTCTTACATACCTTAGTTAGCTGACTAGCAAAAAGTTCATCTATTTCCTCTGCTTGGTTGGGCGGCCTATAGTATACACCTATGGCAATGTCATTTTCCCCCCATTTTATATTGACCCAAATGCATTCAAGTTTACAGTTTTCGTCATTGTTGTGCTCTATTTCTGTAGAGATAAAGTTATTTCTTATATATAGAGCAACTCCACCTCCTCTTTTGTTTAGTCTGTTTCTTTTAAATAGTTTAAAACCCTCTAGCTGTGTGTTCCATTGGTAGGTTTCGTCCCACCATGTTTCTGTAATGGCAACAATATCATATCTGCCCTCATGTACCTGAATTTCTAGTTCACCCTGCTTACTGTTCATACTCTGTGCATTGGTGTATAGACATTTTAGTCCTTTGTGACTGACCCTGTGTTTACTTGCTGCATAACTTGTGTGGTGCCTGGCTTCCCCTATTTTCTTAGATTGCCGGGGACAGTGATGTTCTGTATCAATTAACTCACTATCCCCATTATTTAGTTTAAATGTTCCTCCAAAAAAGCTGTGATTTTATTGCCAAGTAATTTTATTGCCAAGTTATTGATCACTATGCAGACAAGCCCCTTTATAGATTACTGCCTTGTTGCGGCAAATGGGCTTGTGTAACTCAATGAAGCTATGAGCTATGCTGTGTAGGGCCACCCAAGATGGACAGGTCATAGCAGAAAGTTCTGACAAAATGTGGTCCACTGGAGAAGGAAATGGCAACCCACTCCAGTATCTTTGCCATGAAAACCCCATGGACAGTACCAAAAGGCAAAAAGATATGATGCTGGAAGATGAGCCCCTCAGGTCGGAAGGTGTCCAATATGCTACTGGGGAAGAGCAGAGGGCTAGTACTGTGCTGCCACCATGTGGTTGTTTGGGGAAATTATAATATGCTATCTTGACCTGGTCAGCCAAACCCCTCCTACTCTGTGACGTATTTCCTCCGTCTCCTTACCATGTGCCTTACACCCCTCCCCTTTCTGGGATGGACTTCCTCCTTCTTCTCCCTGGGTGATTCTCTTCCTCCATAACCGGCAGATACACGTGCAGACACTGTGAGTCGTTGCTGTCTTTTGACCTTGAAAATACCATCTATACATCGTCTACCTCACCTTGTTTTGCTGTACTCTTCTCTGCATGCAAATAAAGGTCCTTCTGGATGATAAAAGGTACTTTCGTGAGTTCTGCTATCTGGCAAAGACTGTTATCAATGATAGTATCCGCTTATACAGGCCAGCACAGGGGTCTTAGCAAGGGGAAAAATCATTAAACGACAGGCTGATACAGAATAACTACTATTAGCGCCAGAAAGAATGAAGTGATTTAGGCCTAAGCCGAAAGGATGCTCAGCTGTGGATGCATCTGGTGGTGAAAGGAAAGTCCAATGCTGTAAAGATTTATTCTCCATAGGAACCTGGAATTTAAGATCCATGAATCAAGGCAAGCTGGACGTGGTCAAAAAAGAGATGACAAGACTGAACATCGACATCTTAGGAATCAGTGAACTAAAATGGACAGGAATGAGTGAATTTAATTCAGATGACCATCAAGTATACTACTGCGGGCAAGAATACTTCAGAAGAAATGGAGTAGCCTTCATAGTCAACAAAAGAGTAGGAAAAGCAATACTGGCATTCAACCCCCAAAATGACAGAATGATCTCAGTGCGAATCCAAGGCAAACCATTCAATATCACAGTAGTCCAAGTCTATACCCCAACCACTGGTGCTGAAGAGGATGAAACTGACTGGTTCTAAGAAGCCCTATAGCACCTTATAGAATTAACACCAAAAATGATGTCCTTATCATCTTGGAGGATTGGATTGCTAAAGTAGGAAGCCAAAAGATAACTGGAATAACAAGCAAGTTTGGCCTTGGAGTACAAAATGAAGCAGGGCACAGGCTGACAGAATTTTGTCAAGAGAATACAATGGTCATAGCAAACACTCTTTTCCAACAACCCAAGAGATGGCTCTATACATGGACATCACCAGACAGCCAACACAGAAATCAGATTGACTATGTGCTCTGCAGCCAAAGATGGAGAAGCTCTATAGAGTCAGTAAAAACAAGACCAGGAGCTGACTGTGACTCAGATCATGAGCTTCTTGTTGCAAAAATTAGGCTTAAATTGAGGAAAGTAGGGGAAAGCACTAGGCCACTCATATATGAACTAAATTATATCCCTGATGAATACACAGTAGAAGTAACAAATAGATTTAAGGAATTAGATCTGATAGATAGAGTGCCTGAAGAATTATAGAAGGAGGTTCGCAACATTGTAGAAGAGGTAGCAACTAAAACCATCCCAAAGAAAAAGAAATGCAAGAAAGCAAAATGGCTATCTGAGGAAGCTTTGCAAATAGCTGAGGAAAGAAGGGAAGTGAAAGGTATGGGAGAAAGAGAAAGATACACCCAATTGAATGCAGAATTCCACAGAATAGCTAGAAGAGATAAGAATGCCTTCTTAAATGAACAATGCAAAGAAATAGAAGAAGACAATAGAAAAGGGAGGACCAGAGATCTCTTCAAGAAAATTGGAGATATGAAGGGAACATTTCATGCAAAAATAGGCATGATAAAGGACCAAAATTGCAGGGACCTAACAGAGGCAGAAGATATTAAGCAGAGGTGGCAAAATTACACAGAAATATACAAGAACGAGCTTAACATCCCAGATAACCACAATTGGGTGGTCACTGACCCCTAGCCAGACATCCTAGAATGTGAAGTGAAATGGGTCTTAGGAAATCTGAGCAACAACAAAGCTAGTGGAGGTGACAGTATTCCAGCTGAGCTATTCAAAATCTTGTTGCGGGTGAAGAAGGAGAGTGCAAAGGGTGGCTTGAAACTCAACATTAAGAAAAACCAAGATCATGGCATCCAGCCCTCTCAATTTCTGGCAAATAGATAGTGAAGAAATGGAGGTAGTGACAGATTTTATTTTCCTGGGCTCCAAGATCACCACAGATGGGGACTGCAGCCCAGAAATTAAAAGACGCTTGCTCCTGGGGAGGAAAACTATGGCAAATCTAGACAGCACACTAAAAAGCAGAGACATCACCCTGTCAACAAAAGTGCGTATAGTCAAGGCCATGGTTTTCCCAGTTGCAATGTATGGCTGTGAAAGTTGGACCATAAGAAAGGCTGAGCACCAAAGAATTGAGGCCTTTGAAATATGGTGCTAGAGAAGACTCCTGCGAGTCCCCTGGACTGCAAGGCAGTCAAACTGGTCAGTCCTAGAGGAGATCAACCCTGACTGCTCTTTAGAAGGCCAGATCCTGAAGTTGAAACTCAAATACTTTGGCCACCTAATGAGAAGGAAGGACTCACTGGAGAAGAGCCTAATGCTGGGAAAGATTGAGGGCAAGAGAAGAAGGGGACAACAGAGAATGAGGTGGCTGGATGAAGTCACTGAAGCAGTAGGTGTGAGCTTAAATGGACTCCAGAAGATGGTAGAGGACAGGAAGGCCTGGAGGAATGTTGTCCATGGGGTCGCGATGGGTTGGACATGACTTCGCAACTAACAACAAATGCAGACAAGAAAATATTACAATCTCACTCTGGATCATGGCATCAAAAAAGATCATACCACTGTACTTCCAGAGCAATCCAGGCCATATTATGTCCACAAGTTAGATCCGATCCGATTGTTTCTTCCTTTACCAATGACTTTATGTCTAATTGTTTGAAGGTTTATATGAGCTTCCTCTGACTTTTTTTTCTTTACTTCTTTTACAGTCCTGTACACAGCAAAAATGAACAATAGGAAGATACTAATTGATTTGACATCCAGCCATGAGTCCCTTCTGCTTACAACTTGATGTGTTAGAAGAACCACTTACAGAATGCTTAGACAGTATGGTTGTTACCTGCAATGCTGGGAATCTGAGTTTTATAATTCTAATATATCTGGAGGGCACCAGATATTGGAGAAGGTTGACCTGGGCTAAGAGCTGAATTTCATGTTGACCAACAGCAGGGCTTTTTTTCTCATAGAACGCTCAGAACGGAGTTCCGGCACCTTTTTTGGATGGAACCTTGTAGGGTAGGTAAGGCAGGTTGTATAACATGTGTGAGTTCCGGCACCTTTTTCTTTTACAAAAAAAGCACTGACCAACAGACAAGCACTCCTGTTTGGAAGAGTGGAAATTAACAAGATGTTCCAAATAAGATTAATACCAAAGATCTTGAACAGTAGTAATTAGTATGAACGTCCATGACATCTGAAGATGATGGAAGTTGCATGGAAAATGATGAAAGTTGGGGATAGCAAAGTTGCATTAAAGCAAAACTAGAATGAGGATTATCTTTCTCAAAAGCAGCAAGTACACCCTGTTTGCTCCCAGTGCAGGAAGGACAAACTGAAACAATGGAACACATACTCATTAAAATCTATGCCAGAGGTATATAAATTCTAAGCAAAGGGATGAGAGGGAGAGGGTTGCTTTTTCCTGAGAGATGGATGATTAAATGACTGAAAGTTGAGTAGGGAGTAAAGTGGAGAAACTATGAATACAATTGGAAAATAGGGACAGAAAGCTAGAAGGGAGGAGAAATCAGCCTTGTTTGCTAACAACAAAAAGAGGTTGTTAAAAAGCAAGTAAGCAAAATTAACTGCATTTACTACAGAGTTCCAAATTTAAAGTCCACAATCTGAAAAGCCAAGAGTTCTGGGGGAAAAAAAGGATTCATTGAATGAACTTTACAATTGTCAGATAGGAGGTACTTGAAAGGCTACATTACAATCAGGATTATAGTAATAAAAACAAAGGTGTGTATTCTTCAGTCACTTGATAATGTAAAGATTCCTTGAGTCAGGCTCAACACTTGGTAATTTCATGGACTCCTCTATCTGGATTCCTTTGCTGTTGCCATCTTCCCAGATGTCTTTTTCTCCCACTCTAGCTCCTGCACCCAACCATGTTTTCATTCTTTCCCTTCTTTTGACTCATTCACTCTTCTTTCATGCATTTGTTTTTCACTTCAGTCTTCGTTCATTTGGCCTCTCTCATTTGGCAGACAAATCATTTCAATGTAACTCTTTTGCAGTTTGTCACTCACTTTTGCATTCAGTCCACATTCATTCAGTGTCCATTCATTCTTGACCCTCTCTTCTTATTTTACCACACATGCTTCTAAAGTATCTGTCAGGGCCCACTTAAAAAAAAAGAGAGATCCACCTGCAGAGAGATAAATGAGTATAGGTTAGTTGGGCTTGTTTGAATAATCAGTGTGAAATTTTTTCAGCAACTTTGTAGCATTAATGTGGCATTTGTGGACCCACTCATTTTGGGAGGATGGAAGATGTTTCCAGGCTACTAAGTATTGGGTCGAGCCATGATATTTCCTGGAGTCTAGAATTTCTTTTATTTCAAAATGCTGTTCTCCCTCAACCATGATGGGAGGGGAAGGGGGAGCAACAGCTGGCCTTAAGGGCCAGGGCCCACTTCAAAACCTCATCCCAAGAAAATAGAACTCATGGAAGCAGTTTCTTCCAAAAGGATCTTTTATTAGGAGAAGTTGATAGCAGGCATACTAGACAGGATCTGAGAGTTTCCTGCTGAGATCGATAGGTAAAAGTGTCCCAAGCAAAATCCCACCCCATAGTTCATCTGGTCAGTTCAAATGGCCCAATACCCAGGTGTTAAGTTCCTCGTGGGAAAAGGGAGATAACATCAGGCCCTCTCTGGTTGTAGCTGTGATGTTTAGGCGGCTCTTCGCACCTTCTCCTGGGAGCGCAGAGATAAACCAGTTGCCAGAGATTGCATTCCATTCTTTCCCTCCCTTTGCTAGTTGACCTTAAAGGATAGAAAGTTCACAGAAGAATAACGCAGGAAAGCAAAGTGTTACATTATAGTGATAGAGTAAGTCAAGGCAATAACCCTCAAGCACTCCCCACTCCCTCCTAGGAGTATGGCAGAACCCAGGATGAGGAGAGAGTGAGATTCAGGTCAGGATGAAAGAGGAAAAGAATGAATTGGAGGAGGGGGGGGAGAAAGGATAGGGGAACCTATTGATATGGGTTCTGACGGTATCACCATTTCATTTGAATCTACATATTACTAAAACTCTTGTTTCGGTATGATTGTTTGTAACCTTCTGCTGGCCTAAACAGTGCATCACAGGACAACAGTTTTTCAACCAAGGTACCTCAAATGGGCTAGCTTACAAATAGCAGGACCCATTACTCCCCTGGGATTAAAATTTGGGGGAGTTTTTGCTGTTTCAACATTGATGCACTGCTGCTGCTTTAGCACCACCATGCTGCCACAGTTCAGCCATAGTCATGTGATCCTTATTTCCAATGCTACCTGATAATTTCTCACAAGTCAGTCAGGAAGCTGACATGCATCTTTTTAATTAAAAAAACATGTTTTTGTCTTTAATTGTAAAACCAAAACAATAGCAAACCACCTGTGGTCATTCTGTTTCTCTGTTAAGATAAGGAAATAGATCTGAAAGAATGATCCAACAAGAGAAAGACAGAAAAATTCCCTGATGTTGATTAACTGCTTCAGTTTTTACTGGTCAACATTGATTTGCTTTGTTCATAGCTCCCACCACGAGCCTGAAAGCTTGGAAGAATAAATGTTTGGTCCCGGTGACCAACTCAGATTGGATCCTGCATGACCCAATGAGTCACAGATTGTCTGTTCCTTTCTATGTTTCTGCTGGCACACCTGACTCTCTTTCTAATTTAATTAAGTTGCTTGATTGTAACCTTTCATGGACAAGCTTTTTTTTGTCCTTCAAAAGAATAGAGAATTTTGTGGCTCTTTCATAACTCATAAATCTATTGTGTCATAAACACCTACAGAATATAGTCATTTCTATTTCATTTGATGTTACTGAATAAAAACCCCACATCCTTATATAGTTTATACTAAACTAGTATAAACCATACATGTATTTATGTATTTATCACAAATACATTGCCTGCTTTTCTGATATGTATTTCTTATACAAATTAACAGCAAATAACACAAAAGCAGCAGCATAACATATCATAGTTCAATTAAATCATTTTATAAGCACAGTGTGTCTAAGTAAGTTATTAATATTATAATTGGTTGTAATAAGCCCTCTCCTTGTAAAATTTATATTTCAAATGGATGCACTGTATTATTTAAAAGTATATTTTAAATAACATTGTATCTTTTATTCATACTTTTAATTATTTTTGTCACCGTCTTGGAATATTTCTTAGTAGAAAAGAAATAAAATATTAATAATATTAATAACAGTATTACTGTGATGGAAGTCTTATAAACCAAACTGTGCATAATAATACAATATTAGCTAGATAAATCCCTGCTCTAATGAGCTTCTACTATAGATTTCAACAGAAAGGAGAGGGCAATAAGAAAAGAGCCAGGGGAAAGGGCAGTTTGATGTTTAAAATAGTCCTAGATTGGGTATCCTAAGAGCTATGTGTAACCTGTATTTATCTCTGTCTCTGAAAGTAGGGATGTGATCAGCCCACAGAAAGGAAGATCTAGGCACCTAAAGATATTTTGCCAGAATCATAAGATATTCAAAAAGAAGTCCACAGTAGTCTGCTTCTCCTGTGAGAGCTCCAGTGTTGGAAATGACAGAAGGAGAGATACCAAACAAGGCTGAGAGTTCATTACATATTGTCTCCCTGTTCCTTGACAGCCCCGGAGAGAAAATATTACACAAGCTCTAGTACTGTAAAATTATTTCCCTCCTCAGTGGAATCAGTGGAAGGGAAACAATTAAAGAAAAGGAAACCCTTATTTTTTAAAAAAAAATGACCCACCACTAAATGTACCTTTTGCTTTGGGTGTTTTTGTTTCTTTCTTTTGTCTTTTCAACTTAGTGTCAGAACCCACTCAAATCCACATCTTAGGAAAGAAAAACTTTTGGAGACAAGATTGTCCAAGCAGGAACTTTTACTAAAACATAGATGACAGTGGATATAGTAGACAGGATCTGAAGCTGTTTCACAGATCGATACTTTTAAAGTGTCCCCGAGTAATAACCCCACCCCTCAATCCATTTGGTCAGTCCTGGATCAGTCAAGTCTCAGGTGTCAAACCCCTCGTGGGAAAAACAAGAACCACCAGTACACTTGCAACACTATTACTTCCTCCTCTTCACATTCCATCCAGAGATACAAACCAGAATTCCCACCACCACCTTTCTTGTTTGTTCGTAAATCAGATAGGGAGAGGATTTCCTTTCATCACAAGAGCCAGAATTCTCCCCACCCCCTTTCTTAGTTGTTCATAGTTTGAAGGGAGAAGGTTTCTTCCATTGGTCCTTTTGTGATGGCCAACAGGCAGGCTGAATAAACAAACACTACATCTAAGGGAAAGAAAGGGGCCAATTAGCACCCCTGTCTTCTCTTTCCTCCTTGGGAATGGCAGAATCCAGTAAGGGGGGTGAGATTTGGGTTTGCACAGAGAGGGAGTTAGAAATGAAATATAAATGGATTCTGACACTTACCACAGGAAGCTCAGCTCATAAGCTATCCATCAATTTCTAATTGGTGTTAAAAACTTCTTCAGGAAGTTCTTTGCAGAACATGAACAGAATGGCCATTGCCCATGGCCAAGTATGTGAGGGGTAAAGGTGACATGGCTAGATCAAAGAGTCCAGATAGAACCAGTATCAAAACACCATGCCTTCCACGTCCAAAGCTGAGAAATGATGGCCAACAGTGTTACCATGTAAAGATGGGAGCAAGAAACATAGGATTTAAATCCTCTAAATGATCTGATATAAATATAGATTAATTTCTAGGTCTTGCATTTTCTGAATTTCTTCAAGAATTAAGGATTCCTTGCTATATCTAACAAAAGACCATTGTCTGTCTAAGTAGTGTCCTTAAGTCTTGCTCTGCCATTCCTGAGTGTAGATATCATTTTCAAGACCTCTCGGCAAGCTGTGACAAATTGAGGACACTTTGTACCACTTCGGGATCTGCCTTTGATCCATTTATTCTCACAACATTGGTTTCTAGGAGGTATGTCTATTTACTGTACCTCTAGTTCTATTGCATTAGTACTGTATTCAATTTTTCTTTGAAATTCAATTTTTCTTTGAAAACCCGTTGCTATGGTAAGAGGTCAGAAAATCTTGTCTTGTCTTGTTTCCTGACCTCAAGTCAGCCACTGCTCTCTCCCTTCTCCTACTCAAGGGCAGGGAGGTTTAGCAACCTTTTCCTGGAGCTTTCAATATCACTTACCGCATACATTATTAGGAAACTGCCCTCCTTAGCACCTTCCCTGGAATTGGACGACCCACATACAGTTATGGTCCCTACTATTGTGAAAAAGCATCTAGTTGCAAAATTGTCAAAATGCTGTCATTGAAGAGGGAAGTGAATGTTATTACTTCTCATAGTAGTTTTAGGGTGGGACACAGCTGACTGACTGGAGTCTTTTGAACTATCTTATTGGCTAGCTAAAGGAAAAAAAGATGGGCTCTGATGGGTTTGCAATATTGAGTTCTCTGCAAGCAACATATTCACAACTATAGAGATGGACATGGGCAAATAATGAACGTGATGCTGGATTACTTTCAGTTACTCTGTGTAGGATTGGGACGTGGAAATTCTGGTGGTGTTAAAGTACCTTGGGAAAAAGTCTTCAGGTAGTCCTCAACTTACAGCACTTCATTTAGTGACTGCTCAAAGTTACAACGGCACTGAAAATAAATTACCATTTTTCACACTTATGACAGTTGGTCACGTGATTTACATTCAGATGCTTGACAACTGGTTCACATTTATGACAGTTGCAGTATCCTGAGGTCATGTGATCACCTTTTGCAACCTTCTGCCAAGCAAAGTCAATGTGGAAGCCAGATTCACTGTCATAAAATGGGGCAAAACTCACTTAACAAATTTCTCACTTGGCAACATAAATTCTAGGGTCAGTTGTGGTCGTAACTCGAGGACTACCTCTATTAGCATTGTACAAAATCAGGTGCAAAAACTTTGCCAGGACTTGGCCAAAATTCCTTGACAAGCCTGTTTAAATGAACTGAAGCTGATATGTATTAAGAAGCAGAGTCTCTGTTCCTAAAAAAGAGGCTTTCCCTGAAACAGATTTTAGAGAGTCCATCTGAAATTTAAAATTGATTAAACTTTATAATTATAACATCAATGCCAGGAATTCTTTTTCCCAAATTCAGCATGTAGAGAATATATAAGAGAGTGACAGTAGGTTCAATCACACTGCATCCCAAGTTCTACATTAATACCATTAATTTAAACTTCTTCACAGTTTAATTATTAAAAGAAAAAATAGCATTCTCCTACTGATAACACTGCTATTAATAATTTCACTTCTGAGAACTAATCTGCAACATTAGCAGCCTCATTCAGCCACATCAAATTTAGTTGAAAACCAAAGTCCACTCTGTGCCAAATTTCAGTATCATTTTGGAACCACAGAACTAATCAAGCAGCTGGATTGGTGTTTTACGTCGTCAGCAAACACAGGGAAAGCATGCTGAAAGAGATGAAAGCCCCTTCACTCCACCTCCTATGACCATCGCCCATTCAACTAGTTTAGGCCACTTTAATACCATCTACCATTGGGACTGCAAGGCTGATTCCCAACTGGCATACAGCCACCAAACATCTGAAAGCTGGCCTCGGGAAGTTTTTAAAAGCATCCTGGGAAAAGGTGATGGAAATCACATCTGTACTGCTGTCCCAAAAAGTAACCAATATGTCCGTATAACCACTAGCAGTTGTGCTCAGCTTCTAGGAGATACTATCTATACCTATACTTATTTTCTTTTCTTTTTTCTACCAAGGATCTTGGCCCAGTTTGGGGAGTGAATCTCACTGAATATTCGTCTGTCCCTTGTTGACCTATTTCCTTTTGTTGTAATCAGTCTTTTATGGGCTTCTGAATCATTTTGTGCCAGAATTATTTAAGGATGATGGAACTTATTATGCCATGTGTGGAGTTGCTAGACTCCAACACATTTGGTTATGTTTAGTATCTTTAGAGAGATCCAAACTTGGAAAGAATTAAGATTTCCTGACTGTGGGAGGTATTAAACAATGAAACAGCACGCCTTCATGGGTACTTCATCACCAGAGGCTTTTAAACAAAGATTGGACAACAATTTGCCTAAAACAGCTGAAAATTACTCCCCTGGACTGAGGTTGGACTAAAAGACCTTCAGTGACCCTCCCAACCCTATGATGCTCTGAATTATTTTAAAAATATTTTTCTCCAGAAATTAAATAATAAGTTGCTTCTCTCACTATAATATCAGGTTAAAATATTGCCCAGCACTGTTCTAAAACAGAACAAGTAAGTTGCCTTGAACTCTCATTGCTGAGAATGCAAATATAATAAATAATACATAAATAGTGGGAAGTCATGAAAGCAGTTCTAATGACTGATTGCAAATGTCCTTACTTTTTAAAATAAAAACAAGACAGAGACTGGGTGCAACTTTCAGTTAATTAGCTATGGGGGGTTGTTAAAACAACAGTAAATTGACAGTACTAATTTTCAACAAAGAAAGCAGAAGAAAATAAAATGCAAATACCATTTTCCCATTAGTGAGCCAATTAACACATACATTTTTTTTAAAAAAAGATTTTTTTATTTTACAACTGCTAAACAACTCATCAATAAAACAACATTTCTCATACTCTTCTGTAAATGTCCATTATTTAATAAGAAATTAGCATTGACATTGCATTTATCTTCGGGGATCACTTATTTTTGATCACGAATTGCTCCTATGAGGTTCTATGCATAAAGATAGACGGTAGGGATAAGCTAGGGGTCCTGCTAGCATCTAACTATCTGCTGTCCAACGGTATCCCTCTTGAACCTCTGGGCTTTATTACTTGACTAGTAGTAGAAAACCCCACCACCACACATACACACACACACACACACACACACACACACACACTGGCTGATATTGGGGATCTAGGTGGGTTCAGGAAAAGCCAATAGTTCATGATCTCTATGGCAATCATGGGCTTGTCAAGATAACCTCTGGTTCACAGGTTGGACATCATTCTTGCCTTGGAGCAGTGGCTATATGACAGGGGATTAATTCCTTCCTTTCCTCATTCCTTTGCTTAATCAGATTTGACCGACTGCTCTCCAGAATCCTCACAGGGCAATTGGACAATTCCACAGGGTCTTTTCCAGACATGTAATGGATCCCTTAAGGAACTTCTTGGTAATATGGTAGGCAGTTTCATCAAATGAGAGTAAATAAGTCAAGCCAAGTAAGCCATTGGCAAGAGGATGCAACCTAATCATCTGACATCAGAGCCCCTGAGCAGTCTCTCACTCTTGGTGGACCATAGTTTAGCAAGGACCACCAAGAGATGAAAAGGCAAAAGTGACACTTTAAGCAACAATGAAGAAAGATAAAATGTGAATCTGATCAAACATAGGAATATTTCAATGTCTGGAGTTATGCCATTTCTTTTTTATTGCATAACTGGGCTGCCATCCAACAATCTTTTTTTATGGTGGCTAACTCCCTTGTAGGAAGCAACCAATATCAAGATTTCTCCCTGGCAGCTGTGACAAAAAGTGCATGAAATTTTGCAATACAATTACTCAAAGTTGTTAAAGTTGTGGTTCTGTGCTGGCAGAATCTCTAGATATAACTGGAACCAGATGAACATCTTGCCATATTTCATCAGTACCACTGCTGAAGTCAGAAGGCAGCAGTAGCAGGACCAGCCCTTTGGAAAAGCTTTGCATGGTAAATCAGACTGACCCTCTTCCTGATTGTACTGATGAAATATGCTAAAGACTGAACACTTTTGTAGAGCATTTAGAACTTAGAAGTATCCACTAATGTATATATTGACATCATGTTTTATGTGTTATTTATTTTAGTTGTTTTTAATTAGAAGGATGTTGTAATGTATTGTCTTTTTTTCTATATGTGTAAGTGTTTGCTTATGTTGCACTGCTTGCTAATTGCTTGAGTTCAATTGCTAAGTGCTAGTTCATGTGTATGCTTGCAACAGTTGCTAGCCAGCCCATACTGGTTGTCTCCAGCCAGCTAAGTAGGTCTTGGGTGGGAAACCTCTGCTTAAACCCATTGGTCACCGCCTACCGGCCAACCATATAAATAGCTGCGCAGCAGCTCACTTGTTGCTTCTGTTATGTTTGACCTTCAATAAAGCCTGTTGCTGTTTTGAACCTTCCATCTCACTCAATGCCTGCAAAGAACTGGCTACACAACACTGGCAATGAAGGTGGAATGTGCTGCTTCGTCATAAGAGCCTGAAGTCACTAGGGGGTGAGACCAGCACAGAGCGCTCCCCCCCCCCTCGGTCTGCCTAGCAAGCCACGCTGGAGACCACCCCGACCTGAGGATCAGTCCCAGGGCCTACACAGGAGCCAGCAGCATGAGGCAACGTGAGACACAAGCCACAAAGACTTCCCACCATGGCGAAGGTCGGAAAGCTTGAAGAATTTGATGTGACGTACCCAGAGAGATGGTTGTCCTACATTTCCTGCATGGAGAACTACCTGCATGCAAATCAAGTTAGTGAAGATGGCTGAAGGCTGTGACCCTCCTCTGCGTGTGTGGTCCAGCCACCTTTGATATCACAGTCACCCATTGCCTATTACTCGAGGACCTTGTCCTCAGCGGAGCGCAATTATGCACAAATTGACAAAGAGGCCTTGGCCATTGTAGCCAGAGTTAGGAATTCCATGACTATTTATATGGGAGGCAGTTCACAGTCTTTAATGACCACAAGCCCTTGCTTGGCTTGTTCACAACAGACAAGCAGACACCTTAAATTCTGTCACCACAAATGTTGAGGTGGTCTATCTTCCATTCGGCCTATGACTACAGGCTGGTTCACAAACCCAGCAAAGAAATGGGCCATGCAGACAGCCTTAGTAGATTGCCCTTGCCACATGTGGAGCCTGATCCAGCTCCAGCTGCACGCATTTTAGCAATTCAAGACTTGCCAGAGTTTCCCCTACATGCGGGAGATGTCACTACAGAAACGGCAGCCGACAAAATCCTAAGTCACGTGTTGGCTTGGATTCACACAGGATGGTTGAAAAATAGCAGGGCCCCCGAGTTCCAGAGTTTTTTCAGTTGGAAAAATGAGCTTTCGGCTCACAAGAGGTGCATTCTTTGGGGTAGCAGGGTCATAGTCCCCAGTTCACTCAGGCCCAGGGTTCTCCAGTCTCTGCATGAAGGCCATCCAGGCGTCATCCAGATGAAGGCACTGGCGAGGAGCTACCTCTGGTGGCCAGGGCTAGATAAAGCTATTGAGGCCCAAGTACACGGGTGTTACATGTGTCAACAGTGCAGACCAAAGATGCTGCAGGCCCCTGTCCACTGATGGGAGAAAATGAACACACCGTGGTCAAGAATCCACATAGATTTTGCTAGGCCCTTTCAGGGACAGTTGTTTTTAATAGTGGTCGATAGCCATTCTAAATGGTTGGAGGTGGTTCCAATTCCCAATATGACTACTGCAAGGACCATACAGGTGTTGCGGTCACTGTTTGCAACACATGGGCTTCCAGACATCTTAGTCTCTGACAACGGAGCCCAGTTCACTGCGTCAGAATTCCAGGCCTTCCTCAGGTCCAATCTCGTTAGGCATGCCACATCAGCTCCCTTTCACCCATTGTCAAACGGCTGAGCAGAATAGATGGTTTGCACAACCAAAGAGTCCCTTAAACACATTACTACAGGGGACTGGCACCACAGGCTGGCCAACTTCTTGTTATGCCAGCATACAACGCCTTGTACGGCTACAGGAAAGAGCCAGCTGCATCGGGGCAAGAGACTAATAACAAAATTGGACAGACTGCACCCCGATAGAGTGGCCTCTGATATGGTACACCTGAAGGCACCTAGCTATTTACAGGTGGGAGACCGGGTTTGGACTCGGAACTACAGGCAAGGGCAGTTGTGGGTGGCAGGACCACTCTCCTACGAGGTTGTCCTGGAAGATGAGCGAGTCATTCGCCGACATGTAGATCAGTTGCACCGGCGACTAATGGAGCAGTCGTTGGCTCAGGACGTCCAGGGGGAGCAGACCTGGAATCCACAACCTCACACTTCAGCAGAGCAGTTCGGATGCTCTGAGACATTTTCTGTGAAAAAGAACAGGGACAGGGCCGTAAAAGCGCTCCCCCCAACCAGACCGCAGGGGCCGGGCAGTCAGTCACCCAACACCCAGCAGCAGCCATGCCGACTTAGCAGCACCGTTAGACTTTGGGCTAGGCCGACCGGGACAGGCCAGCCAAAGGGACTCAAGTCATTTTCACTACACCAAACCACAGAGCCCGGGTATACCCAGCACAGCAGACAAACTGGTGGACTGGGAGATTCTGGCAACCTCCCGATGCTCTGTATGAGCCCAAATACCCCCCAAATATCTTCAAGATTTTGTAACCAATTGAATGTGTGTACCATCCAGGGGGAAGGGGTGTAATGTATTGGCTTTTTTCTATATGTGTAAGTGTTTGCTTATGTTGCACTGCTTGCTAATTGCTTTAATTCAATTGTTAAGTGCTAGTTCACGTGTATGCTTGCAACGGTTGCTAGCTGGCCCAGACTGGTTGTCTTCAGCCCGCTAAGTAGGTCTTGGGCGGGAAACCTCTGCTTAAATCCATTGGTCTCCGCCTACCAGCTAACTGTATAAATAGCTGCGCAGCAGCTCACTTGTTGCTTCTGTTATGTTTGACCTTCAATAAAGAGTGGGGAACTGTTTTTATTTTCAAAATTAGCCCAACGTTTACATGAGTCTGTTTTGTAAAACTGGGCATTTTTGCATAAGGACTTATTGCCCTCCCTCTTCACCACCAAGTCACTGCTGCCTGACACCCCACACAGCAAGCTGTTGCTTAATATTAACTAAAGTGATACTTACACTTTATACTATCCTGTAAATTTCAGCTCAAAATGTGGCAGCAACAGAACAAACTGAGATCATTTGAGCAAATGTCCCAAATTTGCTTCTCCAACAAGGCAATTGCAACACACTTCAATTGCCCATTTTTGATCCCGTCAAGCTCCCATTGCTTAATCCCTAGCATCTGCCTACCCAGGAGTTCCAAAGCATGCAATATTACAAGTAGATAAATGGGTACCACTTTGGTGGGAAAAACCCACCTGCATTCATGTGTGCAAAGCATAGAGGCCAGCACTGGACTGGCTGAATGCAAGGCATCGTGACACGAGGCAAGGTAAGGCAAGAGGAGCCTGGAGGAGCTGCAACATGGGTGCAGCTAGTTGATTGGCGTAAAGCTTGTTGGCCCCCTGAGTTGCAGCAAGGATAGGGGAACAAGTGCTGAGCAGGATGAATGAGCAATTGAGGCTGGCAAGACTGCATTGTGTCTAGTTTATAGATTTCTCTGACATTGTATGCCATATGCTAAATAAATGCTCATTTTAGAGATATCCAATATACACAAAACAGTATTTTTGTTTTTATTAACCACACTCACAACAGACTGTCATATTCTTTATAGCAATTTTCCACTTTTGTAAGTTTTGTAGGACATTCAGACTCATCATTTCAAGGGTGATGGATTAATAGCAAGATCATCAAATTCCTTCAACTTCTTAAAGAAAGGGGGGCAATGACTGTTTCCTCACATCTCTAACAGTTGTGGAAGCACCGATCATATTGGAAGAAAATAATGTAAGGAACAAATCCCTAAAGAGACAAATTGTCAAGAAAAAATGTGAGGCTAATCTAATTTGTAAAACAACTTTTACAATTACAACCTTCCCTGCTTAGAAAGATTCCATTATCTGCTTGGACAGACCAAGTGTATCATACTGGGTTCAGTGAAATATCAACAGGCTTTGTAAGTTGTATAACTGTTTACTGTGTTCTATAGTTCTGTGCACTGAGGCCACTACAATTTCTGATTTTATCTGTGTCAGCTATATAGATGCAAGAAGGCCAGTTTTTCTTTTTTTATCATTGCCATAGCAGCTACAGCCTGGAAAAAAAGAAGCAAAGCAAATTCTAAATTAAAAAAAATAGAGAGATCTGAGGAGCTGAGATCTGAGAAAACAGAATGGAAGACTAGAATCCAAATAAAAATAGCAACCAAGAAAGCAAGACAAGACAACTTAAATATTAGAAATAGCTACATTTTCTTTCTGGGTTCTTCTGTTGATATAAAAGGTATGCAACCATTTTCCCCTACTATTTTCCTTCTTATTAAAGTGCTATTGAAAATATTAGAACACTTTCAAGGCTATCTCTCTTGCCTGCAATATAGCTGTTGCACACATGAGATTGGTTAGAGAAGGGGGCAAAGAGCCAAGGATTTTTTTAAACATTTCTAATACTTAAAGAAACATTGAGAAGTGAACTTTTGCTTAAGCATCTGACAGAAACTTCTAGAACTTTTCCCTTTAATATTTTAATTAGGGATCTCAGGGTTTACTTTAAAAAACATACCGCCTATTTAAGGCCATAATCAACTCCTGTTGTCCAACCCAAGATTGCAAAGAAATTATCTGTCCTGGGAAATTGCAGTGTTCAGAATTAACTCTGTCATTGTGAAAAGTCCAAGGACTGTGAATTTTATATATTCTCCAAGTTCTTTCCTCAATCCATTTTCTGGAGACAGTTGCTGCTATTCTTCTGTTTGATCAGAAGTTCTATGCAAGTAGTACTTGATTTATGACTACAATTGGGACCAGAACTTCATCACTAAGAAATGTGATTCTTAAATCAGGTACTACACCTGAGTTAATGACTTTTTTGCCTTTTTTAAGCAAATCACATGGGGTTTAAGTGAGTCTGGCTTCACTTTGACTTTGCTAGTTGGATGCCAGCTGGGAAGGTGATTACATGACCCTTGAAAGCTGGAAACATCATAAGTACATGCTGACAGCCAAGAGCACAAATTATGATCATGTGACCTTGGAGATGTTGCAATGGTCTTAAGTGTGAGGACTGGTCATAAGTCACTTATTTCAGTGCTGCTGTGATTTTGAACAGTCACTAAATGAATGGTCAGAAGTCTAGGACTACCTGTAGCCCAATGCAGGCCTATAATTACAATCATCCCATTCTGAGTAGAACACGTTGGAAATTGTGGTCCACAATACTGAGAGGAAACATACTGGAAAACTGATATAGCCTTCTTCTTCTTCTTCTTACACATCCAGGCAATTCAAAAGCTTGACTAAAAGGCAGAATAGCAACTCTATCATTACAGCTAATGGCACACACACACAAAAAATGTATTAGCTGACTTCTGATTTGCCATCACAACTGCCACAGATGCTGGAAGATGAGGTCCATCTTCCGCGTTCAATTTCATTCTGCTGGGGGACCCTGGAAAGGGTCAAAAGTCACCCTGTAGGGGCAATGAGCAATGAGGGGACCCCCGCTTGATCATGGGAGGGCAGCAGCCCTTCCGTTTGATCTGGGGCAGCCCACCAAACTGGCAGAGGAAAGACCAGCCATAGCAATATGGCTCATCACTAAGCTGTTGACAGCCGAAGTCAAACTTACTATCAAGCACTTCTAAAGCAACACAGATGAAACTGGATGAGATCTGATCTTCTCTTTAAGAACCTAAGTATTTTCTTTTCCTGTGAAAGCTGCCCAAAGTATTTTTTCCCCCTGTGAGGAGAGAGGGAAGGGAATTTCTACCCCACCCTCTAAGAATAGTAGTGACTGACTACCCAGTGGAGTTAAAGCACTATAAGAACAATTTAATCTAATTGGATTTATATGTTTCTGAAATTTGGGGACCAAAGGTTTTCTTATTTTTACTGGAGACTTTTGTTTTTATCTACAAAAAAGAAATAAAACTGGGAAAAGGATTATACAAATTTTGGACTTAAAAAACTTTAAATGGCATTGGTGACATCTTGCGGTGAAGTATAGTACTATAACTTGTTATTGCCTAAGAGAGACTTGGCTTGAAGCCCAGACTTCAGATAAAACTCTTTTGACCTTGATAGATACCACCTGTGAGAAATTCAACTGTAAATAGAATTTCTGGACGGCATAATTGGCCTGCTTGAAGTGTGAATGTAAACATTTACTGACTTTCAGAGCTATATGTGGGGAATTGCTTTCCTATTTCTTTATATGAGAAACATTTGTTATTACCTGAGATGATGGAATACCTTGGACTATAAAATTTTACTTGACAAACTATTTCTACTATAAAGACCACCTATAATACATGAAATAGAGCTCCCATACCTAGTTATAAAATTATTTTAATGCCTGATTTTAAAATCCTCAACTTAATACTGTCAGCACCCACCTCTTCCCACTTCTTAAGAAAGCAGCACTCTTGGAGACGGGGTTTTCCAAGCAGGATCTTTTACTAAGAAATAGAAGATAGCAGGCATAATAGACAGGATCTCTTACATCTCGACAATTTTAAAGTGCCCCCAAGCAAACTCTCCCCACAGTTCATTTGGTCAGTTCCAGATCAGCCAATCTCCAGGTGGTAAGTCCATCCTGGGAAAAGAAAGATAAAAATCTGTTTGCAGCATGATTATTTCCACAGATCCTCACACTTCCTTCAAAGAAACAACCCAGATCCAGGAGGGTTATAATTCTTCCCCCACCCCTTTTTCAAATTGCCCAGTAAGTTCAGAGAGAATGCCTAGTAAGAAAGCAATTTGGTTTACATTGTAATGGATAGCAGACAAGCAGAATAAACAAAAGTTTACATTTAATGAAGAAAATGAAAGCAATAAAGCCCCATGCTTGTTCCCTCTCCCCCTTGGGAATGGCAGAATCCAGGGGAAGATGAGATTTGGTTTTTGCACAGAGGAGATAGTTATAAATGAAATATAAATGGATTCTGACAAATACACTATTAAGAGAATATGGATAAAGGCCAGGAAAAGATCCTTTCCATGTTGAAAGCAATACATGAAACCATTCTTTCAGCTTGTGACAAAATAAGATGCAATATAAAAGAACAAGATGCCAGCTTAGATATACAAACCCAAATTTTGACTACAACCAAAGAACTAACAAAGCAGAAGATAGCAGAAGAAGTGGAACAATCAAATACTAAGACGGAGGATTCAATTGACCAACAAATACAATTAATGGAAAATCCAGAATGGGAGTGACAACACTGAAAATGGAAAAGACTTTTTATATAAATGAAGAAATTTGAGGAGAAAGAAGAACAGATTGAATGGAGGATAAACATATCAGGACAATCATGGGAAATTGGAATAATAGAGAGATGATCTAATCAATACAAATGGGCTAGCCCTTCCAAAGAAAATAGCAACTAAATGGTCTCTCTTATTTCAAATATATATATAATAAAGGGAGATCTATTTGATGATTTAAAAGCACTGACATGGAAGGCTAATTGGCAAAGGAAGAAAGCCAGAATAAAGCTGAAGAAAATTGGGGCTTTGATTTATTAGAGGGGATTTCATATTACTAATTAGAGGATTAAAGGGAGAAGTTGAGATAAGGGGAATTTTGGTCATTTAATTTAAAATATTTGGAAAACAGTTGAAAATAAGGATTCTATTTGTTTAATATTTAAAAATTAGACTCAAAAGGAAAAAAACTTATGAATATGTTTGATTTATTGATTAACCCAGACAATATATATATAATGGCTTTGATTTCATATTACTAATTAGAGGATTAAAGGGAGAAGTTGAGATAAGGGGAATTTTGGGAATTTTGGTCATTTAATTTAAAATATTTGGAAAACAGTTGAAAATAAGGATTCTATTTGTTTAATATTTAAAAATTAGACTCAAAAGAAAAAAAAACTTATGAATATGTTTGATTTATTGATTAACCCAGACAATAAATATATAATGGCTTTGATTTATTGAAGGGGATACTGTATTATTAATTAGATTATTTAATATGGTGGGAAATAGATAACTTTTAGAAAATAGAACAAGACTATACTCAAATAGATAAGATGTGTATTTTGAATATTAGATTCTGTTATGAATTGAGATAAGGGAAACTTTAGTTACCTAAAGCCTGGAAATTATAAATATCAAATGTTAAATTTGAATATTGATGGGAAACTAAAAATTGAGAAAAAAAACAATAACAGGACATTGATTGTCTATAAAGATTGAGCATAAAAGCAATTAAGATATGTATAAGCTAAAAAATTATTGATAAATGTAATAAGGATGTATTTACTTAGTTGATATAATAAGAACTGTATTAGCTTAAATACGAGATAGTAGATATTAAGGGAAAAAGAGAGGAAATATTTGATGTTGTCTTGAGATTTGTACTAAAGATTTTTTTATGTTACTGAATTATTGATTAACCCAGCTACCACGTTGCTTTCTAAATACCTAAATGTAAAATTAGAAAACTAATAAAATATTATTTTTAAAAATGTATTAGCTCAGAAAAAGTTTTTGACAGGAACCTGAAGTCCAAAAGAGTTGTCATCTCACTGTGAAAGAAGGTAGACGTAGCCTTGAGAATAAGAAAAAATCGAGCAAACCATTTAGGGAGGATTTTACAAAAAACATTACTCAGTCCTGAGAAAGAAAAAAGTATGAGAAAGAAAATCAAAAATTTTTATTTTGTTTTGTATAAGATGGGACACAGAGGAACTTTGACAGGTTTTCAAGATTCTGTTATTATACTTTCTAACAATAAAGTAGCATTCCTGGAATCCTTGCTATGCCTCTTTTCTTCGCTGTGTTTACCTTGAAAAACTGTCAGAGCCAGGTCTACATTGCTTCAAACTTCCCCAGTCTGGTGTTCTTCGGACTACAGCTTGTAGGTCCTAAGAAGTCTCTTAGATAGTCTATTTGGGAATTTTGTGGCTGAGTAACTTAAGCAAATAGAGAAGCTAAGAGGCTGGGAAGATGGGACTAAACCAGTAGTCTTTAATTGACATGTGACCACCAATTGCAAAATGAGTGTCAACACTGTCTAATAGCCAAAGTTAAGAAGGGGTTCTTTAAATACTTGGCTAGGCTAACGATGCATTCTAGGTTTTAAAAGTTGAACACTAAAGTATAAAAGATAAAATACAAAAAAACTAGATAATGGAGTAGCAATTATTATTTTGGCATAAATTACTTAATTCAAGTATGTCTTCCATGTTGCAAATTATAGTAGTTGGCTTATTCACAATTTAAGGTACATATTTTAAAAGTAGAACCAGCATGTCAGTATCTGAGCAATGGAAAAAGTGAACCATATGTCTCCACAATTTGCTGCAGAAGTCCAGAGTCACTCTAGAACAACTGAGAATTCATGCTTCATCAACTGTTTACTAACCCATGGTTCTTGTTGGGCTGAATCTATTTTCACATTTAATCTTTCAGCAAGTATGTTCCCCAGCTTCCAGTTAAATTAAGAAACACTACCAAAAGAACACCTTTTTGACAAAGGCTAATATATTTATAAGAGCACAAGCTTATAGTTTGATGAGTTAGTGGGATACTGGAAGTTTTAATTATGTCTTGGGTACGAAGCCAACTGGTTGGCTCTGAGTCAGTCATTTTCGCTCAGCCATAGCATTAATAGCAAACTGCTTGTGAAAATGTTGCCAAAAAAAGTGCAATGTCTAATCCAGACAGTGGCCAGGAGTCAAGAGTGATTGAAAGTGCACACACATACACACAAACATGAAAGTTGCATGATTTACATTCTTGTGGCACTCTGATATTTTCTTTGCCATTCTGTATTTAAGTACCACATTAGAACCAGAAAGAATTAAAACAGCAAGAGCACTAGCAGCAAAGGTCTCCTTCTCTTCCAATCCCTATATAAATAACTATATAGTTATCTTCACAGAAAACTATTTATATATTCAACTACTGATAACTAAGGGACGCAGTGGCTCAGTGGGTTAGGACGCTGAGCTTGTCAATCAGAAGGTCGGCAGTTTGGTGGGTCGAATCCCGAGTGCCGCGTAACAGAGTGTGCGCCTGTTACTCGTCCCAGCTTCTGCCAACCTAGCAGTTTGAAAGCACGTAAAAATGCAAGTAGAAAAATAGGGACCACTACGGTGGGAAGGTAACAGCGCTCCGTGCGCCTTTGGCATATAGTCATGCGAGCCACATGACCATGGAGACATCCTCGGACAAGCGCTGGCTCTTCGGCTTTGAAACGGAGATGAGCACCGGCCCCTAGAGTTGGAAATGACTAGCACGCATGTGCGGGGGAACCTTTACTTTTACCTTTTTTACTGACAACTGGTTCCTAAAAAGAGTAGATCTAAGTACTATTAGTTAATGCCTTTGAAACTGAGAAATTTTAATCAGTCCCATATTTCCTGTTTCTAGAAGTGGCAATTGATATTAAGCACAATATAAATAATAGTTATCTGAATATTTGAAATGTTCTTTGTTGTTGTTATATTAGGAGAGGGTTTGACTTTCATTTTTCATTTGTTATCTTACTTTTCTTGTATTTTTGTTGGTTTCTTTGACCACTAGTTTTGGGTGGAAATCTACAGAATAAATCTGATCCATCAATCAATTTTTTAAAAAAAAAAAGGCAAGAATCTTCCCACATTGGACTTTCATGTTTTAGATGAATATTCAAACAGATAGAGGTATCTATTTCGAGACACAGAATTTTGAGGGAAAGAGGGGAGAAGACAGTGTTAGAAAATGCAGATCATTTCTAGGGAATAGATTTTTATGTAACCCAAGTAACCTGTTTAATGGGACCATGATGGAAGGAAGCAATGAGTTTTTCAGTATCACATTTCTTTACTCTCTGAAGGGTTCTGTGAAATCCAAAAGTTTGTGTATCAAACTTTGGGGTCAATAAGCATTTTGAAGGATTTTTTGGAAAAAAATCACCGTGAAAATTATACTTTGAAACCTTTAATTTACATTCAGTTGCTTACATTTGCACAGTGGCAGAGTTACACGTCTCTTAGTTAACAGTTTTCCAGTTTCCATTAAAACCCACACACAGCAAATGCCTCCTTGGAAAAAAAATACCATCAATTTCTTGTTGAAAAGAATAAAAATATAATCAATTCTTATTATTTCCCCAATTTAAGAGGGCTGAAGGAAAGGTAAAAAAGAAATGCAGCAGCTGTAATGCAGTTTCTCTCATGAGCATCTCATAGAAAGACAAATTCTATGACTGTTAATAACACAAATACTGGTTCTGTTTGTGCCCACCAGAATAAGAGGGGTTTGTAGATATGTGAGCTTAGAAGGGGCCAAATGAGGCATGTCTGTGAACAAACAATGGAAACAAGGAAGCAAGAATTAATCATGCCTAAGGGGCTAACTATGCACTACTTGCTGATATTGTTATTGTGCCCACACACTTTTCTTAAGCAAATGCATCTTCAAAGAAGGAAAAGTTTAAAATGGAGAAATGATGATACTTAGAGGGCATGTTTAGTTCTTTCCTCATCCACCATTTCAATGCTCAAAATAAAATAATTATTGGAAGTAGGATGCTAATGGGTTCAAAGATGAGAGTGCCGGAAGGGTTTCGAACCGCTCACTGCTCTGCTTTCAAACAAATTACTATTAGATCTCTTTTTTATCTTGATCAAAATGCTACTGGGCTTAAAGGTACTTGCACTTTTGGTAGTTTTGTTGTTGAAGATGCAACAGTTCGTGTGGATACATGACTACTGACAAACGTTACAAATTACCACAGCTAGTATAGCATTGGAGATCCAGACACAAGTCTAACCTCACTCTTTGGTGGCTTTGGGCTAGTCATTCTTTCTCAGCCCAACCTACCTCATAGGGTTGGTGTGCAGGAAAAATGGATGTTTTATTGTTTTCAGGTATGGGTACATACCAAACAAAAATGCTAAATACCTTTGAAAGGAAATAGGATTCAACAAGGAGCAAAGGCCTATTCTGGGCATCCTTCAAAGATACATTTTCAGAAACCAATGTATTTAAAGTGGCAGTTTCCTTTTTCTTTCTTTCAATAAACCCCAACTATCCATATCCCCAAATTTTGTACCAATCTTGTGCATTATTTACTTTTCTCACAGTTTGTATGTCACATATTCACCAGACTCTGACACCGCTAAAAACATAAAACTGTAGTTCTTGCAGGAAACCAATGATGCTCCCATGAATGCATGTTACTCTAACGAACCTGTTAACACCAGTTAGTAAGCAGGCAGCTGTGTACTGTGCTGGTGGCAATTTGTAGGTCATCTTCAGGGTCAGCTTCCTGCAGAATTATTTAGTGTGACAAAGGATAAGGACATGAGTCATTGCCTTCAGTGCTTTCTGGAGGGCAAAACTAGCCTGCCATTGAATTCAGTCAATGGTTATCTTGGCCATGGCCTCCTACTGTTCTACTGTATATTTCTCCAGATGAATTTTGCCTGTCTTAGTAACCATTGCACATCCTGCCCATCTCATAATAAGGTGACCAATCACTTCCTTCGAGTGATACTATTCCTACTCTTCAGTCAGATTTAAAGTCAATATTGTGAATTTCTTAAAAACTTAGGGGAGTCCAGCTTTCAGAATTAAGCATGCTGAAAACAAGGAGATTAGTTAAGTTATGTATAAAACTAAATGCCTTCATAGGAATGGGGTAGATATGATCTATGACAAAATCTGACAGAATTTTGAGAAGGAATGCCTTCAAAGAATGAGTGAGAGAAGTAAGGAAAAACCACACACACACACACACACACACAAAAATGAATGTGGGGAATAGGGGGGGGAAGAGCTGTCCAAGGATGTTGAACCTATGAAATGTACTTTGTTACCTATGGAGTACCCTACTTTT
The DNA here is from genome assembly GCF_964194415.1 of Vipera berus. Lineage (NCBI taxonomy): Eukaryota > Metazoa > Chordata > Lepidosauria > Squamata > Viperidae > Vipera > Vipera berus. The sequence continues at coordinate 109,652,647 of NC_138204.1, forward strand.
TTCAGCAAAGTTGATCTTTGCAGGATTATAATTGACCATTATTTTTTCTTGGGCCATCCAGTATGTTCATGCATACTTACTCACCTGCCTCATTGTCTATATACTCCATCTTACGTTCTTATATTCTAGTCCAGGGAGTCCTGCAAATCTATGCTTCTACTCAAACATCTCTACGGCCACATACTGTAAATACCCATATATTTCCAACAACATATGCTGTACATGTTGTTAAATTCTCCCATTCCTCTAAGGTTCAGTTTAAGAGCTATGAAACAAATCCTCACCCAGTCCTTTGACTTTGATCTTTCTGTCCTGTGGGCAACATTTTAGTGTGGAAAAATAACAAGAAGATTTAATAAATAGCAACAATGTTCTTTTGTGAAGTCATATCCATAGAAATCTCTCTCAGCTGACAGGCACACTGCATTTTCTTGAAATGTAGAGAGCTCCAGGGGAAGTCACTACGTGCAACGAAATAGTACAGAATAAATAATGTTTTGTTTCAGGGCATACCTCACAAAAGGAGAGAGAGGTAGGTTTGTTTACTTCAATAGCCTTATAGAAATTGACTCGCCCCAGTCTTCTCTAGAAGCTAGATAAGTATTAGAAGTGTGATATAATAGTATGATATAATATATGCATAATATAATATAGTGTATGATAGTGTTAGTTAGTTATAAAATTTGTTGGCCATCCATCTTACTATAGAGTAACTCTTGGCGGCTTACAGTTACATCTTAGTTAAAACAAAAATGTTAAAATCAAACCTTAAAACCAAAGACACATGGGGAAGTGGGGCAGAGGGGTGGGTGGGAAGGTGGGATCTGTTATTACTCAATCAATCACCTCTATTGCGCTGATCCCCCACTGACTAGCCGACTAGCACATTATATTATACAGACATATTATATATATACAATATAATATATACATATAAATGTGTACATTTATATGTTTTATAACAATATAATATGTGAAGAAAAGCTCTATGATGGATGAATAAATAATATTTTCCCATATGTGCTTATATTTCTCATTTACAATTTTTATGTATTGCAAGAGAGACAGGGACTCATTTCTTCAGGCTAATCAATCAGAAAGGAAACCATGTGGATTTTCTACACAATACATTGTTTCTCTGAGCACATTGAAAGGAGAGCATTGCTCTTAACCAGCTTCTAGAGATGTACCCAAGTAGTTCTGTAAGTGACTAAGCTGGTTTTGGATAGTCAGCATTCCAATACAAAAGTGTGCCATCAGGCACCATTTCTAAGATTGCAGCATAGAAGATTTATTCAAGCCTATACACAAGAATCTGGTCACTTGAACACTACTTCGGTGCCACATAAGGGTAAACAGAATTCAGGAAGGGTAGGACTTGGAACACTTATGGGAACACAAAGACTCTACACTGATGACATGCTTAACTCCATCTCCTCGCACTTCCTGCTCTTCTTCATGTGTTTTGTTTCATGTTTTGGTGGAGAAGGGAGAATGTAAACCAGTCATTGCAGGTACACCAATGTTTCAGGTGTTACTTTCTGTTGGAGCTGCTGTGACTGGATGTGCTTTTATCTCTTGCAAAGGGAAGTTATCTTGTGACTATTCCTGTCTGGACCAGCACCAAATGAGTAGTTGGTCATGTTTCTCCTGTTATAAATTGGTTGCAGGAGGCTGATCTGGATGGCATTTGGGGGCAAAACAGTAGGCAGCAAACAATTATATTGTAGAATGAGGGGGCAATTCTGGATCTAATTGGAGTTGGAACAAACTAGAGAGGAAGAAATTATTGTAAAACATGTTGGACTCAGAACTAGGCCAAGATTTCTGCAGGAAAGTGGTATTTACTGATGGTTAAGAATCTACCTGCCTGCCTCTCTGGAATCCCATTTTAGTTTTGTTTCTGTTTTTCATTTCAGTTTTGTATTATTATTAGGGGGTGTATAAGGGTACTAATATGAAGAAAAAAAGAAAGATAAAAAGGATTTCCCAACCCCTCCTATTCCTTGCTTTCCAAATCTCCTCCCTTTTGAGTTTAAAGGACCTTTCCCTCCTCCAACCCCTCCCCTCTCCCCAAATAGACCTGTTGTCTTAATTGGGGGAATCAATGTGTCAGTTCCTTTTGTCTGTGTGTACTGGCACTGATAGCATTGTGGCTTCTAGAGACACTGAGGCACACACTTAAAAGAGCTCTTCCTTTTTCTGTTTTAAAAAAGAGGCTGACTGCACACATGCTCCCAGCCAAGGGTTCCCAATCTAGGCAACTTTAAGATGCATGGACTTCAGGACTTCCGATTTTGCGTGGTAGCGACCGGTTGCAGGCTAATTTTGCCGGAGAAGCGGCGAAGAAAGAAAGGTGCCTCAACGACTCTGGAATGATGGCGGTCGTTCCGTTCGACTTGGGGAAAGCCTTCTAACCCGACAGGAGAAAGGCTGGCCATACTTCATTGACTAGTTCAAGCTACTTGCAACTGAAGTCCAAAAGTACTAACCAGCACAACTGTGAACAGCATGTTTGAAACTGGATGAGGAATTTGATCTTCTCTTCTCTATTCTATACTTAATTTCCTGGAAAAGATCCCGAAGAAGCAAAATACCTCCGAAAGGGAAAGAGGGGGATTTCTGCTCCACCCTTATACTAACAGAAGCGGCGAATTAGTCTTTTTATGGAGGATCAAAATATATGGAAGTGAAATAAATATAAAACCTGAAATTTAAAACTTAAATCTGGATAAATCTAAAATTGTTTGAATGGTTAAGACTCTCATTTTAAAGATAATTGTTCATTTTGGAAATTGAAAAATAAATAGATGCTGACATCTAGTGGTGGATGAAGACTATGACAGCTATGATTTTCATATAAGACTTGGCAAAACCTGGGAAAAGCTAATCTGTGTTTGTGACCTTCAAAGCTTTAACAACAAAGAACAGCTGTAACAAAAAAGGATAATAATCTGGGCTGTAGACAAAGAGAATTATAAATTTCAAAAAAAATCTTTTTTGAACTATTTGGATTACAATTATCTATTTAACTGGGACTCTAAAGCTATTTGCAGAGAAAAGAAAGAAAGAGAAAAATTCAAATTCTTGGCCATCATGGATCAGAGACAGGCAGAAAGAACATATCAAGAAAACATAAATACTTCACAGGAGGAGATATATAGTATACTGCAACTAATTCAAACAACAATGATTTTAAACCACAAAGAAATTCAAAATAACTTTGAAAATATAAATCAATCTATTTCCAAGTTAACTCTACAACAAAAAAATTCCCAGAAAACAACAACAGAGAAGGAGCAGATAAGTGGATACAAAACTGAGAATAGAGACTTAAAGATGGAACTTAACAAAACAAGGAAACAAGATTAATAAGGCTACAAAATAAATCTGAGGACAAGAAAACAAATTGGATAAAATGGATTGTAGAAATGTCAGGAACATCAGAGAGAAAGGAAATGATAAGAGAAGCAGAGAGAAAGAAAAAGAAAAAGATTTTCAGCAAACATGGAAAGGCAGAAGCCCTGTAAAAGACACTTCATCTGATTTACTTTTTATATCTACAGTAACTTTTCTGAACATATGGAAAGACCTTTTGACTCAGCAAAACAAATTGATCAAGAAAGATACTAGGCAAAGGAAAAAGACTAAAGTGGAAATCAAGAAAATAGATGATGGGACCTACCAGAGAGAATACTTAAAAAAGAAACATTTGTTTGAATACGGTTAAAGAAATAGAAAAGATATGGAATATATCTGTCATTCTAAGAGGGATGAATCCCTTAAATAATATAGAATGTTTTTCTCCTTTATTCTATTTCTTGATATGAGTAATATAAAAAATTTGAAATGGCTTAGATAAAGGAAATGTTTTAGATATTTAAATGTGATTGAATTTAAGAAAATTAAAATGGATAAAAAATGTTTTGAATAAGAGTTAAAGGACTAGATGACTAGATGTATTAAATGGAATGTTTAAAAATTAAACATATGTTTAATTATGGTTAAAAAGAATAAGAAACCTTGGAAACATATATTAGCTTAGGAGAGAGAGATATTTCAAATAGTATGTTATTTTTTATGTTTCTTTACTCTTGCTCTCCTTTCTTTTTCTTTGTACTGTTTTATCTATTCCTTAAGAAATGTAAAAGTGCTGAGATGGTTCATATGGAAAAAATAGATTTAAATTTTTAAATGTAATTAATTTTTGAGAAAATCTTAACTAGTAAGAATACTTTGAATTTTGTGGGAGAAACAAATTTAAACAAGGACTGTAATAGGATTTATGATAAGGCAACCAGAATGATTGGATAGAAAAGAAATATTATATTGATGTATTAATATTAAATATTATATTGATATTGATTATTTTTAGGAAAATTGGGAAATATATATATATATATATATATATATATATATATATATATATATATATATATATATATATATATATATATATATATATATATATATATATATATATATATATATATATATATATATATATATATATATATATATATATATATATATATATATATATATATATATATATATATATATATTATCTATCAAAAAAATAAGAATTGTGTTAACTCAATGTTTGCAAAAGAGGACATTTTGGGCAAAAGAGGAAATCAACTAAAACCATTATGTGGATTATGGATTATAGAAATCAATTGTTAGTTATTGTTTAATGAATGTAAACCCAGATAACACACTGTTCACCTATTATCAAGTGATTTATGTTTTAAAAAATCAATAAAATATATTACCAAAAAAAAGATGCATGGACTTCAACTCACAGAATTTCCCAGTCATCAATGCTTAAAATTGCCAATATTTTTTTCAGCTCATGTCTGTTCCTCCTGAGTTAGCAGTGATACTGTCTGGCCTATGGGGGGGGGTTAGTTTCAGGAATGCTCTAATGCTGCGGAGGGAACAGAAGGGAACCATCTCCCTCCCCCTCCTTCACAAGCAGAGAAACAATTGCTGTTGATGCTTAAGAAGTCAACCCCCTTCCCTCTGTTAGCAACCAAGAAATTGAGGGGGAAGATCAAGGAGAAAGGAACTAGCCTGTCCTGAATTGGATTCCACAGCATATGATGATAATTGATGACCTAGAAGTACCAATAGATCATTTAGGACCTGAAAAAAGTAGTATTTGAAGACCTATGCCATTTTGACCACAATCGTTGCATCACATGGATCAACCAAGGAAGAAGCTGAAGAACAGTATTTGTATAGGCAACATCCATGTGTCCTCCCCATCTTTGGCAGCACTAAGCAACCAGTTAGGCATCTGCTTTCTAGCAGAGCAAAATGCCCACACAATGGTTGAAGCATATAGCGAGCGACAGATGGTCCAAACTCAGAAGAAGTGATGTGTGTCATTGTGCAGAGGATGGCTTTCAATAGCTAATCATTTAGCAAGGTAAAGAATGCCAAATTCTGACACCAGAATTTGCCCCTGAGTATTAGATTACTTCATGCTCCACCTTTGAAAGGTGGGCCCTCCCTGTTTCACTGATGCAAGGAGGGATGTCCTCTTCTTCTCAGACATTTGGTGTGCTGAACATGACAAAAGCAACCTGTCAGGCATAAGAGTACAGCAGATATCATATTTGCCATGAGGTAACTCCAGGAGAACAATCTTCTTTACTCTGCCTTCATTGAGGCATAAGCGGGGGGAGTATGGGTTTTTATTATATGATGAATTGTTTTTTTAAAAAGCGAGCTGCCTGGAGTCACCTATGTATGAATTGGATGACCATATAAATTTGTTTAATAAATAAATACATAAAATTTGTCACAGTAAACAGGGAAGCTCTCCGGACCATCCTGAGATGTTATGGATGCCCAAAGAAATTTATGAAGTGATTCAACTACTCCACAATGGAATGACAGGACATGTTTTTTAAACAATGATGCATCCATTTGGATGTACCAATTGGACAGTTCTCTCTGTGATCTTTGCTGCTTGAATACATGGACAAGGTGCCTCTGAAGTAGCCGAAGGACCACTCTGGACGACAGGTTAACCAACTAGGATTTTATTTAGAGCAAGGCAAAGAACAGTATAACTTGTCTGGCTTTTATAGCCGGCTGCTGTCAGTGTAGGCCAATCAGGTTTCTTTCTTTTGGCGCCACGTCTCGTTTGTCCAATCACCGCTGTCGCGTCTTGACAGCTCCTCTCTCCGCATGGTGAGTCGGCTTCCGTGTTTTGACAGCCGCGAGCTGTCAAATGGCTGCGCCTGCGCTGTCAAAGTTCCCGTGTGTTCTCCTGTCAGCGGTGTTTACCTCACAGTATTTAACGGTTCTAACTTGTTAATAACATTTATACATATGTGTTTATACACTACACCCTTTACCCCTCCCCTGGATCGTTTCCACCCTCTTGTTGGTTGTTGGAGCCGGCCCATTCATAGTCCTGCAAGTATGCTGGTGCTCTTCTGTTTCGGTTGGAACGTCTTGGGGGTGGTGCGTTTTCGTGTTCCCGTGGCGGTATGTTTTCTTGTTCCCCTTCATCCTGTTCTGGTGCAGGTATTATGTCTAGGGGGGGTGGGGGTTGGCTGTCAGGTAGGGAAAGGTCTGAGTGGTGTTGTGGTTGCCTTGACCTGAGCTGGTCTATGTGCCGTCGTAAGTTGCCTTTTGTTGCCGTATGTATTAAGTAGGAAATGGGTCCTGTTTGTTGTAACACCGTCCCTTGGACCCATTTGTTTTTGGATGTGTACGATCGTGCCCAGACCATTTGCCCTGGTTTAAATGTGCGGGGGGGGTGATCCGGTTCTGCTGTATAAGTGTCGGGATGCAGTCTGTCGAGCCGCGTTATCAGCCTCCTTCCCCACCTTAGTTCCGCTGGTGTCTTGCCGGTCATCGTGCAGGGTGTTGTGTGTTGTGCCATCAGGAACTGGCTGAGACGCCGCTGCCAATTCCCTTTTACAAACTTTTTTAATGCTTCTTTGGTTGAGCGCACCATAATTTCAGCCATCCCGTTCGTCGATGGGTGGAACGGTGCTGAAGTGACCAGCCTAATACAGTTCTTCGTAGCGAACATCTGAAATTCATGAGAAGTGAATTGTGGTCCATTGTCTGAAACTATGGTGTCTGGGAGACCATGGGTGGCAAAGACCTTCCTAAGGGCTTGTATAGTGGCTTCTGAAGTGGTTTTCCTGAGGGGGATTACTTCTAGCCATTTTGAGTAGCTGTCCACTATTATTAGGAAACTCTGTCCTTGGATTGGTCCAGCAAAATCTAGGTGTATGCGTGACCATGGGTTTTTTGTTGTTTCCCATCTATGTACTGGGGCCTGGGGTGGTTCACTTCTCGTTGCTTGGCAGGGGTAGCACCCTCCCACATGTCTTTCTATATCCTTATCTATGCCTGGCCACCATACATAACTCCTTGCTAGAGCTTTCATTTTAACTATGCCTGGGTGTCCTTCGTGGAGGGTGTTTAGGGTTTGTGCTATGTTTTTGTCTGGTATCACCACTCTGTTCCCCCACAGAAGGCACCCCAAGTGTGATGACATTTCATTTTGTCTGTTATACAATGGCTGGAATTGTGGGTGTGGATTTTTGGCTGGCCATCCCGTGGTTGTCCACCTGAGAATCCTGCTCAGGACTTTGTCCTTGGCAGAATTTTTTGCAATGATTTTAGCTGAAAGGGGGCATTCTGGAAGTTGTGATATTGCCAGTATGAGCCCTGCAGGAGCTGGATCTGTGTCGTTGGTTTGAATGGGCAGTCTGCTGAGGCAGTCTGCGTGTCCCAATTCCTTCCCTGGTTTATGTATTAATTTGTATGAATATGCTGACAAGAAGGTGGACCAGCGCAATATTCTTGGCGATAGTATTTGGGGGGTTGTTTTGTCCCAGGTGAATATTCCTAGCAGGGGCTTGTGATCCGTGAATATGGTAAAGGGCCTCCCATAGAGATAGTCGTGAAACTTTTTTACCCCTGCGACTATTGCTAGTGCTTCTCTGTCAATCTGCGCGTAATTTCTTTCAGCTTTTGAAAGTGTGCGGGAATAGAAGGCTATGGGTCTTTGGGTGCCATCCTTGTATAGGTGGCTTAGCACCGCCCCAATTCCGTAGGGAGATGCATCGCAAGCGATGCATACTGGGGTGTCTTCTCTAAAGAGTGTGACAGTTGAGCTGTTACAAATAATATTTTTTAATGACTGAAAGCTATTTTCATGCGTTCTGGTCCAGGACCAGGCAGTGCCTTTGTCCAGGAGCCTGTGGAGGGGTTCAGCTATAGTGGCTTTGTGGGGAAGGAAGGCATGATAGAAGTTTAGTAATCCCAAAAAGGCTTGGAGTTCTTGTTTATTTTTGGACTGGGGGCTGTTTGAATAGCTTTTAGTTTTTCTGTAGTGGGGTGGATACCCTGGGCGTCTATTTTATAGCCTAGGAATTCTGTGGCAGTGACTCTGATGGAGCACTTTTCTCGTTTTAATTTGAGACCGGCTTCTCTGAGCCGGCTCAGCACAGCTGACAGTCTGTCAGCTAAATTGGCTTCGTTTTCTCCGGCGATGAGGACATCGTCGAAATAGGGGCAGACCCCGGGTATTCCTTTCAAGGTTTTCTCCATGATACCTTGGAAGATACCCGGGGCTGCCGAAATGCCGAATTGAAGTCTTTTCACTTTAAAAGCTCCGCGGTGCGTGACAATTGTTTGAGCTTCCACGGTGTCATTTGTGACAGGTAGTTGCAAGTACGCTTGCGTGAGATCAAGTTTTGCGAAAATGGCGCCTGAGCGGATAGAAGCGAGGACGTCTCTCACCGCTGGAACCGGGTAAGCATGGGGGCTTAGAGCTAGGTTAAGGGTCGCTTTATAGTCTGCACATAATCTGATTTCCCCGTTAGGTTTAACTGGGGTGACTATTGGGGTCTCCCAGCTTCCCCCTTCAGTAGGTTCCAGTACCCCTAGTTTTATGAGGCATTCCAGTTCGTTCTCAATTTTTTCTTTGAGGGCGAATGGAACCCTCCTAGCCCTTATCTTAATGGGTTGGATGGTTGGATTTAATTTTAGGGAGATGGGAGGGCCGGTATATTTTCCTAGTGTGCCGTCAAAGACGTCTGCATACTTGTTGCAGACGGCTTCGAGGCTTGAGGCTTGCACTGTGTTTACCCCAGTAATGGCAATGCCCAGGGGGCTGAACCAGTTCAGCCCAATTAGATTGGTGCGGTTCCCTGGAGTCACTAAGACTTCTAGGGGTCCCTTAAATCTTTTGTATTCCACTGCTACCTTAGCCTTCCCTTCTAGAGGAATGAGGTTTTTTTGGAAGTCTGCTAGGTGGACCTGGGTTTTCCTAAGAGGGATTTCCCTGTTACTCCATTGGCAGATCTCCTGATACGTTTTAAATGATATTAAGGAGACTGCTGACCCGGAGTCCACCTCCATGTTGCAGGTGACCCCTTGTATTTTTACCCTGATTTTTACTTTCGGGCTTAAGCTGTGCACCTTGTCTATGGTTTCCACGAGTCCCCCCGGTGTTCCTCCCCAGTTGTTGGGGGTGGTATTCCTACCTGGGGGGTTGGCCTCCAGGTCGTGCACGTTGTCGCGGGGCCGGCTTCGGCACACTGGCTTGATGTGGCCGGTTTTCCCGCAATTGTGGCATTTTGCGTTTCGGAACCGGCAGTTGCCCCTGGCATGGTTGCCCCCGCAGCTGGCGCAGGTGGGCCATTGATCGTGTCGTGGTGGCGGGGGGTTTCTGGTTTTTTGGCGGTCTGAGGCGTCGTTCCTTCGATGTTGTCGTCGCTCCATCCTGCGTTGTAGGGCCTCTCCGTCGGTGAAGTCTACTGACTTGTCGCTAAAGGTTGCGTTTTCTTGGTACACGGTTGCTTGACTTTCTGATGTTGATGTGGTCGGTCTTTTCTTATGGTTGTATTCGTAGGCCATTATTTCTCGGGTAAGTTCGGCTAGGCTCATGTCGGGCTTCGATGTAAGTTTTTTCTGGAGGCGTTCGTCCCTTAAGCCTATTACCACTTGGTCCCGGATGCGGTCTTCCAGGTCTGGGAAGCTGCAGTTGCGGGCGGCGTGCCGGACCCCTGCGATAAAGTCGTTTGCGGGCTCATCCGGCCGCTGCTTCTTCTGGGCAAATTGAACTCGCCAGTACAGCTCCGAGCGAGCTGGCATATAGTGTTTGTTGAGCTGGTCGACCAGGTCTGCGTAGGAGACTTCAGTGATGGGCACCGGGCTGAACAGCCCGATGGCGTCGTCGTATACCGGGGGCCCGCTGATGTACAGGAGGACGGCGGCCTTTGCTCGGTCATCAGTAATTTTACTGACGAGGAGGAAGCCCTCGACCTGCCCCAGGTGTGACTGCCACCTCTCCGGATGGCAGGTGTCGAATTCCCTCACACGCCCAAAGTTGGCCATGTCGTCTGGTCCTGGTCTCACTCCGTTCGGAAGTTAAAACTTCCAGTGACAGCTCTTTGGCCGGGAATTCCCTTCCTCGGCCGTGACTTCAGCTCCGGAGCGATCCCATCCTCGTCGCCAGTGAAGTAGCCGAAGGACCACTCTGGACGACAGGTTAACCAACTAGGATTTTATTTAGAGCAAGGCAAAGAACAGTATAACTTGTCCGGCTTTTATAGCCGGCTGCTGTCAGTGTAGGCCAATCAGGTTTCTTTCTTTTGGCGCCGCGTCTCGTTTGTCCAATCACCGCTGTCGCGTCTTGACAGCTCCTCTCTCCGCATGGTGAGTCGGCTTCCGTGTTTTGACAGCCGCGAGCTGTCAAATGGCTGCGCCTGCGCTCTGGCGGGGAACTTTGACAGCTGTCAAAGTTCCCGCGTGTTGTCCTGTCAGCGGTGTTTACCTCACAGTATTTAACGGTTCTAACTTGTTAATAACATTTATACATATGTGTTTCTACACTACAGCCTCCATAGTCATTCAATAACACTCTTTGCTGATGACTATGCATTCCTGGTGCATAAAAACAGTGATCTACAGTTGATATTGAACAAATTCTCCGAAGCTGCTATGCTCTTGGCAAATCAGCCTGAACAAAGCTGAGAAACTTTACCAGCTCATGTCAAATAAGCCTTCTGCTGATTCTACTGTCTTTTATTTGAAGCGGGGGTGGGGGGGAAAACCTTGTCAACTTGATGGGTAGAAAAACTAATTGAATTTAAATAGTGAGCGACAAACTAAATTTAAAAGCTATGAACAAAGCAATTCAATACTGACCAGTAAAAACTGAAGCAGTTAATCATCCATTGTCAAATGAAATATCACACTATTCTGAAACAGTCAGTTCACACATTTAACTACAATCATCAAGAAAACAATTGCAAACCATGTATCTACTGTAAGTAACAGAAAAATAATATGTTTTGTGCCTTTACTCAGCAGGGGTCAAACTTGTATTGAGGACATTTTTATACTTTTGTTTATTATCATCAGAGTCTAGATGGAACATCCTTCACCCTCCAAGAAATTGGGAGTAAGGAATAAGGAAAATGTGACTAAGCCCTTCTTTATTTATAGCAAGAAAATTTTATACAGTAATCTGTCAAATAAAATTCTTTCCAACAGCTGCTTTGCGGTATTTTTCCCCCCAGTATTGTGCCATAAATCCCTTATTTTTAAAATAAAACTATAGCAATCATAAACAGAACTCCCTGAGGTTGATACATTCCAATCCAGGAAATGTGAGTTTTCATACAGACATCATGTAAAACAAATCTTTTTCTGCATCTTGATTATTTGCCCTTCCACTGGTTAATTGTTCTCACTGTTAATTGAAGGTTAGGGGAGTCCCCACTTTGCTTGCATTTTGCCAACCTGTGAAGGTCATCCTGTTTGTCAGGCTTTGAATACAAACAGTAGATCTGGCTGCTTGTGTAATCTATTGCCGTGTTGCATCCATGTGATTGATGGACTTGCTCTGTAATATTGTAAATCACCATGAGCCAAGAGAAGCAATCCAGTAGAAAAACTAAATAAATAAATTAAGTAGATAAGTAAGTAATACACTGCCTCTTGTAAGTTTCATTGTCACCTGTTAAGAATAATATACTGTACCGTAAGATGTCCAATCAAAATTATGCACTGTTTTTATTTTTAAAACATATGAGCAGGCTATACACTTATGAAATACCCTGTGGGAAGCTGGGACTCATTTTCCAAAGGCAGTAATCCATAGGGAGCAAGGAAAGACTTTATCACAGCTACAAATATTTTCAGATTGGCATGATCCTAATGGCCCAACCTGTTACAAAACAGCCTGAAATTTGTCTTTTCCAAAGTGCTTATGCTCTCTTAATTTACTTTATGGTTCTTTTCTATTGTTACTGCTGCTAATAATGTGAGAGAGGAAGAGAGGTGAAGGACGGCAAGTAGTTTAGCATAACTATAGGACTGAGCTTGGATTTCCTTTCTTCTATGCCACGTGAATCCCTCAGATTAATTTAATGCCACTTAATTTCAACGCTTTCACAGTAGACCTTTGGTAAGAGCTATCTGTCATTTCCTTTACAGGTAGTCCTTGACTTATGACCACAATTGAGCCCAAAATTTCGGTTGTTAAGCAAACCATTTGATAAGTGAATTTTGCCCCATTTTACGACCTTTCTTCCCACACTTGTGAATTGGTGCAGTTGTTAAGTTAGTAACACATCTGTTAAGTACATCTGGATTCCCCATTAGCTTTGCTTGTCAGAAGGTTGCAAATGGTGATCACATGACCCCAGGAAGCTGCAACCATCATAAATATGAGTTCTCTGTGGGCGCGCCTGCCCTATGGAATCAACTGCCAACGGAACTCCGGACTGCCCCTGACCTTTGTTTATTTCGCCGGGACCTAAAAACCTGGCTCTTTGAGCTATATGGTCTGGACTGAGGGGTTTAATGTTTTTACATTGTGATTTTAATTTTTTGCGGCTAGACTTAATTTAATTTTATTTTAATTTTATATTGTATTGTTTTTAAATTTTGCCTTGTAAACCGCCCTGAGTCCTTTGGGAGTAGGGCGGTATATAAACCAAATTAATAAATAAAAAAAAAATAAGTGTGACCTAAGTCACACCTATGCCATAAGTCACTTTTCTCAGTGCTATTGTAACTTCGGCCACTAAACAAACTGTTGTAAGTTGAGGACTACTTGTAGTCAACTGAGTTGGGGTAAATACGATGCAGGGACAGAGAGAGAGACTGAAAACGAAGGGGTTAGAACAAACAAGGGTGTCTCGCATGCATGTAACCAAAAGTGTCCCTCCCACTGAAGAAAGAAGTGGGTGGGACATTGTTTGTTTGTTTCTTCTAATACCCCTTCAACCCTATTTCTAAGACAGTGGGGCCCTCCCTAAAACTTGTCCCCTCTCACTTTAAGAAGCAGGAATGTCTAGCTAAGCCAGATCAGTATCTTCTTGGGAAACTGACTAGCAATTATGCAGAAACTATTTTGGAAAGCCATATCAGCTTGTCTCTATCTCTTGCCCTATTATGCTGCTTTGGGCTGGGGATGCAGGGGGGGCAGGGGGGTAAGCCCGAAACTCTCCTGGCTTTTCAGGGAGCTGCTATGGCAACCAAGGACCTTGCCTGAGCTAGGCTTCTTCTATGCTTATTCCTGTCAAGGCACTTAGCATAAGCAGATGTCACACAGCAGATTTACAGCAGATGTGAATCAACATAATCCTGTGTTTAGAGGATAATTAAAATTATTCCAGAACTTTCAGCTTTGGTACGCATACCTAGAAGAGGAGGAATTGATGGAGTAAAATTTGAATTTTCATTTGAAAAATAAGACTATTACCTAAACATCTGGGTGTTTGTGTTAAATTATTAGACAATTTACAGTTATGGGGAGGGGGGGAGGGAGGGAGGGAGGGAGGTGTTACATATTCACACACACTACTAACCCCCTCACATCTATAAGGGATCCCCGGCAGCCGTTGACAGCCGTCAAAAGGCTGCCGCGGCAATCCCCCCCCCCACACGCGGCTAGCGGCCGATTCTGACAGCTGTCAAACTTCAGGAAGCCGCGCATGCGCAGCTCGGCCGGAGCTGTCAAAGCTGCCAGCTGGCCCCGGCAACAAGCCACCTCAGCCGCGCCTACCTTTAGCCGGTCTCCCTCTTATTGGGCGTCCTTGTCTGGCGGGAGATTCTTGCTTGTTTATTGGTTCTTGTTGTTGTTGTTCTCTTCGCTGTTCAATATAAATACGAGAGATTCCCGGCACTGTTTCGCCCGGGACCTCTGCCCAAATAAAGCGCTGTTTAAACCGTGCCTGCTGTCTCGCTGTCGTCCCTCAAGACAACGCAGGAGGGAGGGAGGGAGGGAGGGAGGGAGGGAGGGAGGGAGGAAGGAAGGAAGGAAGGAAGGAAGGAAGGAAGGAAGGAAGGAAGGAAGGAAGGAAGGAAGGAAGGAAGGAAGGAAGGGAAGGATAGAAAGCATCTGGGATTAAAATCCTATTCACAGCAATAGCCTAACCATACTTGCATTATCTTCAGACCCACTGGTTTCTCACTGGCAGTGCAATACCAGAGAAATTAGCCACTTTGCTACAGATTTCATGGTCTGGCTCATTTAATAGGAAAGGCAATTGTCTTTTGGGATCAGTCCTGATAATTTATCATTAAATAAGAATTTTTTGTCCTCCAGAGTGAAATAGAGCATTTCAAGAGTACATGCATGACGAGCTCGATTTTACTGTCAAAGTATGTACATACTGTACCCACTTTGGAGATTAGTAAATACAATCTCCTTAGGTTTTGTATGATTAAATTCTGATGCTAGTATATGGAGGTTTCATCGCATCCCTGCTTGGAATACAGAAAAGATGGCATCAGCACTGGCATATAATAATATTAAAATTGGGATATGAGGTAGAGATGGAAATTGGAATTTGATTCTAGTGAGGGCAAGGACAATGTTGTTAAACTAGAAATTAAATAATGGGGTTGCCAGGATACATCTCTGTTTGAAGAGGTGCAATCAGTTTTCTTGTTTTTCACATACATTCTTTTACTTAACAACTGTTCATTAAATGACCATTTGAAGTTATAGTAGCAGTGAAAAAGGTGACTTATGACCATTTTTTATACTTATGACTGCTACAGTACCCACATGATCAAAATTCAGACACTTGGCAACTGTCTCATATTTATGACAAGTGCACTGTCCCAGGATCATATGTCATCTTTTGTGACCTTCTGACCAGCAAATCAATGGGGAAGTCAAAGTCACTTAACAATAATGTTACTAATTTAACAACTGCACTGATTCACTTAACAACTGTGGCAAGAAAGATCATAAAATGGAGCAAAACTCACTCAACAATTATCTTGCTTAGCAACAGAAATTTTGGGCTTAATTGTGGTCGTAAGTCAAGGACTATCTGTATCCACCCTGCATTGTGGTCAGTGTAAGTAGTATCATTTTTAATCAGAGAAGTTGATCAAGAAAGACTGCCAGTTTTCACTAAATATTTTACTCAAATTTTCAGATCTATATAAATGACATACAGTTGGTACAGTTGTTTCAATCAAAATGATTTTTCTGAAGCAAGCTTTGAGTCATTTGTGTGGATTTGTCCTTTATTTAAATTATACATTTATTTGAATTATACACAGTTTTCACTTTCTGTTTCTCATAAAGGTAGAATCTGGACTTTGTCCATTTAATATAGGTAGGCCCATTGTTAGAAGGCAAGCATAGCTTGCTAAAAGGAGACCTGTAAGCCAATACAGTAACTCAGCACTTCAGTAAAATGGGTACCCTGGTGTCTGTTTTGTTACTTCAGCATTTCATATCACAATGATACAATTACAAAATGCTATATAAAATCATGGACATGCAGTATTAATTGATAGTGACAAATTCTATGTCTCATCCAAAATCAAGTATTTTCTTAGGTTATTGGCATTCTTCAAGCTTGCTTAGATAATATCGCAAATGCATGGGAGAGTGAAATTTGCTGGTGTGTATGTGTATGTGTTTGCTTGTGCTATCTGTCTTGACTGGGGCATTATTTCTTCCCTGATTGCTGTTTGAATGTGGCATTGATTGTTCTTTAATTGTTCCTGTGTACTTGATGCTGCTTCCTGCTTCAATAGGTATTGGTTAATAATATGTGATGGACGTAGTGCTGTTTGCCCATCCTTGACATTTGCTTATTTCCTTTTTTAAAATAGTTTTTTGGCGTTAAAGTATTATCAATATGCTGGTGACTGGAGGCACTGAGCTTTTGAATAGAGAGGAAGAACCTCAGACTCAGTGTTTGTGGGTGTTTGAGCCTCTGGTGTTGAGGATATCCCATCTCTGGCCTTCAGAAGGATCACACTATTCTGCTTGGATCTAGTGTATAACCTGAATTTACAGCTCCTGCTTGAAATACGGGTAGAAGTTGTGGCCAGTAGGAACTTTGCACAAGTGCAGCTGCACCCTTTCCTGAACTAGAAGATGTTTTTTACAGTCACTCATGCCTTGGTCACCTCACAGTTGACTAATTCAATACACTCTACTGCATTGACCTTGAAAACCATTCAGAAGCTACAGCTGGTGTTGAACACAGAGGCATGAACAATGATAAGCAGGTCACACCATGACCATTACCCACATTTCATAAACTGGTTATCATTTGATTTCGGAGTATAATTCAGGGTACTAGCTTTCAGCTTTAAATCCCTAAATGGTGTAAGAACTAATTATTTTAGGAGCTGTCAGTCTCCCATCGTTTCTGCTCATCTGATCAAATCTGCAATTGACTCCAACTTTGGGCAAAGCCAGTAGAGAATACTGGGTCAAAATCTTGCAAAGTTATCTGGGGGAAATTTCATCAGGTGAGACCCAATATTATTCCCTCTGAGGAGGGACCAGGTCACCCAAGTAGGGCTACTGGGCAAAAATACATTTCACCACTAGTGCCAGGAGACAGATTCTAATAATGGCTCTGGCTTGTGTTTGAGCATATTCTCATCATTTGCCAGTGGTATGCTAGGCATCTCATAACCCTCTTTAGTTCTCTCAACTCCTCTGTATGCCATGGGGAGTACCAGGGACCATGGGCATAGAGAGACCGCTCAAGTATGATCTGATCCAATCTCATCCTATATGGCCACTAAGCTTTCTCTTTCTCCTGGTCTCATCTATTGAACAATGACATGTAGTAGAAATTAGGAGAAGGGCCCTGTCTATCACAGCACCTGACTTTTGGAACAGTATTCCTTTTCCCCAAAGATTTGCCCAACATTGCCTGATTTTAAATGAACATTAAAAGCCTGGCTCTTTCCCAGGCCTTGGGTTCAAGTGATGGGAGAGGAAGGCTTTTGCCTGTTTTTATCTCCACAAGCTGGGGAAGAGAGTTGGCTGTTTCTCCCTCTGCATGTCACCATCTTTGGGATTTTATTTCAATTTTTAAATTAATTTTTATTTATGAAGATACCCAGAAAGATATGCCCAGAGAGCTGGGCATACCTGCATGAATAAATAAATGGTTTCTCCATTGGGTTTGTGTTTCCTTGTCATCTAGTAGTTCTTTTGCTTTTTGGATGCACTATGTTCTGTCCATGATGACTGTAGTTTGTCCTTTGTCTGTTAAGAGTGTTGTGATGGCTCAGTCATTTTTAGGAATCTTTAGGCCATTATTCTGCCTTGAAGTGGTTCTATTTCTGTATCTGTTCAGTCAAAAGAATAATTGTCTGCCTTATGTTTTCTTGGCTTTCATTGGTTAATAATGAATAATGCTTCTAAGGCTGCAAACAATGTAGTTAGTTGGCAATTATAATACTGGCCCAGACAATAACACAGAGAACACCAAAAAACAATTAAGATGAACAAGAGCAAACAAAGAAGACACTACGCCTTAGTCAAGGCTGAAAGCAAAAGCTACTATATATATAAACAACCAGCAAACCTCATTCCTCCATGCTCTGATGATGTCATCTAGTGGGTAAGGAAATGTTTGCCAGAAGAAAAGTAAGCTCAGAGAAGCCCAAAGAACCCAACAGTTCAACAGCATGTTATTTGAGACATCACTGTATGGGTGAATTTCTGCAGCAGCCTGTGATACTGAAACCAACATGTTCTAAGTATATTCTTCCTTTTCATGGGAAATTGAGACAAGTTCTTATTTTTCCAAGAAACGGAGGAAACTGTTTACACAAACACTGCCCATTAGTTGTTCACATCTGCTAATAAGGACCAATACTAAAATATTATAAAATCACATCCAGCCCTACTAAGCACCTTTAAAGACTGAATCTGAGATTGTCTGCATGCAACACATGTAAACAATGTTGACTAGCAATGCTGGCATCATTAGTATTAATTGGATAATCTTAAAGCTAGGAGTTTTGCAGTAATTGGCTGGGGAAAAAATGGTTTACGGAATGACTTGTGTAAATATTTAAGTCACTGAAAAGAAAATGCAATTAACATTTTTCACATACACACACTTAAACAGACATCAGCTGATCGTTTTTCCATTGGAGTAGAGGAAAACTACTTCAAATATTTTCTTTTTTAAGTTTTATCCTAATTCAACTCCCAGCCCCAAGCTTTTACATTCTAATATTTTAGACTTGGCCTCACTTCTGCGTAAATGGATATCAATTTTGCAAATCAATTACAAAAATTGTAGTTCCCTCTCTCCCCCCCCCCATCTTAGTACTTTTAAAAGCTGTTTTAAGTTCACTAATATTTTGAGGGGTTCTGAAACGTATGGATCTTTTGCTGCTTCCCCTTTTCTCTGCACTATCTTCTCTGCCCTTTTTCTGACATGAAGGGCAGGTGCCCCACTGGGCTGTAGAGAACTCCTTGCTGGGCAAGCTGTAATTATGATCCTTAGGGAGCATTTGCTCGGCTGTCTTCTCTCGTGGTCTCATATGCCATCCAGTTGCACGTGGCAGCCAGTCCATCCTTTCTTTTTCTTTCCCCGTTTACCTGGCTGCAGTACTGACTGAGCAAGCTCAAGTGCTAATTATCTCCTCCATGAAGGAGCTGTGTATAATACAGGACAAACCAAGTGGGACAGAGCAAAGCAGTGGAGAGATTTATGTGAACTCCAGACTGGATCTGCAATGCAGTAGGAGTGGGAAAAAGAAAATGTTCACTCTTTAATTGCAATCAAATCCGTGTCCTTTGCCCTCAGCTTCCAGCCTGAACATCAACAGTTTCACAGAGCTTCAGTTTCAACAAAAAAAGATAGGTTTCTAGCCTTCAAAGTGGAAGAAAAATTTAAAAACATCACTGCCTTCTAGAGGACCAAGACTAGAGAGTTTATCTGAATGGATGTCATTTTGGAATACTAGTAGACCCCGACTTACAACCACAATTGAGCCCCAAAATTTGCATTGCTAAGCAAGACAGTTCTTAAATGAGTTTTTGCCCCATTTCATGACAGTTGTTAAACAGTTGTTAGTTAAATAATTGTTAAGTGAATCTGACTTCCCAGATTGACATTGTTCATCAGAAAGTTGCAAAAGGTGAACACATGACCCTGGCACACTGCAACCATCATAAATACATGCCAGTTGCCAAGTGTTGTGATTCAGCATCAGCCTGTGGTTCCGGCAGCTGAGTCGGATGATTCTGAAGAGGAGGAGGAGGAGGGGTTTGGACAGCCTTTGGTGTCAGAGGAAGGTTCTGATGCACTGCAGGACTCTCAGCCTGGCCTCTCCTGTCTTGTTCTTCATCAGACTCAGCCATGTGAACACGAGGGATTGGAAGAAGATGATCCACAGCTGGCTCTGTTCAGGGATGCTAGGAGCAGAAGGCAATCTAGCAGAGCAGTACAGAGGAAGGCAATGAGGCAACTCGGGAGAAGGCAATGAGAAGCCATGCCTTGGGGCTGCTGATAAAAGGGGAAGATGTGGGAGGTGCTGGTTGCTGAAGGCAACCGTTTGAAGATCTTCTGCTAGAGTCCTGGTCTGTTATTCTTGTTTAACTCTTGAACTTTTCATTTAACTTTTGTTTGAACTCTTTGTAAATAAATTTGGTTGGGGTTTTTCCAGCCTGTTGACTATAAAAAGGGGTTGTCCCTGACATTCAAACAGGGCTGGTCATAGGCTGGAACAGAAACCAAGAGTCCAAATTTTGATCACGTGACCATGGGGATGCTGCGATGGTTCTAAGTGTGAAAAACAGTCATAGGTCATTTTTTTCAGTGCTGTTGTAATTTCGAATGGTCACTAAACTAAAATGATTCAATAATAATACAATCCTGGGTTATATAAACAGAGGCACAGAATCAAGATCATGTGAAGTACTAGTACCACTTTACAAAGGCCTAGTAAGACCACACCTGGAATACTGCAGCAATTTTGGTCACCATATCACAAAAAAGATGTTGAGAGTTTAGGGAAAAAAATCATGTCTCTCCTCATTTGGTCCCATTCCAAGATGTTTCCAGACACCACATTCTGTTCACAAGGGAAGCTGCATAAAGTTGCCCACTAAACTGATCAAAAACTTTTTCACTGGAAAGTTGAGGATACAAAGTTCTCCTGATACCTGTGGATCCTTTCCTAGGCTAAAGTTTTATCCATATTTCTCCTCTGATACAAAGCCACATTTTTTCCACTTTTTTAAAGCTTCCCTTCTTCTTTTCAAACTCACTAAGGCATTCTACCCCCATTCTCTCCTTTTTATCTAAGATGATCTGATGCCAGACAGTATAGTGGAATGGTTTCGTCTGTCACAGCAGGCTAGAGTTAACACATTGACATTAAAGGTCACATTTTGGATCTTATTGTACCTGGCTGGCCAGGAAAACCTCTGGAGCATAATTTAGTTTCTCTCTTTCTCTTTCCAACTGCTAACCCCTCTCCTGGGGGCTGCCTTTCTTTCTAAAATTTCAGCTATCCCCTGCAGCCTCGGACAATGCCTTTAAAAAAGGCCAACTTGGCTGATCGCACTGATTTTCCTGTTACTAATCTTAGAAGGCAGGGATTTAACTTTTCCATGGTATGGTTGTTTTATTAGCTTGTATTGAAGTGATAGCACCATGAGTAGAAACCAGAGGGTCCCCGCAAGTGGAAAACAAAGGCTACAAGGGTTAGGCTTAGAAAGTTACAACTTTCCCCAACCTGAGGCCTTCCAGAAACATTGGGCTACAAATCCAAAATTCCTAGACAGTGGGGAAGATGGGGGCCAGGATAGGACTAAATCAGTCATTTATTGGTGTAGTTTTCCCATGAATTTCATAGAAAATCTAACTTTCTCTGAGAAATCTATTTTCTGGGTAAATATGAATCTGCTACAACATCTTGGTCATTATGAGTCACAATAGTACACATGTACTCCAGTGCACTGAATCTAATCCAATCTAAACTAATCAACATAAAGTATTTTGTATCAGTTTTGTTCTGTAGGCCGCCTGTCCACCTGGGGGCATCAGCCAGGGGACCTGATTGGTCAACCTGTCCGGCGGGAATTTGAGGACACCAGGTTGGGTGATACCTGTCTGGCGGGAGAATTGAGAGATCGGGTTGGCTGACTCAGGGGATGGGAACCGGCTATAAGAGGGTACCTGTGAGAAAGGAGGTTCTGCCATGTTGTACACATTTAAAAAAAGGATTAACACACGCCTGCCTCCGAGTCTCTTTCCTATGAACATCCAGACACAACAGGTTTTACAGCTGAAAAGCACCACAGATGGATGGTTATACATATAAATGTCTATAGACTTCCTGATGCCTTCACCTTTATTGGATTCATACTGAATTCTTGCAATACCTTCTGCATGAGTCTGCCCTCAAAACTGCTTAGATGCTACATTTGCCTAAAACAATTGCTTGAAAAATGTCCGGAGTTCATTGTTCTATAGTTTTATATACTCTACCAGAGTTTGTTTCTGTGGAATTCAAGCTACTAGTGTTTTTGTCTAACATCCTAATTACTTTAAGCCAGAATAAATAAAGGATTGGTTTCTCTTATAAACCCTGCCAATAATACAGTTATGGACAGGAGCTTTCCTGTGGTAGGTCCTTCTTTCCACACAGATCTTTTTTCTGCATCCATATTTTTAGACAAGCTGTTCCTACTGGGATTTCATTGATCTCAAGTACAAGTCTGCACCCTGTTTTTATTCATTTAGTTCCTTTATAAGGCTTCTTTAAACTCTGGTGCAATCCAACCATTTTATAGAGGATTAAAATATCCATAAAAGATCATACTGTACTGTATCAACTTACATATAAGTACATTCACCAATAAGTCAACCCTTGAATTTTTAACCAAAATACCATGAAAAACTGCACCACTCATAGATAAGCTGGCCCACATTGTTCATGGTGTTTGGGTTAAAAATTCAAGGGTCTGCTACCCACAAATGGACTTATATGTGGAGAGATAGGGATAGGGATAGGGATAGGGATAGGGATAGGGATAGGGATAGGGATAGGGATAGGGATAGAGATAGAGATAGAGATAGAGATAGAGATAGAGATAGAGATAGAGATAGAGATAGAGATAGAGATAGAGATAGAGATAGAGATAGAGATAGAGATAGAGATAGAGATAGAGATAGAGATAGGGATAGGGATAGGGATAGGGATAGGGATAGGGATAGGGATAGAGATAGAGATAGAGATAGAGATAGAGATAGAGATAGGGATAGGGATAGGGATAGGGATAGGGATAGGGATAGGGATAGAGATAGAGATAGAGATAGAGATAGAGATAGAGATAGAGATAGAGATAGAGATAGAGATAGAGATAGAGATAGAGATAGAGATAGAGATAGAGATAGAGATAGAGATAGAGATAGAGATAGAGATAGAGATAGAGATAGAGATAGAGATAGAGATAGAGATAGAGATAGAGATAGAGATAGAGATAGAGATAGAGATAGAGATAGAGATAGGGATAGGGATAGGGATAGGGATAGGGATAGGGATAGAGATAGAGATAGAGATAGAGATAGAGATAGAGATAGAGATAGGGATAGGGATAGGGATAGGGATAGGGATAGGGATAGGGATAGAGATAGAGATAGAGATAGAGATAGAGATAGAGATAGAGATAGAGATAGAGATAGAGATAGAGATAGAGATAGAGATAGAGATAGAGATAGAGATAGAGATAGAGATAGAGATAGAGATAGAGATAGAGATAGAGATAGAGATAGGGATAGGGATAGGGATAGGGATAGGGATAGGGATAGGGATAGAGATAGAGATAGAGATAGAGATAGAGATAGAGATAGAGATAGGGATAGGGATAGGGATAGGGATAGGGATAGGGATAGGGATAGAGATAGAGATAGAGATAGAGATAGAGATAGAGATAGAGATAGAGATAGAGATAGAGATAGAGATAGAGATAGAGATAGAGATAGAGATAGAGATAGAGATAGAGATAGAGATAGAGATAGAGATAGAGATAGAGATAGAGATAGAGATAGAGATATGCAATACTTTTAGAAAGCATTATTGTATTTGCTCACAGATAAGCCCATCCAAATAAGATGAACCCAATTTTTTGTGCATTTTGGCACCTAAAATTATCAGCTTAACCATGAATATATATTTTTAATATATTTTTATTGAAGCTTAAAAAGAAGATAAAAAGCAATGCAAACTGAGGAAGTAAGGAAGAAAAAAGAAAAAGACATCAAAGAGGAAGCAAAAAGGCAAGAAAAGGGGAAAAAAGTTGAAGAAAAATAAAAAAGAAAGGGGGGAAAAGCAGCAAAGAAGTAGCTTCCAATATTCTTCGCAGCAGATATAAGTACAAGTATGTTTTAACCTCTGCCTCTAAAGTTACATCATACAGTAATTCCATTCTCCCTATAATCTGAAGATTGTCAATGACCCATCTATACACCAGGGTTGGTAGCATGTAGAAAAACAACACGTCTTTGAAAACTTAAACAGAATTACATCCAAATTTATCTGGCAAGGTAGAAAACCGAGAATTAAATTAAAATTATTACAGGATGCAAAGGAAAGAGGAGGACTCGGCCTCCCGAACTGGGAAAAATATTATCAAGTGGCAATATTGGTATGGATAAAGGATTGGATACAGTTAAGGAACAGAAGACTACTAGCATTAGAAGGCCACAACATGCAAATAGGGTAGCATGCCATAATGTGGGATGGGAAATATAAGGCTCATCAGTACTTCCAGAATCATCATATTAGAGATGGGCACTACTAGACGTGTGGATAAAAATTAAAAAAAAATTAACTATATAATAATCCCCAATTGGCTATCCATATTAGAGATATTCATGCACCCCAAATTTATAAATTTAGGAAGAGTAATCACATATCTTAGATGAGAATGGAGGCCTGAAAACAAGAAAAAGACTATTAGAAGACAGTATAGAGTTGGAATGGTGGGCATACTTACAAATACAGTCACGATACAGAAAAGACAAAAAAAACAGGGATAAAATTAGAGCAGACACAATTAGATAAAATCCTTTTAGGAACAGAAGACCAAATAATTAAAAAGATATATCAATATTTATTAGAACAAGATATGTTAGAAGATCAGGTAAAAGATACAGTGTTAACCTGGAGTAAAAATTTTGGTTACAGTATAGACCTAGATAATTGGCAATCACTATGGGATAAAAACAGGAAGTTAACACTAGCCACATCTTATAAAGAAAATTTATACAAGATGTTTTATAGATGGCACCTTCCCCCCACAAGGCTAGCAAAAGTAGATTAAAAAATCTCACCAACATGCTGGAAACACAGAAGTCTTCCAGGGGCCTACTATCACATGTGGTGGGAATGTCCAAAAGCACAAAAAATTATTACAAAAAAATGATCTAAAACCAGAAACCTTCTTATTAGAGATTATTAATGATAAATTTAGCAAAGCATCTTTTTACTTATCATTAATTTTAATTTTTTTAATTTTAATTCCATTTATATCCCGCCCTTCTCCGAAGACTCAGGGCGGCTTACAAGCTTAGCAGTAGCCTTCATTCTATGTATATACCTGCTTATTAGGGCTTTCACACACACCCCAAGCGGCATTATTACAAAGTCAGCTTATTGCCCCCAACAATCTGGGTCCTCATTTTACCTACCTCGGAAGGATGGAAGGCTGAGTCAACCTTGAGCCTGGTGGGATGCGAACCTGCACTAATTTCAGGCAGCTGGTGTTACTTAAGGAGGCATTAGCCCACTGCTCCACCAAGGCATATTTTAACTACAGCAAGATTGGCCTACGCCCAAAAATGCAAAAGAAAGGAAACCCCCACTGAAGAAGAAATAATAAAGTTTTATCCTGCGCCGAAATGGACAGGTTAACTCTAGAGATTAAAAACAAAACTGTAACAGAATATTATGAAATTTGGAAAAATTTGTACGATTGGTTAGAGAGAAGGAGGAACGCTGAGATGACTATCGATTGATTAGCTGATAACATAAAGACTTTTTTACTAGCACCTATATTAGGATACAAGAGCCTAATGCTGGGAAAGATTGAGGGCAATAGAAGACGGGGACGACAGAGAATGAGGTGGCTGGATGGAGTCACTGAAGCAGTAGGCGTGAGCCTAAATGGACTCCAGGAGATGGTAGAGGACAGGAAGGCCTGGAGGAACGTTGTCCATAGGGTCGCGATGGGTCGGACACGACTTCGCAACTAACAACAACAATATTAGGATACAATTGAAAGATATTTAAGCACAACTCTGATGACTGAAAGATGGTTTACTAGAAAATTTACAGATTTTGCTACACTTTGTTCTGCAATAGAATGTATTTTAATTTTCTCTTTTTCTTTCTGTCACATAAGGTAATACTAATAGCAGTGTTGTAGCCAGGGAAGTTGAATCGTGTCCACTTTTGTTTTTAAATGTACATTTAATAAAAATTAAATAAAAAAAGAAAAGAAAAGAAAAACAACGCGTCCTTCTTTGGGGGGCTTTCGATGAAAAGAAATACCAGGAGGTGTCAGAGTAAGATTGCTTCACCTTTTGAACAAGACAGTGAGAAAATTGTTTCACTCAATTCAGGCAGACTGGAGGCTTTTCTTTTATTACTTCCATAATGGCAAAGGTTAATTTATTGATCAGAAGAGACAACCCAATTGAAATAATTAAAATTAATTCATGTCTCTGGGTACACAGCACACAGATGGCAAGGAGAGAGGACAGAAATTGGAGACAGAAGAGACAATTAGCAAAATATATTATTCTGAAGATGCATATAAAACAAAACAAAAAATTAGAAAATTAACCAAGAAATATACTTCTCACATTGGAAGGCGAAAAATAGCTGCTAAATTATTTTTTTCTTCTTCCTTCATTCAATTGTAGCGAGATTGTCCTGCAGTTTACTTGGCAAAAAGTGATTTGGTATCGTCTCTTTCTTAGGGCTGAGAGAAAGTGTCTGGCCCAAGTTCACCCAGATGGTTTATACCAAAGGTAAGACTAAAATTCATGGTCTCACGTTTTCTAGCCTGATGCCTTAGCCAATGGTTAAGGGGACTCCAAATTAAATATAATCTTATCTCACTCCCTGAGAAAAAAAGATCTGGGGATAAGATCAGGTAGCTAAATTAGAGATCATAGATTTTCCATGATAAACATATTCTAGGATCCCCTAAGTATTTGGTCTTTTCTGCCCACTTGGCATCCAAAGAAAGCTAAGCAACCCGATGAATTTAAAGCTCAGAAGCTCAGAAAAGAAAAGTTTAAAAAAGATACAAAGAAGTGGCTTCTTCACAGAAGTTATAAGTACAATTACATTTTAACCTCTCTCTCTAAAGTTATATCATGATACCATTCAGGGACAAAGGATTCCCGGGAGACCCCTATGATTGTATGATCATAGTGGTGGCCAGATTTCAATCTTTCAGGTGTGAGAGCTTTTCCTTTATTTTGGAGAACTGATTGCTTATATTGGAGAAAATTAAGGATATACTCAGAAACAGCACTGGAATGAAACGTAGAAGCTACCATTACTTCTTATTCTTTATTTCTTGGAAGTCGCCTCCATCAGACCTCTTCTGTTCTCTATCAACCATTTAATCAGAGTATGGAAAGGAGAGCAGGAGAGACAAACATCTTTATAACCCCAAGAATGTGGTAATAACACAGTTCTTCATTTTCATTTCTGCCTGTTTAGAAGTCAGTAAATTAGTGCATTCCAGATATATTGGGAGCACAACTCCTGGAAATTATAATCCCTTGGGAAAGGATGTTTAAGAGTATAAATGCAGGAACTTTTTTTAAAAAAAATGAACTGTACTCAGAGCTTTCCTAATTGCTGAGAGAATGAATAAATGTTTCAAACAAGCCATCCCAGTCATCAAACAACTTTCTTTTCAACTTTCCCTCTGACTGAAATCAAGTTTGTTCCATACAATTCAGTTGGAGTTTCTGTAAATGAAATTTAGCCCTCGTGCATGTAATCCTGGGGGCAGCACGGTGGCTCAGAGAATAAGATGTTTGCCTTGCAGGCTGGAAAGCTGACAGCCCAGGTTCAAGACCCAAGCTCCACACCACAGGGGGAGCTTCCGTCCTTGCTCCAGCTCCTGCCAATTTAGCAGTTCAGAAGGTATGTATAAAAGCAAGTAGATAAATAGGTACCATTTTGGTGGGAAGGGAACAGCACTCCATGATATCATGGTGGCCAGATGACAGTGGAAATGTCTTTGGACAGCAATGGCTCAATGGCCTTGAAACAGAGATGAGCCCTTATAATCAGCAATGACTACCAAGTAAAATCTGCAGAGACTCCTCTTTTTTACATGCAACCCTAACTATATACCTGCCTATTTCTGGACCCTAAAGGATTATGTCAAGAATAGAAATTGATAACCTTTATAGAAAAAATGTTTGCCTGGAAGGACGTTAAATTACACAGTGAGCCAGCGAATGTCTGGAAAAGAAAAAAGGATTCTATAAGAACTGGTTCCTAGAACTATATATTGTATCTTGTGCAATGCACATTTAAAGCCAAACTTAGAACTAGCTCATATATAGATAGATGGCAATGAAGCCTTAGAATGTGTTTCTCAGAAAAAAGCTGTCTTGACTGTGGGTCCAAAACAATCTCATATAATTCATTTGAAGACATCTTTTTGGGTGGGACTGTGATAGTAGTTTCCCAGGTAGACCAAAATGTATCTCCTTACCAAATGTCAAACATTAAGAGAATAAAACTGAGATAAGATGCCACAGCTTTGCCCCTTCTCCGGCATTTACATATCACGTGCCCAATGTCCCATTTCCTAAATAATAATGCAAAGAAAAGAGCAAAGAGATTCCTAGAGGGAGAATCTCAAATTAGTGAGAGCCGATGATAAAGACTCTGATGGAGTGTCCATTGCAATAAGAAAGTAGAGAGTCCCAATATACAGGACAAGCTTTGGCCATCTACAGAGTTCACTGTTAAGGCCTATTGAAAGTTACTATGTCTTATGACAATAAAATAATAGAAAAACACATTAGAACGAGTACTAGGAATGTGTGGCTTTAGAGAAAGATCGTGCGTTTTAGTAGAAAGCCCTGACTTGTGAGAGACACAAAGGAGCAAACAAAGCATTTCCTTATATTCAGACGTATTTACTGAAGTCTCAGAAACTATTCCATGAACTAGCTGCTAGAACAATAAAATAAACTGAAATCAAGTTTTAAATATTACATTCTATTCTGAAATCAAACAGCTGGAACAAGGGCTGAAGCTCCATCTGGTGGCCTGACTGAGAATTACCATTAGTTCCTGTATACATGGATACAGTTATCTTAGCAACAACAAAGAAATCATTTACCATTGGCTTCTTCTGTTTTAAGGGTTGTTTTTTTTACTGCCCTGTCTCACTTGCAGCCACTCTTTTGCAAACAAAAAGGAAACACTCTGGCATACTCTTGCTCTAATAATCTGTTCTCTATATGACACCACTCCTTAACTGAATCAGAACTGGTTGCATTTTGTTCTTGTTTAGAAGGTACATTTTTGGACATGCTAGTGACCCCAGAGAGAAATGAGACCCTGAAAAGTAAAAAACCTTAGGCCAAACAGGAAGGAACTTTATATAAACAGAAGCTGGCATCAGAGCTGCCCATGGCCTTTGCAACGTAAATTTTTGCAATCAAGTGCTCTCCAGGTATATCATATTCAGTATCATATGTACTATCATTTCCCATTGAAAGAGTTCCTTCTTCCACTATTCTTAAACCTTGCAAATTCAAAAAGGAGCTGTACTTCTTCCAGTCTGTTTTTTCCCTACATAGAGAGGTGACCCTCTCCTCTCTTCCATTACTGTAATTCAGGGCTTTTCAACCTTTTCACAGATTGTACCACTTTTAGGACATGACAATATTTGAGTACCAAATATTGGTACCCAGAAACTTAGCAAAACTTGATGACTAAAAAAGGGGGGGGGGAATTTGGGGTTTTACTGATTAGATTCATTTGTTGCTATAGAAATGGCTAGTTTATAATATTATGGAAAAGTAAAAAGTTGAGGTTCAATGTTAATGCTTCCTTCTACTGCAACAGAGGAACTTTGTTCTTTTTCTCTCCCCCCCTTCACTTCCCCCCCCCTTTTTCCTCCCCACTGTGTCCTACTATTTGCTTTTGTATTTTTGTATTTTATTCTATAATCTAATAAACCATTACAAACTGTAGGGAAAAAAAGAAAAAAGTACCAGTTTTAATTTCTTTGGTAGCTGTTCCTTTGCTGAATCACTTTCCCTTTGCACTGACAAATGTATGATGAATTTATCCATGTTTATTAATATGCACCACTACCAGCTAATTCAGGGGTCTTCAAACTTGGCACTTTTAAGACTTGTGGACTTCAACTCCCAGAATTCCTCAGCCCTCATGGCTGGTTGAGAAATTCTGGGAGTTGAAGTCCACAGGTCTTAAAGTTTCTAAGTTTGTAGACTCCTGAGCTAGCTGGTGGGCTCTTCTGAGCTCTTCCGCAGTGTAGTAAGAATGCACACACACCCTCAATCCCTTCCCTGCACCCTTAAAGGCACAGGAATCAAGTGCAAAAGAAGAAAATAAAGAAACACAAACTCCGGTGTTTTTTTTCCTCTTTAAGCTGCCTCAGGCGTGTCACGTGTCACAATGTTGCAATTCAAGACAGAAAGGCTCCTGCAATTGAGAAAAGCTTTAGCTTTAAATTAAGCCAGTTTACCTTCAAAGAAAACTTTCTAAAAGCCATAGACAGACTCAATTAAAGGGGGTAAAACTAATTACATTAAATCTTTCCTGTTGTCTTTTTTCCCCTTCCCCCACCCAAACCACGTTGTTTTATAGCCTCTCCTCTCTCCCCCCCCATTTTTCTTCAGTTCACCTCCAGCTCCGAGCTGCTTCTGGAAGCACCAATCAGGTGGAGCCCTGCCAGCTCCTGGGGCTTCTGCCAGCCCAAACAGTCCTGCAGCTGCAGCTGCCTCTCCCTCTCCCTCAGGCTTGGCTCACTGAGGTTCATTCCCCTCCCCTGCTACACTTGGCTAGCAATCACATACCACCTGCCATGTGGCAAAGTACCACAAGTGGTACGCGTACCACCGGTTGAAAAGCCCTGCTGTAATTTGATACGAGATCTGCTACACAGCAGATAAGAGGGAGGTAGATAAGACTATGGAAGGAAGCATCAGGTGAAACATAAGTCTTAGTCTAAGACAGGGGGTCTCCAAACTTGGCAACTTTAAGACTTATAACCTTCAACTCCCAGAGTTTCTCAGCTGGCTGGGGAATTGAATTGCACAAGTCTTAAAGTTTGGAGACCCCTGATCTAAGGGAAAACTTTGGACCACGTGAAAGTTTTTTATGTCAAGCAGCACAAAGTAAATTGTTGCCCTCTCTTCCCACAGTGGATCCCTTGCTCTTTTGATCTTGAACTATTAACTCTCTGATGATGGGAAGATGTGAATGCAAAGGAAGCTGGGGCTGAGCATGCCATACCTGAGTGGTAGAACAGAAGCTTTGCTATCAGGAACGTTTTGTCCCTGGCTGGCAAGATTTCTGTCCTGGATGGTTCAGAAACCATGTAAGCTGGCTCCAATCTGGCTAGGCCACCTCCTAAAAAAATGTCCTAGCAACATCCAGATTTTGCCTAGCTCAGTGATGGTGAATCTTTTAGAGACCGAATGCCCAAAAACCACCTCGCCCCCGACCTGCCCCCACTCCACCTGCCCACCCCTGCCTTCACCCCATCCACCCTCAGGGCCATCCACGACCCACTGCAGATCTCCCAGGTGGCCCTGCAGTGCCATGGTGGCCATGCCCTCCACCCACGCCCCGCAGCATCATCTGCTGCCCAGCTGCCATGTGCTTGGCTGCACTGCTCTGCACAGGCTGCACCAGGGGTGACTCTCCTCCAGGGGGGCTGCTGGTGAGGTGGGCACTACAGGGGAGGTGGGGCTGGGGCAATGGCGTGCGTGCCCACAGAGAGGGCTCTGAGTGCCGCCTCTGGCACTTGTGCCATAGGTTCGCCACCACCGGCCTAGCTAGTCCCAGGACACTGCAACATTGCTTCTCAAGACTAAAGCTAATTGTAGCATAAGAGGTCCAATAGGTTGTGTCTCTTCATGTAGCTGCAGGCTTCTGGATATTATTCAAGCAGTATAAGGAAGAACAGTGCCAAAATAGATTAAACACAGCTTTGGCTATATATGAAATGCACTCCTTCTACCAAGCAGACCTCTAAAATAAGTCTCTGGGTTTGGAAATCTCTATCCAGAGAACTAAACTATAATTAAATGTTACAAGCTTCATCTATCATTTAAGAAACTTTAACATTCTAATTAACGATCCCCTGCTAAGCTTCCAACAGTGGTTCAGAGAACTCATGCTCATCAAAATGTGGTTACAATGCAACTTCATTATCATGACCACTGTACAGATTACTTGGGGCTTCTCCAACATCTGGAGAATCTTAGATTTCTAGGGTTTAAAAATAAACACTGTTGTAATATGTTTACTAGGACTACAGTGAGGCTTAACATTCTGATTTAAGTTATGGATTTTTGTACAC
This sequence comes from Vipera berus, assembly GCF_964194415.1. Classification (NCBI taxonomy): domain Eukaryota; kingdom Metazoa; phylum Chordata; class Lepidosauria; order Squamata; family Viperidae; genus Vipera; species Vipera berus. The sequence continues at coordinate 109,684,550 of NC_138204.1, forward strand.
TGTTCTGTAGGATTAGAGCTACAATGAAAGTAGAAAGACTGGAAGCTATCTACCCTGTAGAACTATTATTTTATTCTTCTGGAAATATGTTGAGAGGTGGGGCAGGTTTCTGACTGCCTGGCTGAGGAATTCTGGGAGCTGAAGTCCACAAGTCTTAAAGTTGTCAAGGTTGCAGATCCCTGGTCTAGGGGGAAAAATGCAGAGTGATAAACCAAATACTCTATTGCAGCAAATGCAGCAAAGAGAGCCATGTGGCACTTTAAAGACCAACAAACTGATTGATGTGCTCACTCCTGACCTCATTGTGACGCACAAAGTCCTATCCTCAATTGGAAATACGCATGACTGGACCATTCCAGAACTCCTGATTGGATGATGGAACTATAAACAATGAGATCAGAGGGAAATGCAGAAAGCACATTGGAAGATGTTTATATTAATAATAGCATCCATTCGAAAACGTTTCCCTATCAACGTATCAGTATATTTTCGATGCTTTAGGTGGCAGCAGTAGTCCATCTTTCAGTAAAATAGCTTGTTCCCGGATACTAGGATACTTTTCCCCACTTCATTGTGGTTTGAATCATAGGCATCCAGAACAATGCAAGAAATTGTAGTGTGATTTATGTGAACCTGGCTGGCAGAACCTGGCTAGGCTCTGACACAAGGACATAAATTGCAGAGTTTGCATCTTGACATCACTATGCACATTTGGTTCCTTTCTCCTCACGTCCCTCACATCCATCTAGGGTAAGCCCTACAGAGCCGGCAGCTTCCATTATCAATGTATCTGTCTTCCTATCTATAGTATGAGAGAGGTGTGGTTTGTCCTTTAGCTCAGCGCTTTTCAACCGGTGGTACATGTACCACTAGTGGTACGCGAGCACCTGGCTGGTGGTATGTGAAGGACCAGTTGAACAGCACTGTAAAAAAGTTTTAAATAAAAGTGAACAGCGTTTTTTTACTAACCTGATTTCAGCTGCATTCCATTTCTCCATTCGCTTCTCAGCCACGTGTTTGTGAGACAAAAAAAGTTCCATGAGACTTTCTAACTTCTCGCAAGATCTCACGAGAAGTTAGAAAGTCTCATGGAATTTTTTTTGTCCCACAAACACATGGCTGAGAAGCAAATGGAGAAACAGAATGCAGCTGAAAGCAGGTTAGTAAAAATGCTTGGGGGTGGTGAGGGCATCTGGGCAGGGGTGGAGGCTGGCAGAACCTGGCTAGGCTTGTTTTGTCCAGACGTGTTTGGTGCTCACCAAAAGGAGGGAGCCCCACCTTTCCTCCTGAATGCTTGAGCAGGGTTTTTGTGGGGTTCTGCAGGGTCTCCACTGCAGGGAGGTCCATGTCTGCAGCCATGAGGACACCACTGGGATTCCCCTCCCCATAGCGTGATGCCAGATCATCCTGCACTCTCCGCAGAGAGCTCCCAGCGATCTGCTGGCTCCCTGGGGGTGACTCCAGCCAGTGAGGAAAACGGGGGAAAGGCAGCAAGTTCCAGGCTTGCAACCTTTCCCCTGTTCTCCTCACTGGCGACCCCCTGTATAGCTCCATCAGTGACATGGCTGGGCAGGCGGGGCGCACAGCCGAAGAGGTGCAAAGCAGAGGAGGTAAGTCCACGGACAGCCCCGGAGCCAGAGCGGCGGCCAGGGGAGAGAGGGCACAGGCGGCACAGTTCTGACAGCCGGCGTGCCCCACGGAGAAGCACCCACAACCTTTGCCTGGCCTCGGCCCGACTTCTCTACCCAGCGGCCAGCAAAGGGTGGCGGGGCTGGGGGAGACCAGCCGGTCCAGAAGCGGGCTCGGAAGAATGCTGCTCCTGGACGCCGGGGGTGGCCAAGCCGGATGCCACAGCCGGGTGGCAGAAAGCCACAAGGAGGTCGGGGAGGGGGGTGGCGGTCAGACACAGAAGGGAGAAGCAACAACAGCCAACAGTTCTGCTCCTTCCTCCCTTCCTTGCTTAGTCCCCAACCCACAATCATGCATGGGGGTGGGGCAGAATCGAGAGGAGGAGCTGAATGCTACAGGATTTCTACAGGTGCATCAGCAGCAGGTGCTGCCTGAAGGAGGAAGCCAAACGGAGTGTTTTGCCGCTGAGCAAGTCACGGAGGTGCATGGTGAGTTTGGCGATGCACGTGCCTGCCTCTAGAACTTCTCTCCACCGCTCGCTGCCCCTTGTCATGGCTGCCTTGAGGTTGGGGCCGTAGGCCTCTGAAAAGCCTTGGAGAGCCCGAAGAGAGGAGAGGAGGCAGGAGGGAAGGAGGTGATGTTGCAACACCTGGAAGACCCTCAAGTCACTGGCTTCTCCCCCCCCCCGTCATCTTGAATGTCATTGACTTCTATCTAGGGAAAGCCCCGCTGGTCCCGCGCAGAGGGGAGCAAGGGCTCCGAGTGGGACGCTTGGTCCCTCAGGCAGTCAAGGGTTTTTTGTGGGGAGGGGCTTCTGCTGGGTGGAGATTCTGGGAACAGAAATGCAAAGGGCGACGGGCGAGTGGACAGGGAGGGAGCAGCCACTGCATGGCGAGGTGGGCGGGCAGGCAGGGCAGCTGCTGCTCCCTTGTGGCCATGTAGGGGAGGCGCCGGGCCCAGTGGGGAGAGGTGGCCACCCGGCTCCACTTCCTTGCACTCACCTTGTTGGCACAGGTGGGAACGCTGGGCAGCCTGCAGGCACCGCTCACCCTCTGCCAGCCAAGCCCAGAAGCCAGAGCACACCACCCCCAATGGGGCCTCGTGGTGGCACGGCCGAGCTGTGGAGGGCCGGGCCAGATGCCCTCAGGGGAGCCTTCTGGCTCTTCGCCCCTGGAGCGCTCCCAGATACCCTTTCCTTGAACTCCCCGGCCAAAGCTGTGCTTTTGCTCCTGGCCCTCTTGGCTTCCGCAGAGGGTCCTGAGGCAGCGCAGCAGGCGGCCTTCCTTTCCTTCAAATAAGGCCCGGGGGCAATGTGCTGGGGAAAGTGGGGCTCTCCGGAGTGGGGAGACGCATCCTGTGCCCGAGTCCCATCTTTTTTACACACACACACATACACACACACACCTTTTCCCAGCCAGGATCAAAAAGAGGAGCAGCCCTGAGTTTCTACCTGTCAGATTTTATTTATTTATTTATTTATTATATTTTTATACCGCCCTTCTCCCGAAGGACTCAGGGCAGTGTACAGGGCAATAAATATTAAAAAGCGGAATACAAAAGTTAAAAAAACGATTAAATATTTAGCCCAGTTTAAAACAGTATTAAAACATATTAAAACCCCTACCCTAACCCATCAGACCAGGTCAGACTGCTCGAATAGATATGTTTTTAAGTCGCGCCGGAAGGAGCGAAGGTCGGGGGCCGTCCGGAGCTCAACCGGCAAGCAGTTCCATAGGTCTGGCGCGCCCACAGAGAACGCTCTCCCCCTGGGGGCCACCAATCGGCATTCTTTGATCGGAGGCACCCTGAGGAGGCCCTCTCTGTGGGAGCGCACTGGACGGAGGGAAGTTGACGCTGGCCGCAGGTGTTGCCGTAGGTTGCCGTAGATAGTAAGGTGGCATCCTGACGTCCTTGGAGAAACCCCCTTGTCCTTCCGGGAACATTAAGGAGCTCTGGCAAGACCAGGTGGTCCTCCAGGTCACCTGATTCCCACAATTCTTGGTGAGAGAGGACACCAAGCCCCCCACCCACTGGAGGGTGCCCGGTTGAGAAAGCTACCTTGTCTCTCCTTTTTTCTTTTTTCTTTTAACTCCCCTGGAGGGATCTGTCAGACAATTTTACTGGCTGACCAAATGGGGAGGGAGGGAAAGGGAAAGTACGTGGATGGGGAAGGGAAGGAAAAGAAATAAATGGATGGAAAAGGGAAGGAAAGGGAAGAGAGAAATGTGAGAGAAAGCAAGGAAGAAGAGCGAGTAGGGAAAAGAGAGGGAGAAAGGTGAGGAAAGAAGGAAAGAGAAAGCAAAGGGTGAAAGGTGAGAGGAAGGAAGGAAGGGAGGGAGGAAGGAAGGAAGGAAGGAAGGAAGGAAGGAAGGAAGGAAGGAAGGAAGGAAGGGAGGAAGGGAGGGAGGGAGGGAGGGAGGGAGGGAGGGAGGGAGGAATGGAGGAAGGAAGGGACAATGGGAGAGAGGGAGGGAAGGAAGACACCCACCCCAGTTCCACCACCCTCTACCAGAGACCCACGGATTTCCCCCCCACAGGCACTCTGCAACCTGAGTGATGAGTTGGCCATGCCCCACCAGCCATTGACTTCACTTGTCAAAAAGTTGCAAAAGGAGATCACATGACCCTGGGACACTGAACATCATAAGTATGAATCAGTTGCCAAACATCTGAATGTAAATCACATGACCCTGTGGATGCTGCAACAGTCATAAATGTGAAAAATGGTCATAAGTCACTTTTTCCAGTGCCGTTGTAACTTCAAACAGTCACTAAGTCGAGGACTACCTGTACTTTATCATTTTTTTCTTTTTCTTTTTTCTTTTTGGTCAAGTTTTTGACACCTTGCTGGGTGACTGGTGGTACTCGGACATTGCCTTATGCTAAAAGTGCTACAATGGGTGAAAAGGTTGAAAATTTTAATTTAATTTAATTTTTAATTTTAATCCCATTTATATCCCGCCCTTCTCCGAAGACTCAGGGCGGCTTACAATTTAAGCACAAACCAATGTGCTTAGCAATAGCCTTCAGCCCTGCTTTAGCTGGTTCCTAGAATGAAGTTCATTTAAATATAATTGGCTTACGACCACAATAGAGCCCCCAACTTTTGTTGCTAAGCAAGACATTTATTAAGTGAATTTTGCCCCATTTTGCAACTTTCTTGCCAAGTTGTTAAATGAATCACTGCAGTTGTTAAATTAGTGACACAGTTGTTAAGTGAATCTGACTTTGCTTGGCAGAAGGTCGCAAAAGGTGATTGTATGAACCAGTTGGCAAGTGTCTGAATTTTGATCACATGACCATGGGGATGCTATAACGGTCATAAAAAATGAAAAATGGTCATAAGTCACTTTTTTTGGTGCCGTTCTTTGTAACTTTGAACAGTCACTAAACAAACTGTTATAAGTCAAGGACTACCTATACCAACCAATTGAAAATTCACTCCAAGCTCCCACATACTGCACATAAGGCCAAGCCCCAACCTAGCCTGTATTTTAAGCAATCTTTGAAAATGAATTGGTGAGTGATTGCAGCCCAGCTATTGTTCTTTGCTTTCTGGTCCATGGCTGTTTTGCTATTGGACCCACCCAGCGTGAGCAACCATTTTGTGGCTGAACTTGTCCTTGGGATGCCAAATGCAATCCTTCGGACAACACTTTCTGGGAAGACGTGTCTGCCCAGACTAATTACTTAAAAGAAAATAGCCTTCTGTTTTGCCATAAATTATGCTTGCTTTCTTATAGTTTAAGCAGGCAATATTTTCCCAAATGCTCTGTTCAAAGGTTAAAAGATAGCAATTTTATAATTAAAAATTTGTCTCTCGCTGAGAGGAGAAATATAATTAGCTATCGAGTTAACACTTTTGACCATATCATCAAAACAAGCAAAGAAAAAGTAACAGTGCTGCTCATTTGAAGAACTCTTCAGATCTCCAGATTAAACCTGGAGATTAAAGTTCAGAGTAAAAACATTGTAATGCAAAGAGACAAAACAAGCCCTTCCCTTGTAAAATCTCCCCTCACCCTTCTTGCACAGAAGTCTCAATAGATTAGCTGACAAAATATAAAGTACCTTCTTTACATTTTCCATCTCGACAAGTTCTGAATCTGAATATTGGTGGGAAATTCATACATGACACTCCCATGTTTTGTCTACAGCACTTCAGCATCTTCACTGGTCCAAAAAAACCCATAATAAATTGAACAGGTTGCTATTCACTTTGGGGATGACAGACCTGAATTGCCAAATCCAAGCAATGAAAGGAAAACCCACCCAGGGTTGGAGAATTGGCCAAATTATGTCAAAGATGGATGTCTCAGCTACATACATGACCAAAAGAAAGAAAGAACTACAGGTAGTACTTAACTTACAACAGCTCACCTAGTGACCATTAAAGTTACAGTGGCACTGAGAAAAATTACTTATTACCATTTTTCACACTTACGACCACTGCAGCATCCCCATGGTCACATAGTCAAAATTCAGATACTGGGGAACTGGTTCATATTTAGGACATTTGCAGTGTCCCAGGATCATGGGATCGCTTTTTGCAATCTTCCGACAAGCAAAGTCAGTGGGGAAGCGATATTCAGTTGACAACTGTGTTGCTAGCTTAACAAGTGCAGTGATTCACTTAACAACTGTGGCAAGAAAGGTCATAAAATGGGGCAAAATTCACTTAGCAACTTCTCAGCAACAGAAATTTTGGGCTCAATTGTGTTCGTAAGTCAAGAACTGCCTGCAGAATTGCCTGCACTAATGCAAACAGAGAAAAGCAAAGTTTCTTTGCTTTGAAAGTATCTCCAAAAAGCTGATTTCAGCTGCTGGCATAGTCATGCACAGGCTGGCTTAATCATGCATATAAACCATGATGGCACAATTTTCCAGTTCTAAGTGAAGTTTCCCACCATAGATAATTGCCATAGTTTAGAAGTTGCAAATAAATTCACTAATAACGCTAATAACATGAGAGCAACCAGTTGAACAGGCCAATGCAAAATAGCATGTCTTTAAAAAAATGAAACAGAACAGTTAAAATTTTTAAAAAAGCTTGCCCCAACCAAAAACATTCCAAACGTCAAAGAGTTCAAGGACCATCAATAGACAACAGAGGTGTGTCCTGAAGCTTAGAAGTAGAGAAGGAATATAGCCACCAAATGTCTTCAGAAAGACAACTCTGTTGCCTTGAAAATATTTCACAGAATATTCCCTTTTCTACTTGCAATACCTCAGGCAATGGTACATAGTAGAGCCTCCTCTGAAGATGTAAGCAAGTAGATAGAGTTGTCAGGATCTTGTGATCCCAAATGAGTTGGTTCAGAAGTGAATCAAGAGGCAGTGAAGCTGATCCCAGCTAAGCCTACCAGGTTAAGCTTGAAGGAAACTTAAGATATCATTAATAAAAGATTTATATTAGGCCTTCTATTACTGACTGAGTTGTAATGTGGGTTCTCTGCCCCACAACAGTTTTCATAGACAGGAAACCAATAGAGTTGAGGAAATATTCATGGACAAAGGTGTAATGTATTGGGCTTTGTTTTACTAAGTGAATCACGTGGGTTTAACTGCTGGAAGGTTGCTTAAGCAGGGAGCTAGCTAACAGCTCCCAGCTCCTCAGACAACCTGTCTCCAGCGCCGCCATTGGCTGCTTCTAGGGTGGCAATAGGTTGCTTTAAACCTATTGGCTGCCACCTAGAGGCCAGGGTATAAATAGCTGTATTCTCAGCCCTGTTCCTCAGTTCTGTTCCTGCAAGTAAATAAAGAATGTTTCTGACTGAACTCATTCGTCTCATCTCTTCGCTCAAACAAAGAACCCAGTACACAACAAAAGGGAGTCTCCTTCCACAAAAGTGCCCTCAGAATCCATTCCTTTGCTCCAAATGATGAAAACAGTGTCATGCCATTGCAATGGAAGCTCCATTCCATTTCAACATTTTTGCAACATCACCATCCCTATCAGATACATCTGGAAAAAAACTTCAACCTAAAGACACACATTCTTTGCAAGCCAGCAAGCAACATCTTACTGGTGCTCATTCTTCACTCTGTTCATTTTCACTCTACACCCAAGATTCATTGACTGATGGAGTTTCTGCTAAGGATATAATAGTAATAGTAATAGTGATATGATGATGATGATGATGATGATGATGATGATGATGATGATGATGATGATGGAAGGGACCTTGGAGGTCATTTAGTCCTACCCCCTCCTCAGGCAGAAAACCTAAACTATTTAAGACAAATGGCTGTCCAGTCTCTTCTTAAAAACTTCCAGCATTCACAGCTTCTGGAGGCAGGTTGTTCCACTGATTAATTGTTCTGTCAGTTCTAAGTTGCTTCTCTCTTTTGTTAGTTTCCATCATTGCTTTTTGTACTGCCTTCAGGTGCTTTGGAGAATAGCTTGACTCCCTCTTCTTTGTGGCAACCCCTGACATATTGGAACACTACTATCATGTCACCCAATGTGGGAGAGGTTATATGTCCTGTAGGAATTACCGTATATACTTGAGTATAAGCCAAATTTTTCAGCCCACTTTTTGGGCTGAAAAATTCCACTTCGGCTTATACTCCAGTCAACAAAAAAACTTACCGAGGACTTGTGCGCGGCCGAGGCTTTGGTGCTTCCGGGATCGCGCGCACCTCTCCCAAGCCACCGCAGTCCGAGACCTGCAGGTCTCCGTTCCTCCGCGCCCTGCCTGCCTGCTTCTTTCAGCTGTCTGCCCATCAGCTGTCCATAGGGATGCTGCAAAGCTCTCCTTCTCTAGGCCTTGGACTCCCTCCTGGCTGAAGAGTAGATGAACCAAGCCAGCAAGGAGACAAAATGTTTCTGCAGCTGTTTTTCCTCTGAAGGTTTTTTTTGTTTTTTTTTTTAAAGTAATCTCCGAAGGTTATGCCAGAAAATGGAGGACGCTGGGTCTTTGCAAGCTTTAGCTGTCCGCCTGGCTGCCTGAAGGCCGCCCTTTTCAGGCAGTCTGACAGACAGCTAAAACTTGCAAAGACCCAGCGTCCTCCATTTTCTGGCACAACTTTTAGGGATTTATTATTATTATTCCTACTACTACTATTACTACTACTACTACTTCAGGAGTAAAAAGTTGCAGAAAAAAATTCTCTCCTTACTAGCTTAGTTCCTCTACTCTTCCATCTGGAGCCAAGGTAAGATTTTAAAAAGGGATATTGGTTGGAAGGCAGAGGGAGAGTTTAGTTTTAGCATCTAAAAAAAGGGGGGGGGGAAATCAGCGAGTACATCCCAACCAGCTTTTTATGTTTTTGTTATTGAAGAAATATGGGGGAGGGGGAGGGGTTCTGGGGTGGGTTGGGGAGGGGATAATATTGTAACTTCAATAAAAATTTTCAATAAAAAAAAAAGAAATATGGCTTTCTGGGGGAAGGTGGGGAGGGCGTTAAGGAAGGAAAGGGTTTTTGGAAGCTCGTCCTGAAGCTGCCTTTTGTGCAAGGGGCCTTTTCTCAAAGCCTAGAGAGGCAGCTTTGTTGCCTCCCCGTAGACAGCTGATGGGCGAACACCAAAAGCTCCAAAAGGCTAGGGAACTAGTCCCAGAACACCTTGGTAGGAGGAAGGGCAGAGGCAGAATTGGGAAAGAGGTAAGACAGGGTTTTCCTTCCCAGATGTTTCTCTTTGGCAAGACAGCCAGCTGTGCTGAAGCCCAGTATCTGGGGGTGGGGGAGACCTGAGGCAGGCGGGCTGGTGCTTGCATTAGGCCTCCCAGGATCCCAGAGGCTTGCAGAGCGCGGATCCAGCCTCCGAGGCATGCAGAACGGCGGATCGGCTTATACTCGAGTCAACAACTTTTCCCAGTTTTTGGGGGTGAAATTGGGGGTCTCGGCTTATACTCGAGTCGGCTTATACTCAAGTATATACGGTAGTTGTGCATTCGGGCGGAAGTGTTTGGAACTATTGGAATAAATCAGACCACCTCATTTTTTCAAGAGGTGCCCAAATAAGGCCCCTAGCTATAGCTCTTTGAAGCTAGTATAACTAATTCCTCCTGAATTAGTTTCAAGTAGTAATTCCAGAAAAATAAAGCACACAAAGCTAAAAAGCCTGGTGGAATTACCACCTCTCCTGTTTGCTTTAGTGGGTATCATATGGCCTGGCATTGGAAATGGAAGCTGAGAACGAGGCTGACCTTGTATGAGCTCTGAAGCAAAGCAGGATCTGGCCTGGTTAATACCTGGATGGGAATGTAGTAGGCCAAAAACCAGAACCATAGCTTATACCTGAAATCGTAACCAATCTAGCCAAGGACAAGATTAACAGGAGAAGATTTTTAGAGTTGTTGGCATTTTCTGTTAATTGAAAGGTTTTTATAAAACAATCCTATTTCCTCCATTTTACAATTCTGGCTTCTACGTGTTTCATAATAGCCCGCTAAGATTTCTTAGACTGTGCCATTTTTACATTCTGTGTGGTCAGCTTGCAGTTTCCATATTGGTATGTTATTAAACTTTGAGAGTTTTGATACTTTTTTATAAAGTCCCAGGTGCCTAATCTGTAAGATGTGTCTCTGTGCCTTTTTCAACCTTTCAAAGCAGTTGGAGCTCCAGCCCCTAGACTCTCTAGTGTTCAGCCAGACCAGAGGGCAATAGGGATGGAAAAGTCACTTTGGGTTTGTTGTAGCACATCCATGGACTTTGGGTGCCTAGCAAGGATAGTGAGAGAATTTTCAAAGACTTTAAGGAGTGAAAAGGCTTAATGCCCCCATTTAGCCTCTTTAAATCCCCAAATTCTCCCTAAATGCAAAAACAGTCCCAGGTTTTTGTCCCACCCATTCTGAGGAGACTCTGGAGAGTCAAAAAGCAATGCTCTTGGACCATATGTGATCTCCTGGCTGTGTATTTTGCAGTCCTGCTTTAATTCCATTGCAGTCTTCCTAGTAACCCAGACAATTCCTGACAGTGAGAACAATCACTCAGTGGAAAAAACCTGCCTCCAGAAGCTGTAAATACTCCATCACTGGAAGTGTTTTAAGAAGAGACTGGACAGCCATTTGTTCAAAATAGTATAGGGTATCCTGCTTGAGCAGGGGGTTGGACTAGTAGACCTCCAAGGTCCCTTCCAACTCTATTATTCTGCATTCTGTATGTCCCTCCTTTAGCTTGTTCTCCCTTAATTCATGCCTGCCCCACCTTCTAACTAGTTAAAACTCCATCAGCCTCTCTTTAACCACTATTTTCTGGTGCAGAGCAAGTTTGCCCCCTATGGTGCATCATGGATAAGTGCATGAGCGGGAACCAAGCGGACTAGCACTCTCCTGAGGCCAATAACTGCTATGGTATGTATTAACATTGTAATCTCCTGGCTAATTGTAACCATCGCCATACGCTAAATAAATAAATAACCCTTCTTTATTCCCAGGACTGCAAAATGGCACAGAAAACTGGCCAGTCAATAATCAGCAGGCTCCTACACATGTTCTTTCAGATGACCTCTCTCCCCACTTGAAGAAAAGCAATGAATAAAATATCCAAAGGAAAGCACCTGTAGAGGGCAGCAGTGTGTAACTTATGAAGCGCAGAGGCAGGCGGCTGCCACCCACCACTCACCCCACCCCACCCCCGCCCTCTGCCTAGCTCTTTTTAAAGGTGAACTCAAGCTGGATTTTCCACAATGCATTTCAAGAATGTAAGGCAGAGGTGGCTGCTGTTCTTCGCCCTCCGGGAGCCCTTTTGCAGCTTTCCATTTTCCAGGCAAACTGCAACGAGGGAAATGTACAGCAAAGTGCAGCTTTCCTCAACTCAGCCCCATTTCAGATGCATGGAGTTTTATCTTCCAGAATTCCCTGCTAAGCACTGCCATGCTGAGCATTCTGGGAAACCTGGAGGCAAGTCCGACTGCTGGGTGCTTTAGTCAAAGTGTTGTTGCTGTTGCTAACACAATGGGCATTTCTGCGTGGAGTCTAGATGCCTGTGTGTAAACCAGCTAGAAATTAAATGGGCTGAAGAATTCCCTTTGTGAACAGTGACGACCTGACCACATTTCTGATTAGGGGACTCCCTTTCTTTATCCCTTTTGGACTAGTAAAAAGAAAAGAGCAAATGCCACAAATGTCAGTTTTCCTGAAGCATAGACTAGAAGGGGAAAGGGGCAAAAAATTCAATTTCACCTGGTTAAAAAATGCTAATTTAAGACCAATCCACCATGTCATTGTAGGTAGGAGAAGGAATGGCATGGAAGGAATGGAGTTTGGAGGTGAAGTAAAAAGAGAAATCAGCCTAGAATCTCTATGTTACCACAAACAGATTAAGTTCAATCTCTCTTGAATTCCATTAACCCAGGGATCTGCAACCTTGACTTTAGCTGGCTGATCGATTCTGGGAGCTGAAGTCCACAAGTCTTAAAAGTTGTCAAGGTTGCAGACCCCTGCATTAACCTTTATCTAGTGCCAAAACAGTGGTAACCATTAGTTGACTAGATTCCTGTGCATAAGCATAAGCAATAAATCAGTTTAATTGGAGCTTAATATGTGGCCCTGCTCTTTCACACCTGACAATAATAAACAAAAGGGGTGGTGGTGGATAATTCCCTGTATTGGATTTACTAAAGAGACTTGTTAAAGCTTTGAAGAATTTTGTGAGAAGGGATAAAGAAAAAGATGAAATCAACTTCCATGACATCATTTGTTCACTGCTTTGAGTTATTTATAAAAATAATAAAGGCAGGATAAAAATCTAATCAATAAATAGACTCAAAATCCAGGTCATTAAAAGTAAAAGAAAGGAATATAAAGTTAGTTTATTTGACCAAGGTTAAAATAAATAAGTTGCTATTTCTGGTAACCTTTAATGGACTTTTGCTGAACAAGACTGAATGATGAGGCTTTATGGGAAGATGAGATTATTCATGTTGTTATTGTTGTTAGCATATGGCATTGTTACTGTAGCAAGGAGACCACAATGCTATGGCTAAGTAGTAGTTGGGCTTGTCAAGGTACCAGCTCTGTTATAGGACACGCTTGTGCGCTTCTCAAGGTGAGCCCACAGAAGGGTAAGCTAGCTTTGCACTGGAGAAAAAGCTGAGCGGCTTTTCCTTCAGCATCACCCAAGGCTCCCTCACTTTCCAGAACTGCCTCACAAGCAGGTTCCACAATTGGGAAGGTTCAGAGCCATCAGGAATCTGACTGCCTGCACAGAGCACCAGCTCTTCTCCCTACCAAAGTGGTACCTATTTTATCTAGAACATGCTTTCAAACTGTAAGGTAGACAGAAACTGAGGCGAGTGACAGGAGCTCACACTGCCATGCAGAGCTAGGGCTCAAATTTCCAGAGCTGAGACCATCTCCACAGGCATTAGGCCACTGAGCCATCTCCACCTCTATGGAAGAAAAGATTATTTGAGAAGGAGATAAGTTACTAAATAAGTTACTAAAATTGCTTGCAATGAAGGGGGGACTTATTTCTTTATATATTTCTCTTTCTTTACTGTATTGTTATTTTTCTTTCTTTTCTATATTTCTTCCTATTTTTTTCTTTTCTGCATTTTCTATTTTTTTTTTGTATTAGGGTTTATCTTTTTAATTGTAATTACTAATAAAATTACCCACACACATACAAAAAAGAAAAAAGAAAAAGAAATGCAAGACTAGAACCAAAGGAAACATTGCAACAGTGATACCGCGAATACTCTTAAATGACACAGTTTCAAAATTTGGGACTTGGGATATATTGCTAAGAAACTGGTTATCAATAAACTTCAGCTAACACATAGAAATCTTCATTATCTTTAGAGGATTTCTGTGTTGTCTTTTGAATTTGTTAACACCAAATATGGTAGTATTTAATTAGAAATATGAGACATCTGAGAAAGATTGCATCTCAGTTGGAATGCAAGGAGGTGCTAGTAGATTTTACTTTGGAGGGGGTCTAGTACATCACAGGGTGCTGAGTTTCCTGCACTGCAGGATGTTGGGAACAGACAGAGCAACTCAGTGGAAAGAACTGGAAGGTTAACTTAACTTGGGGAATGATTAACTTGAAATTGTAGAGAAGATCCTATAGATTTTGTGAAATGCTCGTAATATCTTAGAAATGTTTGCTAGTCTGCTTTGACTTTGGAGCTGGAATATTTTCTAATGATTTTGTCCTTCTTTGTCCTTTGTTTCTATCTAACAAAAGGCTGGGTGGAGTGCTACAAGTCAGGGGAGGGTTTATGACAAACAGGAAAATAATATGGAGGAAGACGGAGAATTATGAAATGCTGTGCCTATGTAAGAAGGTCTTTAAGTTACAACTTATTCTGGAATCTGTGTCAAGATCCCTCTATAAAAAAACACAACTGAAGATACGTTTTCAAACAGAGTAGCAGCACCTTAATATTAACCATGAAGTAATTTCAAAGATAGGTAAAAAAAATGTCAAAGTAAAATTTTTGGATTCAGAGGCAATTGACTTTTTCTCTGCTGCAAATCAAATTCCTTCCATGGCAATCTGTTGGGGGTCACATGAAGAAATGAGGAAGACTGAAGCCAGCAGTGCCAACATCCAACACTAGAAGTTAGTCAAGACTCCCTTTTTTCCCCACCTCAGCCCCTTTTCTCTCCCCCCCCCCCTGCCTAACAGAGGCACAGCACTGAAGGATGCTTTGATGCAGTTTGCAATAGAAAGAATCTTTGAACTAATAGAATTAAATCCTGCATCTGCACAGACACACACACAGAGACAGAGAGAGAAAGACCACATCTGCATTGTGTCTGCATAGGATGTGGGAGTTTACACAGGGATTCTAGAATTACATCATTCGATCTATGCCTACCGGGCATAGTTATTTTGGACTGTTTCCAGGTCAGGCAGAGAATGCTGATCTGAGAACAAAGTGGGTCAACTATATCCAGGATAAACATACTGGGTGATGCTGTGTGCCCAACTGCAGTCCAGGATGTCATTCTTGGGCTGGAAATTTTACTGGAAGTATATTTCGGGGTAGAAAATTCCCCACAATAATTTATCCACCTCTGAGTCAAGCTTTGAGATAAGTTACTTGCCATGGATAAGGCAATTAGGCAGTATGTAAAGACCACATTGTTGCATTCTTTAGAATCAGAATAATGACTGTATACACCTTAGAGCGGGGTGTATGTGTGTTGTGTGTGCGTGTGTGTGTGTGTAAGGATAACATGGTTATGAAAATATAACATGTAAATTAATGGCAATATATGTGTGTAATAAATCTAGAATGGAAGCAACGTACAATGAAAATAAGAAAAAACGTAGTAGTGAAGGCACCAGGTTAGAAATGGGGAGATGGTGAATTCTAGTCCTTCCTTAGGCATGAAGCTAATTGGCTGACCTTGGGCCAGTCACACACTCTCTCAACTCAAGGAAGCAGACAAGGGCAAACCACCACTAAAACCTTGCTAAGAAAACTGCAGAGAGGCAGTCATCAGGAGTCAACGCTGACTTGAAGTACCCCTCAAATAATGCTTTGAGCTTCTTCAGAATTCTTTTTCTTCTCCTTCCTTCTCAATCAGAGGAAAAGTCTTATTATTATTGCTTGCTTACTCATATAAAACTTAATCAATTGTCTTACTTCCATGTAACATGTGCTGCATGTAGATGGTTATCTGCAGACATAATATCCAGACTATTGCACAAGACAGAAAAGGAATCTTTATACCAGGCCAACATTTGGTAAGGAATACAACATGTGCAACCTAATATCTGAGGATCTCAGCTTTAGTTAAATCAGGAACAAAATATGGCATTTATCTATTATTACTTGCATTGTTCACAAAGGATTTCTGAATATCAGCTTCTAAAAGAGGGGAGAAAAGGTAAATCACCCTCTCACCCTCAAGAACTGTGTAAAAGCTAGCTACTGGGTCAAGTTTCATGCAAAGTCGCATGGTCGCACAGAGAGACGGACACTTGAGCTGGGTAGTATTTCTTTTATTCGGATCAGGAATGAATCTGAGACAAAGGGGTTTGCCTGGTGTTTCTTATACCTGCCCCGGTGAATGATGGCCAATAGAATTGAACCTGGGCTTCCCGCCAGTGCATGTGGCCAATAGGTTTAAACCCTGGCTTCCCGCCAGAGCTGACCCTGCCGGGGGCTGTCAAACTTGCTCCGTCCGGCTTTTCCCGCCTCAGCGGTTATCGCCTGGAGCTGTCCAGCCCCCTGCTGCGCTGGCATTTCCTGTGTATGCTAGCAGCATACACTACACCCCTTCCCCCATAGTGAGGATTTTCCTCTGTCATACCATCTCCAACTATGTACACATATTTACAAAACATGGTTACAATGGATACACTTGTTGATCTGTTGCCCCCTTATGAACGTACATAGTCAGCGAGGTAGCTTGGCGCTTTGTGTGGCCTACTTGACCTTCTTGGTACATGTTCTTCCGGAGGTATGGTGGCGTGGCTATTCATTCCTTCCTGAAGCTCCTGTTGAGGAAGGTTGCTGTGTGTCTGTGTGTGTGATTTGCTGATTCCTGGTGACTGCCTGGTTTCTCTATCAGACTCCTGCCTGTACAGGGGTTGCCATTGCTCCCCCCCAACCATCCTCCTTGGTGAATGTGTTTGTATTTGCTTTTGTGTTGGATCTTCCTCCTCACCCCCCAGTGTGTCCTCTGCCCCCCTTTCAGGAGTCCTTTTCCTCAGTTGATCCAGATGCCTTTTCCACAGGAGTCCCCCCTCCACCCTTACTCTGTAGGAAAGGGGCCCTGTTTGCTCTATAATTTCCCCTGGCACCCATGGATAACCCGTACTGTAGTTCCTGGCCCAAATGAGGTCCCCTGAGGTAAAATGTGTCTTGATGTTGGGGTTCCCCGTGTCTGCGGCTACTCTGTCTGGATGGAGCCTGTCTAATGTTGTTATGAGGCGTCTCCCCCATCTGAGTTCCGCTGGGCTTTTGCCTGTGGCAGTGCAAGGTGTTGCGTGTTGGTGAAGGAGGAATGTGGCTAGTTTTTGCTTCCAATCTCCCTGTACTATGCGCTTGAGTGCATCTTTTGTTGTTCTCACGAATCGTTCTGCCAATCCATTACTGGCAGGGTGGAAAGGGGCCGAGGTGACGTGTCTAATCCCCAAGGTCCTCAGGAACACCTGGAAATCCGAGGAAGTAAATTGCGTTCCATTATCTGACACGATTACATCAGGCAACCCATGTGTAGCAAATATCCCCCTCAATGCTTGGATGGTCCCTGCTGATGTCATGCTGCTTACAGGTACCACCTCAAGCCATTTTGAGTGACTATCCACAACTACCAAAAATGTGTGACCTTGGAATGGGCCAGCGTAGTCTATGTGCACCCTGGACCAGGGTGAGTGTGTTTCCTCCCACTTATGGACTGGTGCATGTGGTTGTTCTGGCCGTGTCCTCTGGCATGTGTAACACCCCGCTACCTGTGCTTCTATCTCCTTGTCCAACCCTGGCCACCACAGGTAACTCCTTGCTAGAGCCTTCATTCTTACTATCCCTGGGTGTCCTTCATGTAGTGATTGGAGAACTCTTTCCCTGAGCCTTGTGGGAATTATGACTCTGTTTCCCCACAATAGGCACCCTTTGTGTGTGGACAGTTCAAACCTTCTTGAGAAGTAAGCAGTGAACTCTTGCCCTGGTGATTTGTCTTGCCACCCACTACTCACCCACGAATGAACCCTGCTCAGAACCTTGTCTTTTGGTGTCTCTGTGGCTATGTCCTTCGCGTTGAGGGGGCATTCTGGCAGTTCTTGGATTGCCAGGATTTGGGCAGCCGGTGCTGGGTCCGGCTCTCTGTCCATTAGGGGCAGTCTGCTGAGACCATCAGCATGCCCCATCTCCTTCCCTGGTCTGTGTATCAATTTACAAGAATATGCAGAGAGAAATATTGACCATCTTAGCATTCTAGGTGACAAAATCTGTGGTGTTTGTTTCTCTGTTGTGAATAGTCCTAATAAAGGTTTATGGTCTGTGAAGATTATGAAATCTCTGCCATACAGGTAATCATGAAATTTCTTTACTCCAGCAACCACTGCCAGTGCCTCCTTGTCTATCTGGGCGTAGTTCCGCTCTGCAGCTGACAGGGTTCTGGAGTAGTAGGCGATGGGAGCCTGAGTTCCATCCTCCTTGAGATGGCTGAGCACTGCTCCAATCCCATAAGGGGATGCATCGCATGCAAGACAGATTGGCTGATCTTCCCTGAAATGGGTGACAGTGGCATCGCTTGCTAACATGTTTTTTAGTGTTTGGAATGCTTTTGCATGTTTGTCAGTCCATTCCCAAGGCGCTTGCTTGTCAAGTAGCCTATGTAGGGGTTCTGCAATTGAGGCTTTGTGAGGCAGGAATGTGTGGTAGAAATTGAGGAGCCCCAAGAACGCCTGCAATTCAGGCTTGTTTTTGGGAGCAGGGGCTTCTTTGATTGCCCTCACCTTTGATGCAGATGGGTGGATGCCTTGAGCATCTATCCTGAATCCCAGGAATTCTGTCTCTGGGACCCCAATCCTGCACTTTTCCCTTTTGAGTTTGAGACCTGCCCCCCTGAACCTCTCAAGGACCGTCCTTAAACAGGTCGCCAGCACGTCCGGGGAACTGGCTGCGATCAGGACGTCATCAAAATAAGGGCAGACCCCTGGTATTCCCTTAAGCGTCCTTTCCATCACCTCCTGAAATATCCCCGGCGCTACGCTAACCCCAAACTGCAACCGGTCTACCCGGAACGCTCCCTTGTGAGTGATGATCGTTTGTGCTCTAGCAGCCCCTGGGTCTACCGGCAATTGCTGATAAGCTTGGGCGAGGTCCAATTTAGCGAACACCGACCCGCCTTGTAGGGATGCTAAGATGCTGCTGACTGCAGGGACCGGATAGGAATGGGCACTTAAAGCTCGATTTATAGTCCCTTTATAATCAGCACAGATACGAATTTCCCCATTTGCTTTAATTGGAGTTACGATGGGAGTTTCCCAATCTGCTCCATCAACTGGTGTTAACACCCCCTGGTCTACCAGCTTATCCAATTCCCGCTCTATCTTTTGCTTTAACGCGAATGGAACACGCCTCGCCTTCATCCTTATGGGTTGTACCTGGGGATCTAGTCTAAATGAGATTGGGGGACCCGTGTACTTTCCCAACTGCCCATCGAACACGTCCGCGAATTCCTCGCAGACTGCTTCTAGGGACAAATGGCTCTGTGTCTGATTAATCCCTGTGATTTTGATGCCCAAGGCGTTAAACCACCCTAACCCCACAAGGCTAGTCCGCTGGCCCTCGACGACCAACACACTTAATTTACCCTTGAATCCCTTGTACTGCACCCACAACAACGCCTCCCCCCGGATTTTGATCGGTGAATTTTGAAAGTCAGAGAGGGTCAGTCTGGATGTCCTCAAGGGAACCCGTTGGCCGCTCCGCTTGCAAATGTCTAAAAACGTTCTGGCGGAGATGATGGATACGGCTGACCCTGAGTCCAGCTCCATCAAGCAGGGGACCCCTTGCAGCCTCACCCTCAGTTTTATTTTTCGGGCTAGCGCCGCAGAAGCCCCTGTTTTGAAAACGCCCGGCCGTCCCGACGTGTGACTCACAGTCAGCCCCAGCGACCGCTTCCCAGTACCTGTGGCATACTGGAACTCGGCTTCCACCTCGTGTAGGCTGTCCCGCTGCTTGCTTCTGCAGACCGCCGCAATGTGCCCCGTTTTTCCGCACGACCGACACTTCACCGACTTGAAACGGCAGGTAGACCGGGGATGCTGTCCTCCGCAGCTTGCACAACGGGTAGACCGGGAGCCGCTCGCGCCGCAGCCAGAGCACTGGGTAGACCGGGGCTGTCCGTAGCCGCTGTTCTGGGTAGACCGGGAGTTGCAGCCGCATTCCTGGGTAGACCGAGGGCGATTCGCGCTGTGGCCGTGAAGCTGGGTAGACCGGGGTCCGTTCGCTCCGCATCTGCACTCCTGGTCTCTCTCGCCTGCCGTGGCTGGTCTCTGTTCTTTTCTGTTGTCTCGGTCGGGGTTGAAGGATCGCTGAGGTCGGTTTATGGCATCCACCTCCAGCTCTGCCCCGTCTGCGCCAGTGCCTCTTCTCACCTGGTGGATGGATCCGCCTTCCCTCGTCTCGGGCTCCTTGGCTGCATCCCAGGCTAGGAGTTCGTCTTGGACATCCCTCAGGGTCAGCTTCTGCTTAGCAAAAAGTTTCTGGCGCAGCTTCCTGTCCCTCACCCCACAAACGAGCCGATCCCGCAGCCTAATTTCTAGATTTTCGAAATTGCAGAGGCGAGCTGCCAGCCTCAGAGCTGCCATATACTGTTTGGCAGACTCACCTGGTCGCTGATCCCGTTTTTCAAAACGATACCGCCAAGCGATCTCGGACGTCTCGGGCTTGAAATGTTCAGACAGCTTCGCCAGCAATTCGTTGTAGCCAACGGAGTGGATGTCATCGGGTGCGCAGAGACCGACCGCCAGCTGGTAGGTTTCTGTGCCGCAGCTGCAGAGCAGTACCGCTGCTCTCTGCCGGTCCTCCTTCACCCCGTTCGCCCTCAGGTAGCATTCTATCTGCCCCACGAAGGCTTCCCACTCCTCGGGGCGGCCGCTATTGAAAAGGGGATACTGACCCAGTTGTGTCATCCCGTCGTCCCGGTTGTCCTGCGTCTGGATCCGGGGCTGCCGATTGGATTCCGTCCGCGGCTAGCGTTGTCCGATGCAGGATCCCACCTTCGTCGCCAGTGCAAAGTCGCGTGGTCGCACAGAGAGACGGACACTTGAGCTGGGTAGTATTTCTTTTATTCGGATCAGGAATGAATCTGAGACAAAGGGGTTTACCTGGTGTTTCTTATACCTGCCCCGGTGAATGATGGCCAATAGAATTGAACCTAGGCTTCCCGCCAGTGCATGTGGCCAATAGGTTTAAACCCTGGCTTCCCGCCAGAGCTGACCCTGCCAGGGGCTGTCAAACTTGCTCCGTCCGGCTTTTCCCGCCTCAGCGGTTATCGCCTGGAGCTGTCCAGCCCCCTGCTGCGCTGGCATTTCCTGTGTATGCTAGCAGCATACACTACATTTCACAAACAGGATGTTGAATTCAGGCAGTGTTTCTCAACCCTGGCAACGTTTATGATGTGTGGACTTCAACTCCCAGAATTCCTCACTCAGCAACCTCAATTCTGGGAGTTGAAGTCCACACATCTTTAAACTTGCCAAGGTTAAGAAACACTGCAGTAGAGTATGCTTTATCCAGAAGGAAAAGTGTTCAAATTATGGAGAGAAAGGTAGGAAGACCTTTATTAAATCATATTGGCAAAAGAGAGTTACACTATCAAAAATGTACTAACATGGTTCCCCAGATCAGGCATCTATCTACCAGTTGAGGAGGGATCACTTTGCCACAATTGTGGTTATGATGACCAGGGATTCACCTCTAGACAGCAGCTGGATGGAGAAGGCTGTCACCTTGATAAGATGGACAGGACATCAGGCCTTAGTGTTCATTTATGTGGCTCTATTCTAAGGGGCTGAGATTTAATTTCTGTAGCTGAATCCTCAGAGATGGCAACAGGGAATCTAAAGAATGCAAATTAAGGAACAATGCTTTATCATCATTAAATGTATTTTAAAAACCAAAATGGAAAAGGAAACAACAGGAGGACATAATAATTTTGCAATTCATAGAGTGATATGTTTCTTAGGAAAGTCACAAGGCTGTTCCTGAAATCAACATCCCTGTGCTCAATTTATTGGAATCTCTTGTTTGCTTGTATGTAAATGCTTTTATGGCCTTTCAGTCAAATATGCATCCAACCAACTTGTAAAAGAAATATGCAATATGAAGCATACATAACAATATTAATAAATCAACTTCCCAACAGAAGTCATAACTACCAGAGCATTCACCTATATAGTTCACATCTAATCCTTGGATGCCTACTTAAGTAACTAAGTTTAAAATTGTTTTCTAAATATTAATAGTGAGGGTGCTGATTTTATTTCATGTTCATTCACTTAAAAACAGGAACAAGAGATTGCACTTGAACACAAATAGTGCCAAATACATACTGTAATTCATTTGAATATGTTGATAAACTCCAGTTACAACTCAGCTCCACATGTATCTGACTTGATTACTATCTTTATTAACTGTCCAACAAGGGTAACTGTTTGTTTGTTTGTTTGTTTGTTTGTTTGTTTGTTTGTTTGTTTTATAGGCCATCTGACTCTGGACAACTTATGATTAAAAACTACTCATTAAAAGAAATATGCAACAGATCAGAAGATCAAAGTACAAAGAAACTAAAACAAATCAAACCAACAACAGGACTCTATAATCACAAAGCCTAGGAAAGCACAGAGGTCCATGCAGGGAACTTCTGGTAAAGAATGCTCACTTCCAAGGCCCTTCCAGAGAGAACCAGTTCCATCTCAATCTGTTCATCCCCATTCTTGGTCTTCACTGGGTTAAACCTTCTACTTATCTACCATGGTGACCCACTGATTGGAATGCAGTATTGCAGGCTAATTCTGCCAACTGCCAGGAGTTTGATTCTGACCGGCTCAAGGTTGACTCAATCTTCCATTCTTCTGAGGTTGATAAAATGAGGACCCAGATTGTTGGGGGCAATGTGCTGACTCTGTAAAGTGTTTAGAGATGAATGTAAAGCACTATGAAGAGGTATGTAAGTCTAAGTGCTATTACTATGGCTATTTGTTCAGGGTAGAGCTGTACAACTGTGTATCATCTGCTTATTGACAGACTACACCCCAAATCATTGAATTACCTCTCCCAGTATCTTCATGTACATATTAAATAAAGAAAAGACTGAGTGTTGAGGCACTTCATTTTGGAGGTTCAATGACTCAATCTCCCACCTGTGCCACATACTGATTGGAGTCATCCAGTCGAGAAAAAGCAAAACTATTCAAGCCTCCTTGTAGACAGTCCACAAGAATACCAAAGTCCAAATGCATCCATCAGGACCAGTAGAGTGTCACTTCCCCATCCCCATACATCACTAATGAGAGTAACCAATACAGTTTCTGTCCTGACCGAGAAGAGCTTAGATAATCCATTTCCTCCAGAATCCTTTGCAGTTGCCACAACATCACCTTCTCCATCACTTTCCCTATAAAAAAGAACTTAGAGATGGGCAGTAATTGTCTGATATAGTTGGATCCAATGTCAGCACCTTAAAAAAGGGGCAGACCAAACTTTTTTCAGGGTTTCCAGCATCTTCCACTATCTCAGTGAATTATCCAGGCCTCTGTCCCATATGTAGCAGATCATGCAAGCTCAATAGGACGGGAACATATTAATATATCTACTGGTAGATTGTGCTTCTTCAAGACAGGATAGCCAGGCTTAGCAGAGTGGAGGAAGGAGAAAAATAATAAAATAAATAAATGGAGGAAAAAAGCTGACATTCTCAGAAGGAGGGGCTGTGGGATGCAAACCATAAATTTACTCTGATCCATATTTATCTTAAATCAGTGCTTGAAACAAAACATCCCCTGGGTGATTCTTTCACTAGATCACCATTTTGACTGAAACATTTATGGCGCCCAATTTGTGCCAATCTGCTTTGTTATTGCCATTGCAAAATGATCCTAGCTCTGATACACATTGACACACATTTATTATGATGACATCACATTATGCAGTAACTGCTAATATTATCACACTTGCCAGCATGTCCAAGGATAAAAAAAACCCCTAGCCTGTCTGTTTTCTCCATCTTCTCCTTATCAGTGGTTAATTTCATTGGTCAAGAGACATTTTTATATAAGATGAAACAAAGAGAGGGGGGGTTACACAATGCGCAAGAGTAAAATATAGTTAACTAATTCATGGAATAGTGGCTTTGCAAACTTAGTCCATAATTCAATAAATCATGATTCCATTATCCATGACTTAGTATATACACAAATCTAACAAAATGCATAACATTATGAGGAGAAAGCATCAATGTATTTACTTATGGGTTTCATATTTGTCTTCTGCTTTTCCTTCAAGAAGTCCATATAATAATGCATATTTCTCTCTTGCCTAGTTTTATACTCACAATAACCCTATGAGGCAGTCTGGCCTGAGGAAAAAAGCCTGGACCAAGAAAAACTTTTGCCACCCTTCACCAAGGGAATGGGATGGTTACAAGTTTAAACTTCTCTTCTTAGATGTATGTAGGAGAACGTGACTGAAATGCATAAAGTTTAGGAAATTTTTCAGCTGCAAAAGTATTGTAATAAGTGCTAAAATGATTATATTAGGATTCTGCCATTCTTCCAGAAGGAAAGAGTTGTTCCTCTTCACCATTTTCTTTTCCCAAATTTTTCTCTGAGGTAACATAGATTGAAAGATGGTAATTAGCCCAAGATCTTCAAAGTTGTTACACAGCTCAGGAAAGAGTTTAAAATTTTACTTCCCAGTGAAAGTCCAAGACTTTATCCAGTAGGCCTTCTTCAATCTGGTGCTCTCCTCTGATGTTAGACTGTAAACAAGCTCCTATTTATCTCCCAGTCAACATGACCTAACATTGTTTGGCACAAATGTAGGAGGTTTACTTAAGCCAGAGCAGAGTGATAAGGACACTACCTTGTCCTTATCACAATTTTAGGAAAGCTATTATACATGAGCCATTTGCTTGTGTGAAATGACTCTTGGATTATTGCACAGGCCAAGTTTAGATAGGGTGGCATGTATCCCTATGTACCAGGTTGGCCACCTTCACCCCTGAATTTAAAAGAGGGAAAGGAGGGAAACTGCATGAGTGAATAAATCAAGTTACCGGTAATCACAATATCCATCGGAGAAAGCTTGACCCCAGGGAATAACATGCTGATCTCTCATTTCCAGGATAAACCACTAGGCCCCAGCTTGAGCCATTAACCTCAAGATTTTACAGCCTCCCATTTACTCACTAGAGAATAGCAAAGCGCAATTAGGCAGACCAATGTCCCACTACCTTTTAGCGGGTAACCTTTTCACCTCATTACCTATTGGTGCTATTTATTTTTACAGCATTGCCTCCTAGGAACTCTCGAGGTCTCTCCTTCCCCCTTCCCCTAAGGCGACTCTATAGGATGATGCATTGAATATTGTCATGACCTCAACTCCTTTACAAGAATGTCTCCCAGCTTTCTCTTTTGCACTAATCCAGCCTTAATTGGCTTTTTGCCATCATCTTCACCCATTCCTCAAAGCAAGGATGCATCACCATGCATCAATCAAATCCAGACAACATGTCATTGTATCCCCATCTGAACACCAAAATAGTAAGGGAGGGACAAAAAAAAAGACATTTATTCATCAGCTGCATCCATCCAGGAGGGTCACTTCGAAATAAACTGCATTCCCAAAGAATGCTCCATTTGAAATGTAGCAGACAGAAACATAATTAACAGAAGTACAAATATTAACCTGATACACCATGAATATAACATTAAATAAATTCTGCACCAGCAATATTTCAATCCCCACTCATGGTGTTTAGTTTTATTAAAGGTAAAGGTTCCCCCGCACATGCGTGCTAGTCGTTTCCAACTCTAGGGGCCGGTGCTCAGCTCCGTTTCAAAGCCGAAGAGCCAGCACTTGTCCGAGGATGTCTCCGTGGTCATGTAGCCGGCATGACTAGACGCCAAAGGTGCACGGAACGTTGTTACCTTCCCACCGTAGTGGTCCCTATTTTTCTACTTGTATTTTTACGTGCTTTTGAACTGCTAGGTTAGCAGAAGCTGGGACGAGTAACAGGCGCTCACTCTGTTACGCGGCACTCGGGATTCGACCTGCCAAACTGCCGACCTTCTGATGGACAAGCTCAGCGTCCTAACCCAATGAGCCACCGCGTCCCTTTTAGTTTTATTAGCATTATGCTAATAATACATTAAGCCCATATCACCAAAGGGCTCTTTGTAGGACACAATTACGAATAAACAGTCCAATTTATGCTTTCAGTCTTCCTATAGCCTCTTCCTGAAATTTCTCAGGAAGAATACTTTACAGATTTCCAAACATTCTGAAATTACCTGATTTTCCCACAAAGTCATTCTGAAAACCATCAACCCACCTGAGCAGAACAGAGTTGGAGGGGCCCTCGGAGATTTTTTGGAACCCTCTGCTTAAGCAGGAAACCCCATACCATTTCAACCTTTTTTTCTTTTTTCTTTTTCTTTTGCATCTCTCTTATGCTGTGGAAAATTAAGGTTCTAATAACATTTATATAAGCCTGAAGGCTCTTCTCACCTGTTCTAAAGTAGATAATTCTCCACAAAAATGTGCATAGCTTTAAAAGGTGGGAGCTATTCCTTGATCTAACCTCTTCAGTAGAAATTTCATATAACAGAAGTTTGCCTGTGTCTCCAAGAGGCACAGCCTACTTAATTAGGTTTGCAAATATACATGCATGATATTGTTTCCAACCTGATTTTTTTAAAGCAAAGTGTTGGAGAAAGCAGTGTCATTTAAAAAAAACTACTTGAATCCAATCCAGTTTCTAATCCAGTTTTGGGAAGGAAATTTTCTTAGTTGCCCTCCTAAACATCTTAAGATTAGATGCATGGAGTGTAATTCAACTGATTCTTGTAGATCAGCAGTTTTCCCAAAGGTGCTTTTTCAGGAGGCAACTGGACTTTCTTGTTTTTCTTTGAAAATGTTTCGCTTCTCATCCAAGAAGCTTCTTCAGCTCTCACTAGAGACTCATCTCCAACAACCTGCACCTGTTTTCAACAGTGATGGGACACAGAGCAGAAAACTTCTTGCAGCCAAGAAAGCTCCACGCACATTTGCACTACTTAAGGTGACCCTGAGGACAAAGGTAAACCTCCACACGGCCTCAACAACTCTCTAAAAGAATGCAAATGACCAGCTGTCTGCAAGGAGTATAAATCCTTCCATTCCCCACTATCCAGTCAGAGCTGAAAAAGCTTCTTGGATGAGAAGAAAAACATTTTCAAAGAAAAACAAGAAAGTCCAGTCACCTCCTGAAAAAGCACCTTTGGGAAAACCATGTCCTGATGACTGAGAATCTCTATAGACAATCAGCAGTTTTCAATATCCAGGACTTTGGTGTCCTAGACTGCTATGCCAACTGAAAATCATGGCTTAAAGGTGGTCCTCAACTTAAGACCACAATTGGGATCAGAATTTACACTGTGGTTGTTAAGTGAGTTGCATTCAGTTTTATTGTCTTTTTTTCTGCCATGGTTTTAAGAGAATCACTACAGTTGCTAATCAAAGAGCAAAGACCTTTAAATTGTTAAGTGAATCCAGCTTCCCCCATTAATTTTGCTTGTGGGAAGCTGGCTAGCTAGGTCACAAATTGTGATCATGTGACCGTAGGATGCCAAAACTGTTGTAAATATATGTCGGTTGCCAGGTGCTTAAATTTTGATCATGTGACCATAGGGAATTCTGCGATGGTCGTAAGTGCAAAAATCTGTTCTAGGTTGTTTTCTTCAGTGCTGTCACAACCTTGAACGGCTGGTAAAATCATGTCAAATCTAGACAGCACACTAAAAAGCAGAGACATCACCCTGTCAACAAAAGTGCGTATAGTCAAGGCGATGGTCTTCCCAGTTGCAGTGTATGGCAGTGAAAGCTGGACCATAAGAAAGGCTGAGCGCCAAAGAATTGAAGCCTTTGAACTATGGTGCTGGAGAAGACTCCTATGAGTCCCTTGGACTGCAAGGCGATCAAACCGGTCAGTCCTAGAGGAGATCAACCCTGACTGCTCTTTAGAAGGCCAGATCCTGAAGCTAAAACTCAAATATTTTGGCCACCTAATGAGAAGGAAGGATTCACTGGAGAAGAGCCTAATGCTGGGAAAGATTGAGGGCAAGAGAAGAAGGGGACGACAGAGAATGAGGTGGCTGGATGGAGTCACTGAAGCAGTAGGTGTGAGCTTAAATGGACTCCAGAAGATGGTAGAGGATAGGAAGGCCTGGAGGAACATTGTCCATAGGGTCGCGATTGGTCGGACACGACTTCGCAACTAACAACAACAACAACAACATTATTTCATGAGGTAAACAGTTTGAGAAAGATTGACTTGTAGTATATTATTCAAGAAGCTGACAGAATCCTGACTGCAGGAAGTTCAGGTTTGTAACAACTAACAAGAAACCGTACATTAGTATCATTGAATGAAGAGTTTACTACAATTAAATGGTGGTGTGGCCAAGTAGTGATCAAATAGCTTAGTTCTGATCTCTTAGCCAGCAATGCAAAACTGAAGTGTGCAAAATGGCATAAGAGTAAGCAAAAAAGTCACATTTCCCCCTGCCGCATTCCTGCCTTGCAACTACCTTTAAAGCAAACTTGATAAAAGATAGCCATTTGAAAACCTTTCTCAACAGAAGCAGCAGAAAACCTGTAATGCAATAATTTGGTCTCAAAGCAGCAACCCATAGCTGAAAGAACCTGACTCTTTCCCATCTAAATCTGTTTTGTAAAAAAGCAGAATTTAAAATGAAGGTCTTGTGCTGTTTCAGAAGAGCACTAAACCCATAAGACAATCACATAATGTCCAGCCATCATTTTATAAAGGCTTCACTGCCAGGTAACTCTTCAGTCTCTCCTGGAGCCAAAGCCAAGTGGCCAGGGAGGGCAACGTCCAGCAGCTAGCAAGGAAGGATATTGCTTGCAGCAGCTTTAAGTGGCCTATAGGAGCCTTTTGCTGTGGCCTAAAAGTGAGATAAAGGCAAGGTCATGCTGAAATATCTTTTAAAAATGCCCCACAGGGCATCTTCATGTTGTAGATAGAGAGACGTGAGGATGAGTCTATAGTCACGTTCATTGTAACTCTTCATGCTAGCATAGACTAAGAAGGGCAAATCCACTAACAGTTGGTTCTGCCTTGTAAGATCCCCTTGAAGTCTGGCTCTCAACCTCAAAAATTCTCTATTCTTAAAATTAGCAGTAGATTGTTTCTTTGTTTGGTTTTTTTTCCTAAAGACATGGTCAGTCCAGGACCTATCCAAAGTAACATTTTTTTGCAGGTCGCTAAAACACTGACCAAGGCCTGCCAATCATTTGGTCTGCCTACATCTTCACTCTTCCTTGTTCAGCCAGACTGGATGAAGGGATCTAAGGACATTAAAGGATTGAGGATGGGAACTCTGGGGAAGTATGGAGAACAAAATAAATCTCTCTTCCATACCTACTTCAAAATCCCGCTTCTCTTGTCCAAGGATCCTTAAGCCTGGTCCTTATGTGCAAAAGAATGAGGAGACAATAGAACGCTTTGATGGTAGAGGGTGCATTACATAATAAAATGAGATCCTACTATAATATGTATCCAGAATCCAGAAGAACAAAGGGGGTTAATTGGGGAGAGTAAGCAATGCATAAATAAATAAATTGAACTGTTCAACTGAAAAATCTCTGTTGCTATATCAGACCACAAACTGAGGGTCACATTTTTTTAATTCATCAGTACACTAAAGCCTTCCTGCAAATAGCAGCATGGGAGACGCAGTTTTTCTCCCCTAATGTGTGAGTCATCCATCTGCAGGAAGGATAATCGGTGAAGCTGGCTTTCAATACAGAAGAGTGTTTAGTCCTGCTTTTGGTGGGATTCATTTATCACCTCAGGACTCCGCCATCTCACATTACAAAACAATTTTTGCTACCTTGCTCGGCTTTCTGAGGTCTCATTCAAAGGGCATTTTCTCACAACACTTGGTGATAATCCTGGGTTCACTTTGTAGGAAGCATTTTAGCTCTGAGTTGCAAAGATGCAGCCCAAATGAACAAAGGCTGATTATCCTTCCTCTCTTCGAGGCTCTTTCCTTTAGTGGCTTCAGCTGCTGGCTTGGAGAGGTTCTGGGTTCCTCCCTGCCCTGGAGAGAAATGCTTAGTTCTGGGCCATGCCTGGCACTTCTCCCAGCCCTGTGTTGGCTTCCCACGGCAACAGTACCCAGACAAAACAACAACTCCTCCTTTTTCCACACCCAGCCAGCCTGGCGGGCCAGCCCTGATCTCCTCTTCCTGCATGCCTTGACCTGCTCTGATCTGCTTCAAATGTCTGGCTCCCAGGTTTCCCTGGTAATAGACTGTCAGCAGCCAGCGAGGGAAACTGGAAATGGAAAATAGAGGAGCATGGTGAATGACACCAAAGAAGCAGTCCCTGAGGCCTAACACCGGAGCCAAAAGCCAGGAAGGGCAAGACGAGGTGCCACGTGGGATGTGGACAAGAAATTCTACTCTTGCATCAGCCAGCAGGCTAGCCCCAGCTCACGGCTGCAGGGAGCCAGAGCAAGTGAGGGAGACAGTTGGAATAATATTGTTTCTTCCAGCAGCTATACCTCACCCTTCCTCTCAAACCTGCATGAGAACCAAAGACCACGATGAGCTTTGGCCAAGGGTGCACAAAGCTATCTGAGGCTGCATGTGAGCCTTGCGTGCCAGGTTAATTTGTCCAGAATAACATTTTTCTGTAGTGGCATTACTATACATACTGCATTCAAGCCACTAAACTGTTGTTGTTTTTTAACACATACTCAGCACTGAATGAGCGTTCAGATTCATATCAGTCACACTGGATTTGCCCCATTTGCCGCATCAGTACTCCCGTGTTATTTGTTTTATTTGTTGTACCTGCTAAATTTGTTGTTGTTAGCTGCGAAGTCGTGTCCGACCCATCGCGACCCTATGGACAATGTTCCTCCAGGCCTTCCTGTCCTCTACCATCTTCTGGAGTCCATTTAAGCTCACATCTACCACTTCAGTGACTCCATCCAGCCACCTCATTCTCTGTCGTCCCCTTCTTCTCTTGCCCTCAATCTTTCCCAGCATTAGGCTCTTCTCCAGTGAGTCCTTCCTTCTCATTAGGTGGCCAAAGTATTTGAGTTTTAGCTTCAGGATCTGGCCTTCTAAAGAGCAGTCAGGGTTGATCTCCTCTAGGACTGACCGGTTTGATCGCCTTGCAGTCCAAGGGACTCGCAGGAGTCTTCTCCAGCACCATAGCTCAAAGGCCTCAATTCTTTGGCACTTGGCCTTTCTTATGGTCCAACTTTCACTGCCATACATTGCAACTGGGAAGACCATAGCCTTGACTATACGCACTTTTGTTGACAGGGTGATGTCTCTGCTTTTTAGTGTGCTGTCTAAATTTGTCATGGCTTTTCTCCTGAGGAGCAAGCATCTTTTAATTTCTTGGCTACAGTCTCCATCTGCAGTGATCTTGGAGCCCAGGAAAATAAAATCTGTCACTACCTTCATTTCTTCCCCATCTATTTGCCAGGAATTGAGAGGGCCGGATGCCATGATCTTAGTTTTCTTAATGTTTAGGGGGGCTTTCACCCAGGTTCGCCTGGTGCGCCAGTTGCGGCCCTATCTGGACCGGGATGCCCTGTGTATGGTCACTCATGCGCTCGTGACCTCTCGCCTGGACTACTGCAATGCTCTTTACATGGGGCTTCCCTTGAAGACCACTCGGAGGCTCCAACTGGTACAGAATGCGGCCGCGAGAGTTGTCTTGGGAGTTTCCCGGTACTCCCATGTTACACCTTTGCTCCGCGAGCTACATTGGTTACCAGTTGTCTTCCGGGTGAGGTTCAAGGTTTTGGTTATGATCTTTAAGTCCTTACATGGCATGGGTCCGGGGTACCTCGAGGACCACCTGCTGCCGGCGTCAACTCCCCTCCGCCCTGTGCGTGCCCACAGAGAGGGCCTCCTCAGGGTGCTTCCGGTCAGGGAATGTCGACTGGTGGCCCCCAGGGGGAGGGCCTTCTCTGTGGGCGCTCCGGCGCTATGGAACCAACTGCCGGTTGAGCTCCGGATGGCACCGGACCTTCGCTCTTTCCGGCGTGGTCTGAAGACCCACTTATTTGAATTATCTGGTCTGGCCTGATGGGGAATGTTTAGGGCTTTTAATGGGTCTTTTATTGCTATTGTAATTTTTAATTGGGCATTTGTTTAATTCCTTTTTAATTTTTGTATTGTTATTTATATATGCCCTGTTAACCGCCCTGAGTCCTTCAGGAGAAGGGCGGTATACAAATTTAATAAAAGTAAAGTAAAGTAAAGTAACCCAACTTTTGCACTCTCCTTCTTCACCCGCAACAAGAGGCTCTTTAGTTCTCTTTCACTTTCTGCCATTAGAGTGGTATCATCTGCATATCTTAGGTTGTTGATATTTCTTCCGGCAATCTTAATTCCAACTTTTGATTCAACTAGCCCTGCCTTTCTCATGATGTGCTCTGCATATAAGTTAAATAGGCAGGGCGACAGTATATAGCCTTGCCGGACTCCTTTCCCAATTTTGAACCAATCAGTGGTTCCGTGTCCAGTTCTCACTGTTGCTTCTTGGCCCGCATATAGGTTTCTCAAGAGACAAATAAGATGGTCTGGTACGCCCATCTCTTTAAGAACTTGCCACAGTTTGTTATGATCCACACAATCAAAGGCTTTAGCATAGTCAATGAAGCAGAAGTAGATGTTTTTCTGGAACTCTCTAGCTTTCTCCATGATCCAGCGTATGTTGGCAATTTGATCTCTAGTTCCTCTGCCTCTTCGAAATCCTGCCTGTACTTCTGGTAGTTCTCGATCCACATACTGCTGGAGTCTAGCTTGTAGGATTTTAAGCATAACTTTACTAGCATGAGAAATGAGTGCAATGGTGCGATAGTTTGAACATTCTTTGGCACTGCCTTTCTTTGGAATTGGATGTAAACTGATCTTTTCCAATCCTGTGGCCACTGTTGAGTTTTCCAAATTTGCTGGCAAATTGAGTGTAGCACTTTTACTGCATCATCTTTTAAGATTTTGAATAGCTCAGCTGGAATACTGTCACCTCCACTAGCTTTGTTGTTGCTCAGCTTTTCTAAGGCCCACTTCACTTCACATTCTAGGATGTCTGGCTCGAGGTCAGTGACCACCTCATTGTGATTATCAGGGATGTTAAGCTCATCCTTGTATAGTTCTTCTGTGTAATTTTGCCACCTCTTCTTAATCTCTACTGCCTCTGTTAGGTCTCTGTTGTTTTGGTCCTTTATCATGCACATTTTTGCATGAAACGTTCCCTTCATCTCTCCAATTTTCTTGAAAAGATCTCTGGTCCTCCCTATTCTATTGTTTTCTTCTATTTCTTTGCACTGTTCATTTAAGAATGCATTCTTATCTCTTCTAGCTATTCTCTGGAATTCTGCATTCAATTGGGCGTATCTTTCTTTTTCTCCCTTGCCTTTCGCTTTCCTCCTTTCCTCAGCTATTTGCAAAGCTTCCTCAGACAGCCATTTTGCTTTCTTGCATTTCTTTTTCTTTGGGATGGTTTTGGTTGCTACCTGTTGTACAATGTTGCGAACCTCTGTCCATAGTTCTTCAGACACTCTGTCTATCAAATCTAGTTCCTTAAATCTATTTGTCACCTCTACTGTATATTCAACAGGGATATGATTTAATTCATACCTGAGTGGCCTAGTGCTTTTTCCTACTTTCTTCAGTTTAAGCCTAAACTTTGCAATGAGAATCTCATGGTCTGAACCACAGTCAGCTCCTGGTCTTGTTTTTACTGACTGTATAGAGCTTCTCCATCTTTGGCTGCAGAGCACATAGTCAATCTGATTTCTGTGTTGACCGTCTGGTGATGTCCATGTGTAGAGCCGTCTCTTGGGTTGTTGGAAAAGAGTGTTTGCTATGACCATCGTATTCTCTTGACAAAATTCTATCAACCTGTGCCCTGCTTCATTTTGTACTCCAAGGCCAAACTTGCCTGTTATTCTGGTTATCTTTTGGCTTCCTACTTTAGCATTCCAATCCCCCATGATGATAAGGACATCATTTTTTGGTGTTAGTTCTATAAGGTGCTGTAGGGCTTCATAGAACCGGTCAATTTCATCCTCTTCAGCACTGGTGGTTGGGGCATAGACTTGGACTACTGTAATATTGAATGGTTTGCCTTGGATTCGAACTGAGATCATTCTGTCATTTTGGGGATTGTATCCCAGTATTGCTTTTCCTACTTGCCCGCAGTAGTATACCTGATGGTCATCTGAATTAAATTCACCCATTCCTGTCCATTTTAGTTAGCTGATACCTAAGATGTCGATGTTCAGTCTTGTCATCTCTTGTTTGACCACGTCCAGCTTGCCTTGATTCATGGATCTTACATTCCAGGTACCTATGGAGAAAAAATCTTTACAGCATCGGACTTTCCTTTCGCCACCAGACACATCCACAGCTGAGCATCCTTTTGGCTTTGGCCCAGTCGCTTCATTCTTTCTGGCGCTACTAGTACTAGCCCTCTGCTCTTCCCCAGTAGCATATTGGACGCCTTCCGACCTGAGGGGCTCATCTTCCAGCGTCATATTGTTTTGCCTTTTGGTACTGTCCATAGGGTTTTCATGGCAAAGATACTGGAGTGGGTTGCCATTTCCTTCTCCAGTGGATCACGTTTTGTCAGAACTCTCTGCTATGACCTGTCCATCTTGGGTGGCCCTGCACGGCATAGCTCATAGCTTCATTGAATTATGCAAGCCCCTTCGCCACGACAAGGCAGTAATCCATGAAGGGGACCTGCTAAATTACAGGACTCTTAATTGGTGACTTTATGACAATAATATACAATATATTGTCCTCATGAATTCAGTTTGGATGTTATCAAAGGATTTCTAAGAGTAATTCTGTCTTTATTACTTTGATGATACTACCACGTGTATTATCTGAAAAATTAGCAATTTACTGTCAGTTATTTTGGAAGTTGCTTG
The DNA here is from genome assembly GCF_964194415.1 of Vipera berus. Taxonomy (NCBI): domain Eukaryota; kingdom Metazoa; phylum Chordata; class Lepidosauria; order Squamata; family Viperidae; genus Vipera; species Vipera berus. Next base: position 109,718,789 of record NC_138204.1, read on the forward strand.
AATGCACAAGTACTGTAGGAGTCTATAATTGAGGCAGTAAACTTCAGTGACTGCCTGAACAAGACCCTGCAGTTTTCTTGGCATGATTTCAGAAGTGGTTTGTTATTGCCTGCTTCCCAGGTCTGAGAGAGGGTGACTGGCCCAAGATCCTCCAACTGGCTTTATGCCTAATGCAGGACTAGAATTTACAGTCTCCCAGTTTCTAACCTGTGGTTCTGCCTTAACCACATCAAATTTAAGTAGGGTGAAATTAACATACAGCATTCATCCTTAATCTATAGCTACTCAGCCCCCTAAGCCAGTGGGAAAGGATTAAATATTACGGAGTTGCCATATAATTTAAATGAAGAAATCCCACTGTGGAGTGCAAAAGCCTCAGGCAGAAAGAAACTCACCATCCAAGTCTCTGTACGTTTACTCAGAGTAAATCCCACTGAAGTCATTGGGGCTTACTCCTGGCTTAGGGTGAATAAAATTAGAGCAGTCTGTCCCAGAGACATGTGGCTTCTTCCAGTAAACCTCATCTAGGACAAGTCATCTGCTGTAGCCCAGCCTTGGGAGGCTCTTGGAAGAATTCCAGTCACACTACTGTACATCCATCTGACTATGAGAGATTGGAAAATTAATTTGCCTGCTGGAAATTCAAACGGAATCTGAGTTGCACCCTTCAGGCAAAGGAGCTCTGTTTCATATTCCAGTGCAGAAGATACAGACCCTTCCAATCAGCTGGAAACTAGGGGAAAAAACAACTAGCAAGGAAAAGGAATAAAGAGAGATGCATAAGGAGGTGGCACTGAAAGTATTTCTTCCTTTAAGTGAAATCATAGGCCGCTTTTCCATTAGGGACTTATACCAACTTCAAGTGTCATTTCTCTCTCTCTCTCTCTCTCTCTCTCTCTCTCTCTCTCTCTCTCTCTCTCTCTCTCTCTCTCTCTCCCTCTCATCACTGTATATGGCCACCCACTCACCAAGCAACCCTGGACTGCTAAAAAGAGCATCCAGCACAAGGATAACAATAACAAAACCTAATAATGCAAAACATACTGCACCAGCAACCAGACGCACAAATTGGTATTCTACAGGCAGCTCATCCAATTTCCTGGCCCAGAGCCTGGGGGAAGAATCAGATTTCCAGGGCCTTGTTAAAGGCCAGCAGGGACAAGGCCAACAACATTACAAGGAAGAGGTTCTTCATAGGGGAGGTACTATGACAAAGAAGACATACTCACTGGGTCTCATAAAGTGGTAATGTTTAAATGATGGGAACCTGAGCATCCCAACCCCGTCATTTCATATTAGAAGAGTAGAGACTATTGAAATCTAATGGTCCCACAAATAACCAGGGTCACTGAAGGCCTTTATAGGTGATCACCAGCACTTTAAATGATACCAAAGCCCATCAGTAACCAGTGCAGCTCATTCAGAATTGGTATTACATGGGCATTGAAAGATGTGCCCATAACTACTCACGCCATTGCATTGGGGACCAGCTACAGCTTCTCAGGGGGCTTCAAAGGCAGTCCTATGTGCAGCACATTGCACTAATCCAGGCCCAAGGTGACTAAAATATAAGTAACTACCGTATGCCCCCCTCAATCCAGTAATAGCTGCAATGGTGCAAAAGATGAATTGGGCAAAGGTCATCTAGTCACAGATGCTACTTGCTCTTCCAACAGGAGCCACATCTGAATTGTGCACCATTTGCAGCTGCAATAGTGCCATTCCACCCAGAATTATTGATGGAAGGTTGCAAAGATTGTTGGCACCAGAACCCACAGCCTTGTCTTGCTGTGGTTGAGACTAAACCTATTCATCCCCATCCAGACTTTCATAGCCTCCAAAATCTGAGGGAGAATCTACAGTAGCAGCATTGCTTAGTCAATCTGGGCTGAGATATATGCAATAATTGGGTGTTAATAGCATATGGATATCAGCTCCATGCTGCTGGATAACCTTGCCAAAAGCATTTTCCTCCTACCATCTCAAATAGAACTGGCCCCAGAGAAAGGAGGAAAATCACCGCAACTCTATGTACGCAGAGCTATTGAGCTAACCCTAACTCCCTGAGCCGGTCCAGAAGGATACCATGATTGATGGTATCAAAAGTCTCCAAGAGACCAAGAAGCATCAATGCTACCATCAATGCTACTGCCAAGTATGTCCAGCACTGACTCCTGACTAAAATGAGTTCAAATAACCCAATTCCTCCAGGACTCTGGGAAACTACAGCCCAACTGTATTCTAACAGCATGGTTTCAGCAAATCCCACCTGTGATGGTTTCTTGAGCAGGAAACAGATTACCACCTCTTCAAGAATAAATTTGCCCCCATTTGAACAAAGCTGAAATAGGACAATTTCTGAATATAGTCTTGGGATTATAAAACCTGCCTTAGCATCCTAGGCTCATAGGGAGTGTTAAGATAACTCCAGGGCAATTATGGTGTAAGCCCTTTAGAGATATGGTTCCTTTGAAATCTGAAGGTCTCAAGTCATTAATTGCTGGAAACCAATAGAGTTTTTTTTCCCTGCCTGGGATCATGAGAAGCAGATGTAGAAAATATACTTTCCAAGGAGCCATGGGAGCTGGCAATCTTAGTAAGAAGCTGGAGAAGCAAGTAGAAAGCTACTGCCAGCGTATTTTGTGCATCAAATCAAGCTCCTTGTATATATGCTAATTCTGGCCAATCTCAGCAGTCACAAAGTCTTTCCATGTGAGGACTCAAAAGCAGCTCCATACCTCTGGGGCCCCATGCCAGTGGCCTCCAGCTGCAGGGTAATACAATGTTATATTTGAAAAGGTGAAGCAGTGCAGAATTTATGGGCAGCCCCTTTTCTCTGAGCCTCTACCTCCCAAGAGGAATTCTGGTTTGACATTGAAAAGAAGACATTCTCTCTCTCTCTGTCTCTCTGTCTCTCTGTCTCTCTCTCTCTCTCTATCTCTGTCTCTGTCTCTCTCTCTCTCTCTCTCTCTCTCCCTGTGTGTGTGTGTGTGTGTGTGTGTGTGTGTTTGCTTCTTCCATTCTGTAGCGCAGGTGCAAAGCTCCAGGCTGCATGTGTTTTTATTTCCCTTCCTTTTGTGTGGAGTGAAAGGATTGGGGTTACCTCCGCAGAGTCTAAGAGTGCCCTTGCAATAAGTTCTGATTTCTGTGTAATCCAAAAAACTATGCATTTTGTTCCACTTTGAGAGTGGGCAACTAAATTTCATTTTTGATGTGTGCCATTGTGTCCACAGTAAAAAAAAATGACAATAAAGGTTATCTTATCTCTTATCTAACTTGCCTGTTCTTCCCCATTTCAGTTGCTCCTCCACTCTGCAGATATAATTAAAAGCACTAGGGACAATGTCTGGTGCAGAACTGTGGACACATTATCATAACACCTTCAGGACTTGGGAGCCAGACAGCTTTGCCCTGCTCCAAATTTTCAGAGGGGGGGGCTGTTAAATGAATGCACCAGAAAGGTACTGAAAACCTTGGCTGAGGCAAGGTACCAATTTATTTCATTTCTTTTCTGGATGGAGTGCAGCTGTTGCTGCCGCTGTTGTAGCTGTTGCTCAGGTCTTGCAATTATACAAGTCAGGGCACTGACTAAATGCCCTTTTTTGCGGGCTTCTATTAGCCAACTGGAGAGCAAACACTGTTTGGCCCACTACATTTTCAGTGTTCTAAGGTCTACAAGAGAGAGAGGTCGGTTTCAAACTGTCTGAATAGGACTGATAAGTGGAAAAGATATGCCCATAATGGCAGTTCTTGCATATCCGTATCTTTTCTTGTTTCTGTTGTGACTCAGGGCCAGCCTGTGGGTCCGGCAGCCGGCTCAGATGTCTCGGATGACTCAGATGAGGGGGAGGAGGAGAATGTGGAAGACGAACTGGTTGATGATGGCTTGGAGGCTTCGCAGAGCCCCCAGCCGGGGCCCTCTTCTCAGCTGCGTGAGCCCGATAGTGCGGAGGATGATGACCCACAGCTGGCCCTGTTCAAGGACGCCCGACGCAGGAGGCAGTCGAGCAGGAACAAACAGAGAAAGGCTGTGGGACTCCTCGGGAGGAGGCACAGGGAGGCCACGCCCTGAACTCTAAATAAAAGGAGTGTTTGGGGAAGGGCTGGTTGCTGAAAGCAACCCTTCCGTTTGAGGATTCAAGTTCCAGTGTTTTTGTTTCTTGTTTGTGTAATAAATCTTGGCAGACGCTTTGCAGCCTCAGACGCTCTCCAGTCTCTACTGTTTGAACAGGGGTTTGCCTTATTGCAAGGCCGGTAGCAGGCTGGTTCAGAACAGTTTCCACAGAAAATCCTGCTATCCAAAAATATCTGGTTTGGGAATCTCATCTTCAGATAAGCACCAGTTCTGGCAGTGAATGATGCACCCCAGACAAAAAAATTGAATTTTGAATTATGCTTAGCCCTAGAAAGCTTATGCATTCTTTTATTTTTAAGTACAAGTACAGACATCCCTGAATGTTCAAAGGTCTAAGAATTAATTAATTAATATCATGCAGATGTTCTATGTCAGGGGTGTCAAACTCAATTTCATTGAGGGCCGCATCAGCATTGCGGTTGCCCTCAAGGGGCCAGGTGGGTATGGCCAGGGTGGGTGTGGCCTACTGGGTGGGAGTGGCTAGAGTGCATATGGCCTACTGGGTGGGCGTGGCCAGCTCTACATCATTCGCATCAAGGGTGCCTATGGGGGCAGGAGTGGGACAGATCTGAGGGTCTCTGGCAGAAGGAGGGTCTCTGGGCCAGGGCCAAGGCAGTGGGGGCCATTCCCTCACTGTTTCCAGGATGGCTTCACAGGCCACACAAAACCACTTTGTGGGCCTGATCCGACCCCTGGGCCTTGTGTTTGACAAGTCTGTTCTATGTCGTTATACTTGGCTACTTGTCCTACCCTGTCCTTATAGATGTCACTAAGGGATATGTGTGCTGATAAACAAGACATTACAGGTGCAGGCAGTAGCATAAACTTCACTGTCCCCTTTTCCAAACATGAAAAGCATCTGAACAGGACCTTCCCACCTGCAGGGTTTTGCACATTTTTCAAAGTATCAATTTATGTAATGCATTTCCACCAATCAACACTTACACTATAATCCTCTTTTTAAAAACACTCTGTGCCAGGCAAAGATTATTATCCACATATTTCAGATGGAGAAAGGGGAAACTGAAGACCAAAAGCTAGTTTTTGTTAACCTGCACCTCCAGATGTGTTGGAAATTCAGCTCCCAGAATTCCCAGTCATGATGGCTAGGCATTCTGGTCCACAGACTGGGGGTTGGGGACCCCTGGGTTAAAGCACCAGGCTAGAAACTGGGACACCCTGAATTTTAGTCTTGTATTAGGCACAGAATCAGCTGGGTGACTTTGGGCTAGTCGCTTTCTGTCTCTCAGCTCTAGGAAGGAAGAAATGGAAAACCACTTCTGAAATCTTGCTAAGAAAACTGCAAGGACTTGTCCAAGCAATCATTTGGAGTCAAGACTGATTTGAAGGCAACTCCCACCTTCAAAGGGAGGTAAACTTGGTGAGGGGCAAAATTATAGCCTTTCCTCTTTCTCAGATATCCTCCTTTTAATTTCTTACCTTCATGCACACTTCCACACTTAACTATAGTTAAAATTAGATTTAACTATAAAGATCCGTCTGATCTGAGAGCGGAGGCTACATCTGCCTTCTAGCCCACACTATGTCTCATCACCCATATCCCCTTTGCTGACAGCAGTTTGTGCAGTTGCAATAAAATGCTCCATTGTTCTTCCAATCTCAGTAGTCTTTCCTTCACATTAGACATGTCCGAACCTATCCCTAGGCTCAAGATTAATCCCCTCCAAAAACAAAGATGACAGCTGAGGTCAGACAATGTTGGCAGAAAGTGTGTGTGTGTGTGCACGCGCAGTGTGGATGAAGAAGGGGAAAAAATCCCCAGGAAGCTTCGCGTGTTCCCCAAGCTAGAACCATAGCTGCAAAGAGCAGATGGCCGGGTGGGTTGTTTTTTTTTTATGGCTGTCTTATTAACTGTTGGCAACAGAGCAAAAACCTCACTCGGCCCCAGCACACATGTGAAGGCAGGGGATACACAGTGCCAGTGTGTGCCAAAATATAGTATCTTTGCTTTTGAACCAAAAAAAGGGGGGAGGGGACTACAGAGTTATTGTTTTCTTGGCATCTGAGGTCACTTTGAAAGCTGGAAAGGAACCTGTCAGGAGTACCCCTGGGTGGCATTAACTTGAGGGTTAAAATCATCACTGTTGGCATTAACAAACAGGTGTAGATGGATGCTGCTGTGTCTTAGAACTGTTTGTTTCACAAAGATTAAAATTGGGGACAGTTTTTCTTTCCCAGAGATATAAGCAGTGCAACCTGGAATACTGTGAAAATACAATTTCTCACTATTTATTGGATCTGTAGAGCTCATGTTTTGGGAGTGTTGAGGGGTGTGTGTGGGGGGGGGGTTCCCACTATTTTAACAGGAATTTAATAATGTTTAATTGGCCCTACCATGTGGCTGATCCTATCTGCTCTTTGTCAGTTAATGGGATTTTTGCTTGTATGCATTATTTGTTTCTAAGGTGGAACTACATGCTACAGGATTATGCCGCTGAAATGGGGTGAAAAAAATGGCAATTTGGGTAGCACATTTTTTCCTGCTCCAATTTAAGGCTTTCAATCATCACCTACTTTATCTGAAGAAAAAAGTCAGCTCCAATGACATCAGTCTTTAGCTGTCCATATCCCTGTTTCTTAGAAGCCAGCCAAGAAAATGTAGTCCCTGACCACAAATGTTTGCCCACCTATTTTGTGTGAATCTAATCATCTGTGGCTAATTCTATAAACTGTTTTCACACAAAGAGTGAGCTCAGACACTAATTCCCTATCAAAATTTCTTCTCCATATTAATCTTTGCCGTGCATTTTTCTCATGTGGAACAGGATTTGGATAATGACTAAATAATAGACTATTTTCATGATCAGCTGCTGTTTGATGTAATATACTCCTTGATTAAAAGACAATCTACTGGGGGAAAAAATCCTGATAACTCAACTTTTGGGTTGAGCAAGTCATAACCATTGCAGGCATCTGCAAGGAGAGTCCCAGGGACAATGGCTTTGTTAAAGCTGACAGATGCCTCCTATGCATTTTCATCAAACTTGGCTTCCTTTTAGAGCTCCTCCCTTTTCCATTTTTGATTCCAGCTGTTTCCAGGCTAAAATCTGGCACATGCTCTCCAAAGAAAGGAGGAACCTTGCTTTGGGATTCCATATGTGCAATGCTCCGTGTACTTGGGGGGGGGGAAAAACCACCCACCCACCCACTGACATTGTTGAGCAATTTTTTAGAAGTTTACTCCATCTGGTTCATATAGAACTAGAAAAGAGAGAGGAACTATGGCAAAATCCAGATTGCTTGTGTAGCAAAATCAGAGTCAATCTCATTCTGTTCTCAAGCAACATCCTGGAAAAAGAAGCACCTTCTTCCCTCCTCTCTGCTCTATTCCATTCTACCTGACTCCCGCACTATTTCATGGTTCTTAAGCACATGATCTCATTCTGCTTCCATCTGAGCCGGTTTTACAGTTCCACCCTAGATTTCAATTCAGAATAAGTTCTGCTGAGTTTAACAAGCATCACTCCTTCCCAGAGAATTCAGTGGAGGACTTCATCCTTACTTGTTTTTACTTCCAAAGCCCATATTTAGTAAATTGCCTTTTTGCAAATGAACAGCAGCTGGTTGGAGAGAAGGGAAGATGGAAATGTTTTGACCTGCTCAACCAAGGATTTCTGTTTCTCATTACAATGCTTTGCAGAGTGGATGGGTTCTAAATTGTCAGAGTAGAACTGAGATTATCAGTAGAAGCAAGATCCTCTTTTCTTACTATCCTATCCTAGGTCATTATTCCTTCCTAGGCTGGTACAGAGACTGGCCCTGTTTGTCTTATAGGAGCTTAATCCAGCATCCAAACATAAAAGAAAAGGCTCCCACATCCTGAATTGTTGCAGAAAAGGGAGAGGTTCAGTTGTCAGAACTTGGAAGCTACTCCCTAATATTCTGAAAAGCACAGAGGGTCAGGAAAAATCTTCCATTACTACACTTAGGAGTGCTACTCAAAGTACAACCATACCTTTTTTAAAAATGGCAGATCAGTTCTATCACAAATATCACCTCCTCTTTCAGTAGTTAAGATTTGCCAGAGATGGTGTTAAATCCTAAAGTGCTCTGAATTTATCTGATCTCTCAGGGAACTCAAATGTGTGTCCCATTGATAATAATGCAAAATAATTGCCACAAATTAGCATTCCTGGGGCAGGGAGGCAAACAGTATTAAGTTAATGTGTCAACTCAATGACGGGTATCTCTATGGATGTAATATGTAGATTTCTAGTACTTCTGGAAATCCCATGTGTTTGGACTACCTCTTGTTATTTTTAGCTAATTGGTTAAAAAAATTCCCTAATCCTAATTTTTCTTGTACAAAATTGCCCTCAAGATGATTAATAGTAACATACAAAATAAAAGAAAAATTAAAAAGACAATATTAAAAACTATAGAATAAATATAGCATTTGGAGCACATTTACCACAGCTTTCATAAATTACTTAATGAGATCAAGGACCTACTGCTAATAGATTCATTAGTTTCAGTCTTCCCTTGGTGGGGAGTTCCAGATCCTGAGATCTTTGAACTTTGCTTAATAATTACACAGAAGTAAGAGGCTTTCTAAAGGTCTTAAAACCTGTCTTATATAGGAGAATATAGTAGGACCTCATGTGGAATAAAGCTAAGCATTCAGGTCAAGACTAATCATGGGGCTGAAACCAAATACAGACAAAACTGTATCGATCAGAGACCATTCTATTTTATGTGAATTGAGCTTCAGTTTGCTGTTATTCTACCAAAGGCACTAATTCATTTAAAACTTAAATTCTCTGCATTTACCTGGAAAGAACAAAAAGTATATTCCTGACATTTTGGGAACACCTCAAACACAAACATTAACGGAACAATTTCAGAAAATGGAATGGATTTGATGACACCTTTATATATTAGTGTGATGGATATGGAAAATAATACAAATGTATTTCACATCATGGGATTAAAAATCTACCTTCCCTTTTTCTCTGGCCAGAAAATGTTTTGCTCCGAAGAACAAAAAGGATGCTACAGAACAAAGTGACAATATGCTAATTTTCCAACTTGATGTCCTTCAAATGTATTAGGCCACAAAACAGACTACCCTGGGAAATGGTGGACTTTCATTCCTTGGAAGGGTTTAAACAAAGGCTGGATGGCTGTCTGTTGGGGTTTGCATTCTTCCAAGGTCCCATCCACCATTTACATTTTATGATTCTAGGAACATCTGTTATCCTTAACTAGCACTGTGCCTGGGTGATATCAGGCTGGGAAACTCTCATTTATAACATGCCAAGTAGAGCATACATTAAGCCTAATGTGTGCCCACATAGCACACTGTGCATTTCTGGAGAAGGGTATTTCTTTCCCTCTTTGCTGCACACCACTACAAAGCTCTTGTGCCAAGCTAGCTGAAACCCCAAAGAGAAGCAACTATCCTGCAGAATAGAGATACATCCCAAACTTTTGTTGCCAGGTCAGATTTAATCTTTTCATTTAGAGTGGCCAAAGAACCAAACCACAAACTGATTCCTGTTCAGACAACCCACTAAGTTGACTCTCCATCTCACCAGTGATTCTGAAAGTGGCAGCAACTTAACATTTAACCACAGCCAGAGATATGGCCACCTTCTTAACCCACCAGTAGCTTTACTGTCATTCTCATACCTCTAAAGTGGACAGCCAGCTGTTTTTCAGTAAACTGCAGAAAGGTTGCATAAGGAATGCAGGCCCCTGAAGTTTTGTTTTTTCCCCCCTCTTCAAGAGACTCACAACATTCCAGGCTGCTGAGATAAGCCATAGAGATTTGTATAGATAATGTTTACATTTTCCCAAGCTGGTCACCTAAGGTCATGTCTTTCCCAATAATTGTCCCTAAATACAGCTTAGCTACATTTTGTGTAATTCCTTGCTAATTTTCTAGCTTTGAGCTCTGGGGAAATTTGTCAGAGGGGATGGGAATGCTTATTCATAACCGCTATCTAGAGATACACTGCTTCAGAACATGGAAGTTCTGCATGTGTAAATTTGATATGGGGGCACCTTTTTCTTAAGACAGGCTGTTGATTCATGAGGGGGGGAGGGAGGTTGAAGACCACAGCAAAAGCAACCCAAGAACCATTGGAATACGTGTGAAAAATCTACGGTTCCTTTCCATGCTGGTTTCTCCCCTTGAAAAATCAGAAAGCATTGCAGTGTCTCCCACAATAAGAGTATAACACGGGGGATGGGGGGTGTCTTCCCTTGCTTCACACATAAAAGGAAGACTCCTCAAAGTTGCCAGGGCCTTGATGACTACATGGACACATCCATGAATTTTTGTTGGTAACAGAGCCAGTTTGGTCTACTCTAGTGGTTAGGGAACTAGGCTAGAAAGTTAGAGATTATGAGCCTTAGCCTTGAAAGCCAGTTGGATGACTTTGGGCTAGTCATTCATTCTCAGCCCAACCCACTTCACAAGGTTGTTGTCATGGGAAAAATAGGAAGAGGAAAATAAGTTGGATATGTTTGCCGCCTTGGCTTGTTTTAAAAAGTAATAAAGATGGGATATAAGTAAACAAACACGCAGCGTGGAAATAAGTTGCTTCTGTCATCTTTAGGGATATTTGCAGTTACTCATTGAGTTTGCAAACAGGTGTGTCTTACTGGATTCCCAAGTGCTAATCAGAATCTGCCCCTGTTTAGCAGTCACCTGATCATAGGTCTGGGCATAGCCTGTGCCTAGTACACATTTATTTTGTTCATCCAAAGTATTTTTAATCTATCTCTACATTAGGCATTCAGGTCTTTTTGTAGTTAATAATTAAGTCTAGTTCAAAGATTTGAAAATCTTAAATAGAAATGTTTTTTGATTTTCTGGACATCAAAGACGCTTGGGGTACTTCCAGGCACAAAACCACCATAGCAGAAAAGCTGAAATGGAAGCAGTATCTCAGCCCAAGTTCTTTCAGCCTTCAGTCACAAACTTTCTTAAAGAAATATAAGCAGGGGCCGTTTAATCTGAAGACATTTTTCTTAGCCTAACAGCACTCTTATTTCTGAAAAAAGTAGGCTTGTTGTAATTAACCTGGAAGACAGTCATAATTTACTTTTTGTCATTTTAATTTTACTCACTCTAAAAGACTTTCTTTGTTCAGTTGCAATTCTGTTGATTTTGTTTACCTCTCATGGGGAAGTAATTTCTAGGTCATAGTGTAATGAAAGATTTGTTTGCTGCTTCCTTTATACTTTATTTATAATAACCCAATTCTGATCTTAAACCAAATCAGTATTCTTTGAATCAGGGTTGTCCAACCTTGGCAGCTTTTAGACCTGTGGACTTCAACTTCCAGAATCCTCAGCCATCCATGCTGGCTGGGAAATTCTGGGAGTTGAAGTACACAAGTCTTAAAGTTGCCAAGAATGGACATATCTGCTTTAGATGAAGACTATGGATCACATCATTCCCACCCATAATAATCAGGGATATTTTGGAGGTGGTGTCCAATGTAACTGGAAAACAGCAGGTTAGGAAATCCTTCTTTGCCTTACAAAAAGAAGTGTTTTATTCCACAGCTGGAGGAAAATGTTCAATCAAAGATAATTTTCATCCATGTGCTTTCCAGGCATATTGTATTATAGATCCTATCATCCACAACCAGCAGAATCATGAACCTGGGAGTGACAGCTAAGGAATCCATTTGTCATAGGCAGGTGAAGTTTAAACTGAAAGCAGTTGTTAAAGCTAAATGGCACTAATAATACTAATATTAGACATTTTTTGTCAATTGACATCCCCAGATTTCAGCACACACACATACAAATTAGAAAATCAATTATAGCAAGAGCAGCTAAACCTATTTTGGTGGAATGACATTTACACATAGTAATTGGGTGTACCCTTTTATTTCCTCAGTATCCTTGGTCATTTCCACAGAAGACTCCACCTTTCCCATAGTTATTGTTAGCCTTCCCCCCCCCCCATATTCACAGCTGAATAAGAAACCTGATTGAGAACTGTTACTATAGCAGCTTAGCCTACTTCTCACTGAGGTGATTAACTAATATTCTATTACAGATGGGAGCCTACGTGAAGTTCCAGATCTCAACATTTTTAGTCAATAAGGTATTCCTGAGAAAACCAGCTACCCTCTCCTGCACCACTATTAAACAAGACAATAACACAAAAGTAGAACATTAGAAGCAAACCATTGTACTGCAAGCCATTTTCTTTTCTCCTCCAAAAAGAACAGGATGCAAAATATCCTGAGATGTAAATTACCTACAATGTCCTTTCATTCAGTCCTCCCTGTTTCAGAGCTAGTAAAATATCAAATGGGCACATTAAAACATCTCACGTTTACCTAATTACTTTTTTTTAAAGTAACCCTCCACAATATCACACTCTTAGTACAGCTTTCTCCACACAGTTGCTGCCCAGATGTTTTAGATTACAAACTCTACCATTCCCGGCCAATTTGTCCATTAGCATGGTGGAATAAGATTTCTGAACATGATCTGGAATCCCACATGGTTTCCATGATATTCCACCTTTAACAGAAGCAGCAACCATCCAACTTTTCTTTCTTTCCTGATGTTAGGGAAGAGTGTAAGCAAATCATTAGCTCAATTTGGAATAGAAAACATTTTGCTTCTATTAAATTACTCCTTTCCATTAAGGTATTCCATCAATAGACATGCTAGAATGAAAAATACGCTACATCGCTTTCTTTTTCTAAAAGCAAAGGCAGCAATTAAAGATACATAGTTTACAACTTTTTGTTCTATAGTGATAAAAATTACTTTACAAACATCATATAATCAGCCAGCTACACATATTCAATATTCTAAGGCTTAAAATCTCTTATGGTTCTTATGGCTGTCACTAATTTTTCAATCTAATTGCACCCTTAATGGCGGTCTGGCATGGAAAGATGCAGAGAAGGGAAGCTTGGGAAGGAAAATAGTGAAGCTAAAATGTTATTTTGTAAGTAACATGTCTAGCTTCAGGGTAGAAGTTAAGAAGAGGGAAAATAAAAGTATATGGGGCTAACCTACCTTGACTGTCAATGAAAATTATTACTCTCTGAAATCTGAGTTAATTTCAATGGCACAGATTATATTGAAATCATTGAGTATTGGACCATGACTAACTTAAAACCCTATTAGTCTCTTCTGCCTGAACTTTTTCCCCATAACTTTTACTAAAAGTTTTTGAAATAGAATAAACAAATACAACTTAAATTCAGACAAATAGAGAATAACGAGTGCAAAAAAAAGTATATAAAGAAGTGGGTTCCGATCTTCATCACAAGTATAAATGAATTTGATAACTTCACTCTCCACCATAAGGATACAGATAAATCACTCTTCTTACCATAATCCATCCGTTAAAATCCATAAATTACCAACTTTACAGTCTCAGCAAAGTCAATAAATGGTTACTGTCTGCACTTTTGATTTCTCTCTAGTCCCTGTGCCCAATATAGTGAAATGTAAGTGCATTTACAGACTATTTAGGCAGTTGTTGAATTGTCTTTTTTCTGAGCTTACATATGAAGGAAGGGGTCAAGGAAACACAGCCAAGAATAACCTACACCTGACATAACTTCAAAAAGTTGCCATGGCAATGAGACACCCTGTTAGTCTCTAGGCCACCATTTCAGGTAGAGGTTTACATAAAAGGATATTTCCCTCATATATATATTTCTGCTCAAAAGAAAAATTCTAGAAAGTATGCCTAATTTCTCAAGAGTTCTGCTTTTATTCTTTGTAATAAATATTAAATAAATAAAAATGAAATGTTCCCAAGTGAGTACAAACTAGTCATTTTGCCTAGTCTACAGTATAGTTAGCCTATTCAAAGCAAGCACTTTTTTCAAGGTACATGTTTCAGGGATGTGTAAAACTTTTCTAAGTAGTGAGAATTCACAATGAAATCCTTGGGTTTACATTGGAATTTATTTTGGTGAGGAAGCCTAGGAGGTAGTTTTACAAGCTTTAAATCCCTCAGGCAGAGATGAGAATTAGTATGAATAGTATTCACTTTCAACTTACACACAAAGGTTCTTCATTAGCCACATTTAAGATGATACTGACAGCCTATCCTGTGTCTAAGTTTGCAGCTCTGACAGGTATCCCAAGTGGGAAATATTTATGCTTTTCTTTGATTAAAGCCGTCCATGGTACCAATCTGGCCTTCATCCGTTATGCCACACATCAAGAAAGGGTAGCCATTCTCTTGACATAAATGAGAAACTTGGTGGAGCAGTGGGCTGATGCCTCCTTAAGTAACACCAGCTGCCTGCAATTAGTGCAGGTTCGCATCCCACCAGGCTCAAGGTTGACTCAGCCTTCCATCCTTCCGAGGTAGGTAAAATGAGGACCCAGATTGTTGGGGGCAATAAGCTGACTTTGTAATAATGCCGCTTGGGGTGTGTGTGAAAGCCCTAACAAGCAGGCATATACATAGAATGAAGGCTACTGCTAAGTTTGTAATCTGCCCTGAGTCTTCGGAGAAGGGCGGGATATAAATGTAATAAAAATAAAATAAAATAAAAACTGGCAATGATTAAAACAGCAATCCCATAAGGGACTTTTGAGCAGTGGATGGGGAATTCTGGGAGTTGAAGTCCACATAATTTTCAGGTTGCCAAGGTTGCAAAATAGTACTTTGGAGTACCAGACTCTTCATGGACAGAGGTATCCAAGATAGCATCTATCAGTCAGATATAATTCCTTCATATGAAGTGATTACTTGCATGTAATCAAGGCTTATCAGCAAAGAAATTTTATCTATCACATTACACTCTGAGGCAGGCAATTCAGTCAGTTTCAGTTATGGCTTCTGAAACATAATTCACATATTAAATTTTCCCTTCATCAGATTTGCAAAATGGGTAAGTCAAGGGCTATCATTTTCCAATTCGACCTAAACTATCCTTAAAAAAGGGTTCATCCTAAATTGCCTTTTCCTAGCTGGATGCTCTCCTGATAGTGGGTCTGTCATCAATCCAGTCAGCATGGAGAAGTCTGTTCAACGCCTCTGCTCCCAATCCTTGCCCAACTCCCCATCCCAGATTGCAGAAACACACGTGTAATGTAACAATGTCAAAATATTTTAATACGTGTCACACACGCAGTTACATTTTCATACAAAACACAACCAGAGAAAGAGCTTACTATACAAAACATCCATTAAGACCCACTTTCTTTCAAGGGCCTTTATATAACAAAGACCAGGAGCAACAAAATGTCCCAGACCCAGAGAACTCCAAACCATCAATTTGTTAACACACCTCAGCAGGACCCATCATCAACACAGCCTACCAGGGTAAGAAAACTCTTTCCCCCCCCCCACTAAATGTCATTTGAAGACACTTGCAACTCACAGAACATGTTCTGCATGGTAGGATAGCAAGAGATCTACTCTAATCTTTCCAAAAGTTTGCAGGTGGTGGAGAGAGAAAGGGGGAAAGGGAACTTCTGAGCAGATGGAAACAAGCTGAAATACTTTCATGCAGAATGAAACACTGGCCACCAAGGGCATCCAGAAAAGAAGGGTGAAGGGCAGCTGAGGGTTTGCTCCAGAACCATCATCGCGACCCCCCCCCCTTTTCAGGACGACAGCACTGGAACCACGAGCCCCCATTCCTATCCTACGGGCCCCAGGCGCCTACTCCGTCTGTGTCTGAATCAAAGCTGTCCCACATTGTGTCAGCGGGATCAGTGGGGGAGGAAGGAGAAGTTCAGAAAGCCACAATAGCCGTACTCCAAGGGTTGAGGTTCCGCAGCACCGATTCATCGCAACAGATTTGTCCGGGCTCTGCCTCAGCCGCTCCTGCCTCCTCCTTCTCTTGCCGCCTTCCCCGTGGATTGCTGCCCTCCCTCTCGCCCCCGCAGGACTTTTTGCTGAGTAGTCCCGAGAAACTGGAGCCGAAGATGCTGATGAGGCTGGCCACATTGCCCGTCTCCATGTCCTCCTCTTCCTCCCTGCGGACCTTTTTGATCGGAGCGCTCCCCGGAGACGTTTCCTCAGTCCCGCCGTCGGGCTGCACGGCAGCGTTCCGCTTTCGGGAGCAGTAGAGCGCAGGAGGAGCCTCGGCCGGCCGTTTGCCAGCTTCGCTCACGAAAGAGGAGCAGCCGCCGCCGCCGCAGCAGCAGCGTGGCAACCGCGGAACTTCCCTCTCCGACGACGGCAGCTTCCGGCACCAGGCAGAAGTCTGGGGATCAGACGGCAACGTCGCCCGCGCCGGCTGCAGAAAGGCGCGAGGAGAGAAGGGCAGCGGCGGGCGCCTTCCTTCCTCCCCACCATCTCGGAGGGGATTCAGCGCAGCGGCTGCTGGCGAGGAAGAAGCAGCAGCAGCAGCAGCAGCAGCAGCAGCAGCGAGAGGAGGCGAAGGTGAGCAATCGAGTTCACTCAGGTAGGCTTGCCGGGCGCTGCGCAGGACCAGCGACACGAGAAGATTTTTGTGCAATTTCACGCCGCCCCGCTGACCTCGCGCGCTGTACATCTTGCCTAGCGAGATGCTGACGATACGGTGAGCTTCCACCTTGCACTCCATGCCGCCTTTCTGCAGGAAACTTGCAGGGAATCGCCGCCAATGGACACCCACTTCAACGCAGAGGCGAAGGAAGCCTTCCCTAAAAAAAAAATACGTTGCTCAGACACACGCGCGAAAATCGGAGGCGTTTCTCGTTTTTTAAAATTAGCGAGAACAAAATCACAGCATCGTGACACAGAGACACCCACCTACATTCCACCGGCCCCAAATGCAAGCCTGTTCGGGACGCGCGCTTTTTATAGCGCCCCTTTGCGTTCCGACCAATCAGAGCGCGCGGCCGTACCCGCCGCGCTTGAATCGTGTTTCCGCCAACCCCAGTGAGTCTCCGGCGCGCGCCTCCTTGCGCGCTCCTATTCCCGGCCTTTGGCCAATGAGGAAGGTTGCAAAGGAAAAGGTCCAGCGCTGGCTGGTTGTTTTTAAAAGAGCAACGCTAAACCTCGTGGGTTCTTGATTAGACGTTGCGGTTCGCTGCTATGGGAAATTGTGGCGATACCGGGGTTTATCTGCACACGAGTGTTCCGAGTTTTATCCTGGCGACAAAGGCAAAAATATTCGTAAATCCCGCGGCCATCGCATAGAGTTCTTTAATGAAGATTGGATGCGTTGATTTTCACGTTTCTTTTTCAATTAGGCACACTGAACGTGATCCAGAGTTTGTTTACCAATAGAGCGGCGTGGACGGACGGTTGAGGACAAAACTATAATAATTGCAGAATGATTACTGAAGAGTTTGCCACGAAGCTAGAGGAATATTCCTTTATTTCACATGCGCAGTGCTGGTGACTTGTTAGTCCAACCGTCCATGGTTTCCCTCGTCTCCCAAGTTTTCGCTCTAAAGCCGCCTTGTGAATATGGAAGTGGCAAGTTAAAGCCTTTACTCTCACTGTAACAAAAGAATAATAATTCCTTTCCACGGAGATTATTCAGAAGAACAATACTGGTTTTGCATCATTCTGGGAGGAGCTTATTCAAAACGTTTTGAGTATATTTTGTAATTCTTGGGCAAGCAAAATATGAATAATAAAGTTGGTTGCATTTAACAATACAGTCTGAATGTATCTACTAAGGGCTCAAGAATATATGGAAATCAATAGATTCCTGATTGCTTCAGTTATTTTTGCTTGATTTCATTTTGGATTGCCTCACTTAAGCTTGGGGGGGAGGGGGGAGGTTGTTATAGAATGCATGTTCCACTTACGTGAAGCAAAGTAGCAGAGAGCACTGGATGACCATTTTCTGCATAACGCTATTCCAATTTCTATGGAGCCTCCAAAGCAGATTTGGACCACTTTGTGCTGATAATGCAGGTAGTCCTCAACTTACAACAGTTTAGTGACTGTTGAAATTTCACTGAAGAAAGTGACTTATAACCACTTTTCACACTTATGACCTCTGCAGCATCCTCATGCTCACATGAACAAAATTCAGATGCATGGCAACTGACTCATTTATGACAGTTGCAGTGTCCTGAGATCATGTGATCATCTTTTGTGATCTGATGAGCAAAGTCAATGCAGAATCCAGATTTATATTTGGACTGCAAAGCATAGTTAGTGCAAAATGCAGCATCAATATACTGAAGCAATGTGATAAAATTGAATTTCATATCAATTTTGTATATTGTCTAGGGAAGCACTTCATGACTATATTATACATACATACTCATAAACAAGATTGATAAATTTTCCTAGTTTAAGTAATAAAGCAAACAATGTGTCAATGACTTAATGGACTTTACACCAAAACTCCCTCCCAACCCAGATTTAAATCTATTTTTAAAAAGTGGTCTTAAGAAGAATTTCTGCTTTTATCTGTAGTCAAGTTTCATTGAAATCATTTAACTATTTTTTTCTTATTAAATATTCCAGTGCCATCTATAAAGTGCAAGCCTAGCTGCTTGCTGTCCAGATAATTCATTGCAAAAACCTATATGTATTTACCCAGCGGTTCAGTGGCAATTAAATCCAAATATGTGAGCACAGAATTATACTCTAAATGGAGTTTAGTATTCGTCTTGCTGACCAATACCACATTTCCTCACACATCTTGATATTTTAGCCACAACATTGATTTATTTTTCTAATCAGATTTTATTTCTGATTTGACAAATGTACATAAACAACAGTAGTAAAGCTGGACATAACTTGAAAATAAGAACATAACCGAACTGAGAAGAGATGCCACCTTAAGTTATTTATAAAAAATAAGATTCATTTTCAAGCTTCCTTTTAAATCCCTTCATTCATGCTCAGAAGAATAATCATAAAAGGATACCAGGCTAGAAAGCAGAAGACTGTAAGTTCTAGTTTTGCTTTGGTCATGAAAGCTGGGTTCCTTTAGTTTAGTCACTCTCAGCTCCATTCACCTCACAGGATTGTGGGGAAAACAGAAGGAGGAAGGAGTATTAGGTGTGTTCACTACTTAAGTTAGTTATAAAAATAATAAAGGTGAGGTAAAAATCTAATAAATAAGTTTCATTGGATTCATGACTTAGGGAAGGTGTTTGAACTGCATTTGGGGCCCTGATTGGATCTCCATCGCTTTTCAGCAGAATTTCAGTTGTTCAGAGCTGCTGGGAAGTGCTACATGCTGTAAGTTTTGGAAGGGCTGCACCAAAAAAGTAGCTAGAGCTCTGATTGGTTTGCATTGTATTTGAACTGCATTTGGGGCCCTGATTGGATCTCCATCACTTTTCAGCAGAATTTCAGTTGTTCAGAGCTGCTGGGGAGTGCTACATGCTGTAAGTTTTGGAAGGGCTGCACCAAAAAAGTAGCTAGAGCTCTGATTGGTTTGCATTGTATTTGAACTGCATTTGGGGCCCTGATTGGATCTCCATCACTTTTCAGCAGAATTTCAGTTGTTCAGAGCTGCTGGGAAGTACTACATGCTGTAAGTTTTGGAAGGGCTGCACCAAAAAAGTAGCTAGAGCCCTGATTGGTTTGCATTGTATTTGAACTGCATTTGGGGCCCTGACTATAACTAAAAACCAAAAGCAGCAGCGGTACATTCAGGGCAAGTGCATCTGAGATTTGTTGTAACTCAACATGTCTGACTTAGTTCAGTGCAACACTTGTTTTGCAGCTGTCTTTCGCAGTACCCTTTTCAAACTTGGAAACTGTCCTATCTGTAAACAAATCACTCGTCTACAAGGACAGATTATTTATCTAGGGTCTGTAATCTTTGCTCTTCAGGCAGAAATTAGGTGTCCAGTTCAGCCCTTCTACCCTATTGAGCCTCCGTGCTATGAGCCCCCTCTATCACAAAGATCCTGCAGGAGAAGGATAGTGTGGACAACCGTGGGATCTGGCAGGGTGAGATCTGTGAACCATAAACCCAACGCTTTCGCTGTGTCCCTGCACAACAGATACAGTGCCCTTTCTGACCTTAATAGGGACATTAAGGAGACAGGTAAAGTTATCTGTGATAATAACTCAAATAAGCAGGGGATCGTGGTCCAAGATGAAAAACTTGTTTTCGACAGGGAGAAGTGTGAATCTGGTATTACACACCAGTCATGCAAGAACAGAAAGGCATCCAAAAAGAGAAGCCACCTTCTGGTTGGTGATTCAATTATAAGGGATGTAAATTTAGGAAAGGACACAGAGGTTTTGAAAGAGGTCAGGTGTCTTCCAGGTGGTACTGCCAGTAGGGACAAGAAGCGTATTTCTAAAATAATCAAGAATGCCAGCAAGGACTGTGATGTGGAGGCTATTGTACATCTTGACACTAATGATCTGTCCCAAAAAGATGTACTCTCTGTGCAGAATGATTTCCAGAGCTTGGGGCAGGAACTTAGCAGAATAGGCTGTAGGCTTACTTTTTCAGAGGTTTTACCAGTGTATAAGGAGCAAAATGGAAAAGGCCAGCGTATAGCAGAATTTAATATGTGGCTAAAGGAGCGGTGTAAAGGAGAAGGCTTTGGTTATATTAATCACAATGTCTGTAGCTGGTCCAATGAAAAAATGTATAAAAAGAGATGGTCTGCATCCATCCAAGAAAGGGACTGAGTTACTTAGCAATAAAATCACAGCTTTTTTGGAGGAACATTTAAACTAAATAATGGGGATAGTGAGTTAATTGATACAGAACATCACTGTCCCCGGCAACCTAAGAAAATAGGGGAAGCCAGGCACCACACAAGTTATGCAGCAAGTAAACACAGGGTCAGTCATAAAGGACTCAAATGTCTATACACTAATGCACAGAGTATGAACAGTAAGCAGGTTGAACTAGAAATTCAGGTAAATGAGGGCAGATATGATATTGTTGCCATTACGGAAACATGGTGGGACGAAACCTACAAATGGAACACACAGCTAGAGGGATTTAAACTATTTAAAAGAAACACACTAAACAAAAGAGGAGGTGGAGTTGCTCTATATATAAGAAATAACTTTATCTCTACAGAAATAGAGCACAACAATGACGAAAACTGTAAACTTGAATGCATTTGGGTCAATATAAAAGGGGGGGGAAATGACATTGCCATAGGTGTATACTATAGGCCGCCCAACCAAGCAGAGGAAATAGATGAACTTTTTTCTAGTCAGCTAAGGTATGTAAGAAGCACATCACAATAGTAATGGGGGACTTTAATTACCCTGATATCAACTGGGAAACAAACTCTGCACCAAGTGGAAGATCAAACAGATTCCTGTCAAACCTAGCAGACAGCTTTCTCTCCCAAAAAGTAGAGAAGGGAACTAGGGGATTAGCCATGTTGGATTTAATTCTCACAAACAGAGATGAAATGATAGAAGGTGTCAAAGCCACAGGAACCTTGGGGTGAAGTGATCATGCAATATTGGAATTCAACAGCAATAGGGAGAAAGCAGAACTATTTAACTCGTTTTTTGCATGTCTTTACACAAAGGGAAAAAACAGTCCAACCTACCAAAAACAGTGCCATAAAAACAATAGAAATGCAAGTTAAGATAGGCAAAAAAATGGTAAGTGAACACCTGTCCAGCCTAGACTAGTTCAGATCACCAGGACCAGATGGATTACACCCCAAAGTTCTCAAGGAACTGGCAGACGTGATCTCAGAACCACTGAGCTATATTTTTCATAGATCCTGGAGCACTGGGGAACTACCAGAGGACTGGAAGAGAGCTGATGTAGTTCCCATATTCAAAAAAGGGAAAAAATAGATCCAGGAAACTACAGACCTATCAGCCTGACCTCAATACCTGGGAAGATTCTGGAAAAGATAATCAAACAACAAATCAGCAAACACCTTGATACAAACAAAGTCATCACTAAAAGTCAACATGGGTTTGTCAAAAACAGATCATGCCAGACAAATCTTATTACATTCTTTGACCAAGTGACAAAATTAGTGGACCAGAGGAATGCTGTAGATATAATTTACTTGGACTTCAGTAAGGCATTTGATAAAGTAGATCACAACCTACTACTTGATAAGATAGAAAAATGTGGGTTAGATAGCATCACCACCAGATGGATTCGCAGCTGACTGACAGGCTGTACTCAGCGTGTGGTCCTCAATGGAACTACATCTACATGGAAGGAAGTGTGTAGTGGGGTGCCCCAGGGCTCTGTTCTGGGCCCAGTGCTCTTCAATATCTTCATTTACGATTTGGATGAGGGGATAGATGGGGAACTCATCAAATTTGCAGACGACACCAAGCTGGCAGGAATAGCCAATACTCCAGAAGATAGGCTTAAGATACAGAAGGATCTGGACAGATTTGAACACTGGGCACTATCTAACAAAATGAAATTCAATGGTGAAAAAAGTAAGGTTCTACATTTAGGCAGGAAAAATCAAATGCACAGTTATAGTATAGGTGGTACCTTGCTCAATAGTAGTAACTGTGAGAGGGATCTCGGAGTCCTAGTGGACAATCATTTAAATATGAGCCAGCAGTGTGCTGCAGCTGCCAAAAAAGCCAACACAGTGCTAGGCTGCATTAACAGAGGGATAGAATCAAGATCAAGTGAAGTACTAATACCACTTTACAATGTTTTGGTAAGGCCACTCCTGGAATACTGCATCCAGTTTTGGTCACCACAATGTAAAAAAGATGTCGAGACTCTAGAAAGGGTACAGAGAAGAGCAACAAAGATGATTAGGGGGCTGGAGGCTAAAACATATAGGGAACGGTTGCTGGAATTGGGTATGTGTAGTTTAACGAAGAGAAGAGTGAGGGGGTGACATGATAGCAGTGTTCCGATATCTAAGGGGCTGCCACAAAGAAGAGGGAGTCAAGCTATTCTCCAAAGCACCTGAAAGCAGGACAAGAAGCAACGGATGGAAACTAGTCAAGGAGAGAAGCAACCTAGAACTAAGGAGAAACTTCCTGACAGTAAGAACAATTAACCAGTGGAACAACCTGCCTCCAGAGGTGGTGAATGCTCCAACACTGGAGGTTTTTAAGAAGAGACTGGACAGCCATTTGCCTGAAATGGTATAAGGTTTCCTGCCTGAGCAGGGGGTTGGACTAGATGACCTCCAAGGTCCCTTCCAACTTATTATTATTATTATTATTATTATTATTATTATTATTATTATTATTATTATTATTATTATTATTATTATTGCAGTAGAGAATTGCACTGTTGCTCAGTTAGGAAAGACTAATCGTGTTCAAAATAAACACGAGCCATGAGAAATGTTTATTTTAAGGCACAAGAATCCTTTTCCCAAACCAGATTCTGGATTCTTTGCATTAAACAGGGCAAGAAAGCATGGAAATACTGTAAGCCATCATGATATTTTCTACTTATAAAAAACAAAACCAATTCACTAAGAAAACAGAATAGAATTTTTTCTATCAATATAGTCTATAAGATAAATAAACTTAGTGGGAAAATGTAATGACAGAATGTGCTGGATAACATCAAATGTATCTAAGATGCTTTTTATATGTACAGTATGTATCTAAAAAAATTAAAATAAACATATTAGTAATCAAGAAACAAATTCCATGAAAATGGCAAAAAGGCAGTGGTGGGATTCAGCTGGTTCGCACCAGTTTGGCAGAACCGGTAGCCAGGGCTTTTTTTCTCATAGAACGCTCAGAACGGAGTTCCGGCACCTTTTTTGGATGGAACCTTGTAGGGTAGGCAAGGCAGGTTCTATGATGTGTGTGAGTTCCGGCACCTTTTTCTTTCACAAAAAAGCACTGCTGGTAGCTAATTTTTTTGTTGCCCAGGCCCAGAACAGACTTCCAGAAGTGGCATCCACACAGAGAACAAGTTGTTCACATATTCGAATCCCACCACTGCAAAAAGGTAACAGGTAACATTGAAAGGGCAGAAATGCCCCTATATTGGCTGTTTTCTTTGAAGCGATTGTAAATGGGAAAATGTTAAAAATTGATTGAAGGAACAAGATTCTAGCTTGCATTTAATGTACATGTAATCAGGAAATACCAGAGACAGATAGATTGCATCCTAAAATAAAAGAGAGAAGTTGCTGGACCTAATGCTGTTGCTTAATCTCTATTATTCTAAAGAAATCCTGAAGGATGAGTGAAATAGCCTACCTTGTGACTAAAGATGGCAAATGTTCCTTTCTTCAAAAATTGGAGAGGGAAGGAAATGCTTGGGAGGTATAGAATACTCAGTTTGGCTCCATAGTTGGGACGATTCTACAGAAGATAGATCTGTGAGCACCTTGGGAAAAATGCAATTATTACCAGAAACAATCAATTTGAAAAGAACAATTCTTGGCAAATTAATATTTTTAAATAAATAGTATGAATGCTGTTTGCATAATTTATATTGATTATGTTAAGGAATTTGTTGTGCAGAGGTCTCCTCGTGCTACCAAAGAGTTGCACAGACAAGGAAGGGCACTGAGAGCAGTAAAAATCACACATAGAAATACACTGAGTTCTAAAAGCAAAAAGTATTTTACTTTGAGGTGGTGTAAAAACAAAAATGCACAGTCAAAAATAAACAGTCCAAGTCATACACAATAGCAACAGTCCAAGGAGTAATCCAAACTACAAAGTCTTCTTACCGGTCCAGAGGTCAATACACAGTTCAGGTTTACAACAGTAGTAAACCAACAGCAGAGCAAAAACAGTAATAGTAGAGATCAGTGAATTCAGAGAGAGAGAGAAGCTACGTTCCTAGCTTCCTCTTATGGCCATGAGAACACTTACACACCCATTGGCCAATTAACAACTTAAAGACATAGCATTATGGTTAATATATTTTCAACCCAACATTGTAGGCTAACACCATATGCCTAACATATGTTAGTCACATATGTTGATTTTAGCAAACATGTAGATATTCTGACTGGTGAAATAGTTAAATCCAGTAGGTTGGTTGGCATGTCTATATGAATCTAGAATAATTGGAAATTCACACTCAAAGAGTACTCATAAAAGTGAAGTGATATGCCACAAGGTTTGGTTGTAGGCCCAATATGCTTCAATATTTTTATCAATGACTTGAATGAAGAGCTGCAGGCAGTGTTTATCAGATCAGCAGATGAAACGAAACTGCGAAGGATACCAAATATTCTAGAAAATAAAAGCACAATTTGACATAACATTGACATATTTAGAGAAATAAGCTAAAAATAACAGACAAATATAAACATTCTTCAGTCAGGTAATAAAAGGCTCAGATATAGCCTGAGTATAACTGATTTGATAATAGTATATGAGAAAAAGAAGTTTGGAACTGTAGTTGATCACAACCAGAATATAAATTAGCAATAAAGCGCCTGCCAAAAAACACGTAGTTTCCAGCTGTATCAGTGTAACTAAAAAATTTCAAATCATGGGAAGGAATATTTCACTCTATTCTATAGTGGTCAGACTGCATCACAAGTGTGTCCAGTACGGAGTTCCATATTGTAATAAAAATTCAGACAAACATGAATAGGTGCAAAGAATGACAATGAGGATGATTAGGGGATTGAAAACATTTTGCAGGAAGACAGTGAGCTAAGTTGTTAACTTTAGCTTTAAGAAAAGACAGCTCACAAGGTATATGATAGCTGTTTCCATGTCCCTGAAAAAATATGATACAGATGATGGTCAACATCTGTTCTCTTTCATTCCATTGTGGAGGACTCAGAATATAGAAGATGGATGTTGGTTGACTATTAGGAACACTTCTAATTAACAACAGTGGGTCCAATTACTGAAAAGAGAGGTGAGTTCACTGGTTATGTTCAAATAGAGAATGGAAAAACATCTGTCAGGGATACTTTAATTTGGATTCCAGTATGCACCAGAGGTTAGGCAAACAGGCTCAATTACTATGCTCTTCCAGTTTTGCTATTCTTTTCTTCTTAATAAATATGCCTAACAATGCATTACAGTACAGGAAAAAATGATAATAGGGGAGTCCAACAGTCAAAAACAAAAGAAAATGCAAAAAGACTGTGACATATACAGTATATGCAAACTTCAACCACTAGAACCTATGGAAAGGGTTAGCTGCTTTAAGGAGTTACATCCAGGTACTCCCACAGTCCCCACATATGTAAGGTTCTGCTTCTTCTTCACCCCATCATTGTAACAATCAGCTTTGTTTTCTAAGACTAAGGGACAATAGGCAACCAATGCGGCACCTTTCAGATCCTTAAAACTGAAATTCCCTCCTAGCATCTTGAAGGAACTATGCTGAATATCTGACAGACATGAAGTGCTCTAAACAGTTGGAGAAAGGAATAAAAAGGGAAGATAAATATTGCAGAAAACAGGCTGTGACATTACCCTTTTAAGAAGACAAATGTTTTTGTTCTAGATCCTGCTCCTCTCTCCTGTGATTTCATCCTCCTCCTTCCTTCTCCCCCCCCACCTTCCCAGACTGATGTAATTCTTTAGTAAATTTCAAACAGAGGCAGGCAGTCACATGGCTGCTTGTGAGGCCAACATCCTCTTAGGCGGCTGCATTGCCTTCCCACTTTCTTGCCCCTGTGTGACAACCTGCTTTGATTTCCAGGGTGTGCACAAAAGGGTTGTGGTTGCAGGCACACATGTGCCAGTGTTGCTCTTAAACAGCGGCTATGATTGGTTGTAGACTGTTTTTGTCTCTGTACCATGATTGGCTAAGATGGCTTACCACACACAGACCCGCAGGGGAATGTTGGAGATGAGTAATCAGACTGCCACCGTAATGTCATAATTCTTCTGGTTGCTTGTTTTATTCTATGGGGTCTCTCTGGATGCCTCTATTTTCCCATAAAAATGGCCCCCACCCACCACCCTTGCTCAGCTGGGGTCACAGAGCAACACAGAGAGGGAACAGGCTGTGAGAAAGGATGTATATGTGTGCTAATCTTGCTGGTCTGGAAAGATTTGACAGACAATTAACAACAGCCTTTCTCTCCAGCAGCTCAGTGCTCATTCCGAAGACAGCTCCTTGGCAGAGGGAGGAAAGCAAATCAAATCTGACTTAAGAGGTGGCTTCTATGTATTCATTTTCAATTCCATTTGATTTTTAGGGGGTGACTGCAGAACAGGTGATGATGGAGAAGGGAAAACCTTTTCACAGATGGGCTACATCAAACCTGTAGGGAACCATTCCGTTAGGAAGGGGAAACAGACAACCCTGCAAAAAACAGGGAACAGGAAACAGCTTGTGAAAGTCATTTACAATTGTCAAAGGTGTGCCTGCTGCCCAAGAATGATTTGTTGTTCTGAGTTTATATTTATCACACACTGGGAAAGCCCTGAGTATAACTATTACGGAGTGGATATGGCTTGGTAGAACTGTGCAGCATCATATCCTGGCTGCTCAATAACCAAAGTTCACAGATAAAGCCTGTGAATTAATGCAAATGGGTGGATGCAAACTATAATTCAAGATGGGCAGTTCTATTCAGCAACGTGTTGAGTGCTTTATATACAAAGCTTCCACAATACTGTACTTACGCTGTTAGGACTAGATTTAAATTCCCACACTGATGAAGCCCAACAACATACTGTTCCATCTACTTACAAATCAAATTTACAGGATTAAGGATGTCAGGTCTGAGTTGAGATGGTTGCTTTGACCATATAGCTCTCTTGGCAACAATACATAAATGATTTGACATACCTTCTGGGGTATCTTTTCAATTTCCCTGTCTAGCCCACTATGTTCATATTTCTTACTAGTCTGTCACACCTACACTCAGTTTGGTGGGTTCAAGGTTGGACATGTCCTGGGCAGCCCACTTTCTCACACTTTTCAGATTGGACCCTAATTCAGCTTGCTGACATCAACCAAAGTTAGCTAAGTGCTGCTATGAAGATACAAAGGATGATTATAAGAGTCTTATAAGAACAAATTTTAAGCAGCCCTCCCAATGAGAGTGATGATAGAGAGGAGGGCCATCACTGGCCAAAATGGCTTAGAATTTTAGGATTTCACATGGAGGGCTACTTCCTTAATTTAAATTGGCCCCTCCCAAATATTTGTCCCTTTGAGACATATACAGGTGAAACTCGAAAAATTAGAATATTGTGCAAAAGTTCATTTATTTCAGTAATGCAACTTAAAAGGGGAAACTAATATATGAGATAGACTCATTACATGCAAAGCAAGATAGTTCAAGCTGTGATTTGTCATAATTGTGATGATTATGGCTTACAGCTCATGAAAACCCCAAATCCACAATCTCAGTAAATTAGAATATTGTGAAAAGGTGCAATATTCTAGGCTCAAAGTGTCCCACTCTAATCAGCTAATTAAGCCATAACACCTGCAAAGGGTTCCTGAGCCTTTAAATGGTCTCTCAGTCTGGTTCAGTAGGAATCACAATCATAGGGAAGACTGCTGACTTGACAGTTGTGCAGAAAACCATCATTGACACCCTCCATAAGGAGGGAAAGCCTCAAAAGGTAATTGCAAAAGAAGTTGGATGTTCCCAAAATGCTGTATCAAAGCACATTAATAGAAAGTTATGTGGAAGGGAAAAGTGTGGAAGAAAAAGGTGCACAAGCAGCAGGGATGACCGCAGCCTGGAGAGGATTGTCAGGAAAAGGCCATTCAAAAGTGTTGGGGACTTTCACAAGGAGTGGACTGAGGCTGGAGTCAGTGCATCAAGAGCTACCACACACAGATGGATCCTGGACATGGGTTTCAAATGTTGTATTCCTCTTGTCAAGCCGCTCCTGAACAACAAACAACGTCAGACGCGTCTTACCTGGGCTAAAGAAAAACAGACCTGGTCTGTTGCTCAGTGGTCCAAAATCCTCTTTTCTGATGAGAGCAACTTTTGCATCTCATTTGGGAACCAAGGACCCAGAGTCTGGAGGAAGAATGGAGAGGCACACACTGCAAGATGCTTGAAGTCCAGTGTGAAGTTTCCACAGTCTGTGTTGAGTTGGGGAGCCATGTCATCTGCTGGTGTTGGTCCACTGTGCTTCATTAAGTCCAGGGTCAACGCAGCCGTCTACGAGATTTTGGAGCACTTCATGCTTCCTTCCGCAGACGAGCTTTATGGGGATGCTGACTTCATTTTCCAGCAGGACCTGCCCACACTGCCAAAAGCACCAAAACCTGGTTCAATGACCGTGGGATTACTGTACTTGATTGGCCAGCAAACTCGCCTGACCTGAACCCCATAGAGAATCTATGGGGCATTGCCAAGAGAAAGATGAGAGACATGAGACCGAACAATGCAGAAGAGCTGAAGGCCGCTATTGAAGTATCCTGGTCTTTCATAACACCTCAGCAGTGCCACAGGCTGATAGCTTCCATGCCACGCTGCATTGAGGCAGTAATTGCTGCAAAAGGGGCCCAAACCAAGTACTGAGTACATATGCATGCTTATACTTTTCAGAGGTCCGCTATTGTTCTATGTACACTCCTTGTTTTATTGATTGCATGTAATATTCTAATTTACTGAGATTGTGGATTTGGGGTTTTCATGAGCTGTAAGCCATAATCATCACAATTATGACAAATCACAGCTTGAACTATCTTGCTTTGCATGTAATGAGTCTATCTCATATATTAGTTTCCCCTTTTAAGTTGCATTACTGAAATAAATGAACTTTTGCACAATATTCTAATTTTTCGAGTTTCACCTGTATGCACAAATCTGTCCTGCCGGAAAGTCCCTGTTACTTATTCATTTCTACTTAAATGGAGTAAAGTAAATGTTCTGCAATATTAGCAATGCTCTGCATAGTTTAAAAAACAGCTTTGGGATGGATAAGATGCCACTCCGTTGTATCCAGTCTTCTTAAATGTGGTTGGATTATCTTTGGTGGACAAAGATCTTCTACAAGATACAGTATGAAATTCACTGTTAATTTGTTTTTTTTAAAAAAGGATTAAACTGCTTTGGATTTTTGAAGTTATTTTGCATGGATGATTGTCAGATTTGCATGTATTCTTAAATCCATTCCACCTTGTTTCCACCTCTAGCTGCAAACTTTTATTGTTTTAAAAAAGATACTCAAAGACTGCATTAAGATACAAAATACATAGGACATATTTTATCCTAAACATTTTTATTAGGGTGATCCTTAAACATGAATTTTTGTATGCCATTTTGCATTCTCTTCCATATATTAATCAAGGAAACATAAATCCAATCAATCTACTTAACAATGTATCCTAAATGAATTATTGAAGTTCTACACTCATAATAGCATGAAACTTCTATCTGTGGAAGTATTCTCTCACTGTTTACTAAAGCAGGGAGCAACATCAGTTCTTATTTTTTTGCATTTTTCAGAGGCCTTTTTTTGGCTGCTGTCGATGGCAGAATATTATATAGAGCACCTAACAGTTGAGCAGAATGAAAATTTTGTCTGCAAGGGTTCACTCTTGCATTAAAATATCACGTTCTATTAGGACTAAAGTCACAACTTCAATATTGTATCCAAGAGTGTCAGTGATGTATTGATGCCCAGAAGGCCCAGAAGGCCCAGAACAATCTTCTTATAAATCTTCTCTCAAGGTTTGCTCACAGGTTTTAGTTACTTGGTCAGTGGGTTTCAAAGTTTCAATTTATTGATGTTGCTGCCAAAATAGATCCTCCTCTTCTCTCTATAAAACCCACTAGAATCAACCAGAAATTAAATATGTCTTAAAACCAGCATGAACTGCATAACACCACAATGTTAGTAATCTAGATATATTGGATTTCAGTTCCTATAGTTGCTCTCCTGCAGGCTTGTGGTTATTTAAAATAAACCATGGTTTATTATATTTGCTTTTGATATGTTGAGCTGCTTTGATATGTTGAACATTTGGAATCTTAACAAAAGTGTCAGGGAAGCCATCACCAAATGGTTCTCTTAGGAGCTGACTTCACAAATTCACTGTTGCAAACCCCAAAGCCTGCAATAAACTTCTCTGAGTGCATGAATCTTTTTCCTTGTGAATAACAAAGAGTTATTCAAAAAGATTTCTGGTAGTTGAAATCCATGTCAGTCTGAGGCATTTCCATCTATCTAAAAAATAATAATGAATCCCTAGTTTCCACAGGTCACTGCAGAAAAGTAGGAAATGTCTAGAGGCATGTGGACTAATCCTGATTTATCAAGAACCTAACTTCCTTATTCTGCAACCTGCATTGTGACCCTAATAATCTCCTAGTATTATTAATATTAAAGTTTTCTCTGTATTGTCTCTTGTAGTAATACATTCTGGATCTGTAAAGAGAAGGGCAGAATCAGCATGAAAGGCACTGATCAGTAGTGTAGTATGATAATATAGGCAAGGTGAAATCTATATCCCTATGCTGAGAGAATTCCCTTTTTCCACAAAGGCAAAGAAAATCTTTGCTGCCTGAAGCAACCTTGCAAAGAGAAGAGGCTGCCTCAGGGCTTAATGTAAAAAAAATCAATCAGTTTTATCCAGCTAATAGAAGCTATTGCTTTGCAGGGCAAAAGCCTTCTAGCAAGCATCTTTGGTGGATCAAGTCTGATTGAATGAGCTTGCATGGGCTTCCATGGTGTTTGTACATCTCTGAGAAGATGAAAGAATGATCTCTGGCAATATGTCAACAACCAAGATCTTTCCTACCAAGTCCTTTCTGTAATGGAAAAAAAGTTTTAGAACCAGATCAGAGCAGCGAACACGAGGCTCTTCTTGAACTGCTGCTGGGTTTTGTTGTCTCTCTTACCAATGAGAGGAATCTTTGCAGTTTTGTCATCCCTTGAAAGCATATTGCAGTAATGAACAGAGGCCCAAACAGAGGAGACTGTTTTTGGAAAATAAAGAGAGGAAGGAGTTAGACAGTCCCCCTCTCTTTCAACTTTACTTGGGAGGAAAAAGCCTTAGTAACAGTTTTTCTGCTGTTGATAACCTAGTGCTAGGTGACAATGGAATACCTGAGGGAGAGGACAGTGGGACCCAGGCCCTAGGAATTCTGCTTCAGTTCACAGCATAAGCAAATAGGTCAGGCAAAAATGTATCAAAAGAAGCTAACAGAATAGACAGTGCTCTGCAAAATGAAGGAAGGTCTAGCCATTTTTGTTCTTTTTTTAAAAAAAAGGCACAAAGAGACCATTTTTTGTTTTATGTCTCGAAATGCAATGACAGTGTAGCCTCCTAGTAAAAGTAGGAATCTCATTCAGAAATCCAAGCTGCTTAAGGTGGGGGGGGGAGGAACAGAGAAGAAAGTGAGTGAGAGGGTCTCAGGAATTTTTCCTTGGTATGAACAAGAAACTGGGGCAGCCTTGGTGCTGCATGGTGGAACTGCTCCTGATGCAGGTTTAAGGACTGAAAAGTGCCTTTCATGTCAAGAAACAGCATATCTATGCATTGGTAAAAGATGGACATACAGTCAAGGCTGTATGCTGACCTTCTTGATGAATGAGAGTAACAACATCTAGCAAGATACATCCTACAGTGTAACAGTTTGGTCCTTAGTTTTTATTGATGATGAGAGACATTGATGTTGTAATATTAATTTTAGCAGACTAGATGTATTTTGTGTGTGGGAAAGAGGTATGAAGCCCTGAGGCAAATTGCATTGTGCCAGTGGGTTGAGTGGATTCAGTATGGAGATACAATTGGATAAGGTAGGTTTTTATAATTTCATAGGGAGAGCAATCGGTCTTCCTTTTTCCCTGTAGTGCATTTTATTTAGAGAGCCATTTTGATATAGAGGTTAAGACATCAGGCTAGAAACCAGGAGATTGTGAGTTCTATTCCAATCTTAAACACAAACCTAGCTGAGTGACCTTGGGACAAGTCACTCTTTCTCAGCCCTGGGAAGAAGGCAACGTAAACCACTTCTGAAATGTTGCCAAAAAAACTGCAGGAATGAGCCCAGTCGTCAGAAGCCAAAAACTGACTCAAAAATGTGTATGTGTGCGCACGCACGCACATACACACAGAGAGAAAGAATTAGTATGACTTACCACGAAGAATGAGTGTGTGCAGTATCTTGATGGTATGAAGTAGCTCAAGAGGCTAGTCTTATTATAATGTTGAACCAGGCCACTATGATTTCTAAATCGTAATTTATAACTTAATGTGTTAGGCAAATGCGTCCAATTTAACAAACCATAGCTAAACAAACCACAGGTTAGTGAAACAAAGATGTAAAAACAATGTATATTAAAAATAGGAAATTCTCTTGCTTTATGCAAACAAAATTTGAAGCCAGTAGTTGCTGAGGAAGTAAACATAAATGGAGAGAAGCATTCTGTTGCAATGATAAAAGGCCTTTTAAAATGCAGGGGGAGGAAAATATTAACAAATGGAACTATAATTATTAGATGAAATCAAAAGGAGGGAGGGATTGCTCATTTTGTTATTTTAGTCTCTCTACATTTTTCTTAATTCTTATTTAATAGTCCACAAATGCAGGTAAGTCTGAGAAACACTTACATAGATTAAATCCATTTCCACAGAAGCATCACCCTGAGTTAGTGGGTAAATATCCAATACATATATCCTCTGGTTGGATGAGTTGTGATAATGACAGCAGCTCTTTACAAAAGTACGTTTGCATAATATTCTAAGTCAAAATATGTTGGACAGTATTGTGCAAATTTGGCTATTGCAGTTCATAAAGTAATTGTATGAATCAGCTGTGTGATTTATTCAATAAACCATGCTTAAAATATACCATGGTTTATGTATCAGAAAAGAGAGACATTATAGTAGAAAAAATAAAACTTTCAAGAATTCACCCCCAAATAATTTAAAGAGAGATGATTAAAATGTCTAATAAAGATACCATATTTGGGCAACAAAAATGAAAAGTAATTTTCAAAAGTACTTTTTAGTCCCTGCTGTCAGCTAGTAGTCGAGAATTTTGCAAGTACGCTACGGTAGCCCAATTCCAGGACTTATCAATTACCTTTTCCTTTTGAGATACAGTAGTTTTGTATTTAGCTAGATAAATTGTTACACTAGGACACAAGAAACCCAGATTCACTTGTAGTCATGGAAACTCACTAGGACTAGGTGATTCTCTCTTAGTCCACACAGGGCTGTTGTCCTCCTGAACATAAAACTGGAAGAAATGCTTTATACTAAGCCTAGCCCTAGGCCAGGGGTAGGCAACCTCGGCTCTTTTATGACTCATGGACTTCAACTCCCAGAATTCCTGTCAGCATATGCTGACTCAGGAATTCTGGGAGTTGAAGTCCATGAGTCATAAAAGAGCCGAGGTTGCCTACCCCTGCCCTAGGCGGAAAGGTGGGATATTAATGCAATAAATAAATATAATAATTGCCATTGGGGCCCTAAAAGTTCCTTTGGAAAAAGAACTTTTCAAAACCTGCCTGCATGTCACAGAAACCCAATAAACCGAGATTAAAACAAATACCTCCCCCCCACCACCCCGATTATTTACAAACCCCTCCTTTCCCCGGCGCATTTCATTCGGCCACACGCTCAGACGGGAAGGCGGGGCCTCCCGTGTTACCTCGTCACGTGGGGCGAGGTGGACGTTCTTCTGCTCCAATAGGGAGTGTCGCTTTCCCTGCTCACGTGAAAGGGGCTCCTGAAAGGGCCAAGGGCGCTGGAATCCGTTGAGAGTGGAGAGAAGAGCGAGCGGGTGGGCAAAGAGAGGCATAGCTGCTGCTGCCGCTACTGCTGCCGTTGTCGCCGCCGCCGCTCCAGCCCGTAGGAAGAGGCGAGCGGGGTGGTGGTGGTTGCAAGCCTTGGAAGCTCTCGGCACGGCGTGGGGGACAACTTCGAGCCAAGCCTGCTCGGCGACGGGCGCCAGGCGTCATGTCCATGGAGGACCCCTTCTTTGTGGTGAAAGGGTGGGTGGACAGCAAGGAGGAGAGGGCGGTGCGGTGGTGGAGGAAGAGGAGGCTTTGCCAGGGTGTGGGTGGTAGTCCCGGCCTACTCCAGCTTGCCTCTCCCCTGCGTCTTAGTCGAAGGAAGATCGGTCCTCTTCTTTGAAATTGGGCCAGTTTTACTTTGCACCCCTTTGGACGTGAAGCCATTGTCTTTATTTCTCGGAGGGTTTTCCTGTTCCCCTCCCTGCAGGATAATCTTCCTGCTGTGCTGGGTTTTTTTTTCTCTTCCATGTTACAGTGTACAGTGTGTCTGGCTAGTTGAAGAGGTAGGGGGAGTGTTGTAAAAATGGTCCATGCAGTTGTAAGGGGTCACTTCCTTTTCGGTGGATCGGCTCCCTAATACTGTAGAAGCAAACCTTGGGTCTGTCGAAGCCAACTTTCCATGCTATCTGGCAAACACCTTGATAAACGTTACAGGCACGAACTTGTCTGCAGCAATGGTAGCTAAAATCCTAAGGAGGGTGGTAGGTTGACTCTGTTTTCCTTGATCTATTAGTATGTGTTATGAAGCATGGAGATGTGTACAAGAACTGTTGACTACCTTAATGCAAGATTTAAACAATGAAGAGGAATGGGGGGGAATGGGTGAGTTCTCTCAGTTAAACTGGGTAATAGATGATCCAGGACATACCAAATTATTCAGTTTGATGTAGCAGTTTATTTTCCTAAAGTGGTTGGATGTATGCAAGAAAGTTTCAGTAAATATCTACTAGAGATAGTTAAATGACAGTGCTGTATCTGGAGACAATATTTCAGAATGCCACACTGTGGAATAGGGTGGTACCAGGGCTTCGTATGTCCTCTTACTCCCTGTTTTATACCACTCGGCCTTCTCCTTATAAGGTTGCCAAAAATCAAAGAATGATTTCCTGACCTTTTGATGTGTAATGCGTACAAATATAATTCAACTCCCAAAATGATTTAAGAGAATTAAAAACAAACGCTGCACCTCTTCCCAAATCTCCCAGGAAGAAAATCATGCTCCTGCCTCTGTATCATTCCAGTATGAGTCTTGTTCTCATCCAACAACATTGTTTGGCTTCATGTCAGCAGAAGGTTACTGATCATTGTGCTACAATATTGTCTTTAGGCCAGGTTTATGAGTTTTCCATTTGCACAGCAAGATACTTTTATATCCTGGTCACTTTCAATGGCATACACATAAGTATAAAACTTTAAAGCATATCTTTAAATATGCCTTAAAATGCTGTTATAGCTGAAGTATTCATACAAGCTTCTGAAAGAAAGAAAGATAGGTACATTCAGAATGCATTTAATAGAGTACAATATGTGAACATATGCGGATAGGAAAGAAGATTGCATATTGTTCAGTTTTAATCAACCTTTCAATTTTTTTTATTTTCCATAACTGTATTAAGCTTTCTTAACCTGATCCTGTCCAGATGTGTTGGACAGCAACCCTCACCATCCCCAGCCAACATCAGTGTGTTGGTTGGGAATAATAAACGTTATAATCTAACACTTCTGAAAGACATTAGGTTGAGGAAAAGCTAATAAAAAACTTATGTGCAAGAATATATTAAGAGAAGTAACAATAACATTTGGTAGCATGATCATCATGTGTCTTCTAAGCATCGCAATCTGTCCTCTTATGAACTGAAGCAGCTTTTGTGCTGAAATAGACTAGAGGATGTGCTTCACATATAGGCTGACATACAGCAAATTCTTTGAAATTAATGTTATAATGTAAATGTACAGTTAACATGTTTTTATTGCCTCTTCAAATTTAATTTAGCAAATGCTATTTTCTCTTTCCATATTTTGAAATGATATATTAATTTTCAATATAATTTTCCAGGTGAAAATTTGTATGGTGCAGTAAAATATACTAATTAGTTATTTGTTGCATGTTCAGTTGTCTTTTGCACAAGTTATAATTGGTTGTGGAATGCTATTATTGCCCCATACTAAATGCACTATCATTGTTACTAAAAGGTACTGTACTTTGTTTCCTTATTTCACATGCTGAATTCATTACAGTATGTGCATAACAGCCATAAGCTACTGTGTAAGTGGCATTCTGTGAATGTTTTCCTAATTTTGAATGAGTCCTTTTGGAACTAAAGGCTCTGTGTTATAAACAGAAGAAGCCTTTTTTCTAATTTGTTACCAAGGTCTCTAGTCAAAGACATAAAGGGGAGGGGGGAATGAGAAAAGTCTGTACTGTACTTTGTTGATGTGGGAAAAAAGACATCCTTTACTGTTGCTTTTTCCCCTTGCAACCAAGTTAATTGAAACTGATGAGAGTATTTGCTTTTATGTGTTCTCAGAATTACTTCCATAGGATTGAATTGATCTGACCAAGTTCTTTCTTGGCATTCCTGTACATTATGTCATTGTTTCTTAAGAAAGGACTTCCATGAGACCCTTCCAACACACTACTGATGACTGAAAAAGTATAAGACACATTTAACCTTTTAAAGTTGTTCAGTGAAATCTTATACAAAAAAGTTCAACAAAATCTTATACAATAAAATGAGTACTGGGAATTTTCACCATTAAAGTTTTACTTCTTTAGATAAGCCATCACTTAGATGAATGAAAATGAAACAGTTGCGGAATACGGCTGTATGTTTTTTGAAAGTTTTATCAGTTGTGAAATACTTCAAAACTTGTAAGATAGGCTCAGTTGAACAGTTTTCAATAAGTGAACATTTATTAATAGATATCATTAAATGCTGGAGCTAGATGAGATGACAAATTTGACTGCTTTCCTTAAAGGCAATAACCTGACAAAGTTGCTTGTTACTGGGAGACCACTATTAGATTTCATACAACGTGAAGAGAAAAATCATCTTTGGACTTTGGGGTTTGAGGATTAGATCTGATTTGATTACATGAATATTGTGTTTTTAAAAAATATGGTTATTATATTAAAATTAAGAGGATATAATATGAATATTGATCTTTTATGGTTTTTATTAATATTTAAGACAGTTTAAATATTGATTACGTTTAAATTACAGTTGTTGAATTGTATTATCTGTGTACTGAAGTATGTTGGAGGTCACTTTTGTTATATATATGATTTTTTTGTCACTTTTTAACCTGTACTGTTACTCTCCTCCCTTTTTAAAAAAAATTGTTATTTTGTATTTTAATGTTTGTTTTTTAAACTTAATAAAGATGTT
The DNA here is from genome assembly GCF_964194415.1 of Vipera berus. Taxonomy (NCBI): domain Eukaryota; kingdom Metazoa; phylum Chordata; class Lepidosauria; order Squamata; family Viperidae; genus Vipera; species Vipera berus. Next base: position 109,756,806 of record NC_138204.1, read on the forward strand.
TGTAAATAAAAAAGGACATGAATGGGTACAGCTAGAATGTCCTTTGAAGTGACCCTTTCCCTTTCTTTGCCCTTTCTGGAGAAGTGAGGAAATGGAATCTTTGTCCTCCTAAATCCAAATTTGGTGCTTCAGCTGCTGTGTTATGGAAAGTTAATAGTGTACAATCTGATTCAACTGCATAAAACACTGTGCACCATTTGAGTTTTCTGACACAAATTTGTCTAAAATTGGCCCTTATATTGAATTACTAACATGTCATATCAATCTTTATTACTTTCAGAGACCAGTATGATCAGCAACATGTTATCTGCAATCAGAAATATTCAGTGTGTTCCTTGGACTGCCATAGCCTAGTCTATCTGATATCAGTGCATTCCTAGTCCCTCCACCCCATCCTTTCCTTGCAAGAGATATTTAAATTACGGCTGATATGTTTTTAAAGCCACTTTAGAAACTTCAGTAGCATTATAGGAGTTTAAAAAGGGGAATGATAAATTCTTCAAATCATTTCCCTCCACCAAAAAGATCATGGGGATAATTCATACCTACTCAGCACTATACTTTGTGTAGTAGAGAGATAGAAGAGTAAAATATCAGTTCTGTCTGATTCTTAGTTATGATATAATTTCACCCTTCATACATAGGGAAAATATATACAAATTAAACTTAGAAATGTGCCATTATATAGATGAGCTACTGTAAGTCCCGTGTACATTATTATGTATATGAAAAATGGCTGTATGCATGCATTTCACGTTCAGACTGAAGGATCGGGGTTTTTTTATTGATTCACTAGTCTATAAAGTGAAGTTTTACTGGAGACATATAGTCTCATGTTATGATACTTAAAGTTTTTATGATGATACCTTCATCACTCATGAAGATTTTCCTCCTTTCACTTCCAGGGAAGTTCAGAAGGCAGTGAATACTGCTCAGGGGTTGTTCCAGAGATGGACAGAACTCCTACAAGATCCGTCAACAGCTACAAGAGAAGAAATTGACTGGACCACAAATGAGCTAAGGAACAACTTAAGGAGTATTGAGTGGGATCTTGAAGATTTAGATGAAACAATTAATATCCTTTTTGTTCTTGGTGTGAATAGTTAAATAAACTCACATAGTATCTACTCAAGCAACCAAATGGTTTTTCCATAAAATTATTCAACAAAATAATTACTAGTTCTCAACTAACTTATTTTGGAGCAGTTGTTGAACCCAGAAATATATAACTTCTGTCCTTTATAAAAGTATAAGACATGCACTCTATAAATTGATACCTTTGTACATTTACAAAGTATAAAGCTGTGTGTGTGTGTGTGTGTGTGTTGCTTTCCTTTTACACTGTAGTCACAAATGGAACATTATTAGAGGAAAATACTTTTAATAGTGTAACTCTAAGAAGCACTTAGTCAGCAAAAGACGTCAAAATTGAATTCTGTAGCATTGTTAATAATGGTTTTAGCCCAGGATCTCACAAAACAGAAAACAAAGCAAGTCATAAGAGCATAGCAGTTTTAAAAATGCTGATAGAATAGTTTTTCCTTGTGTACTAACACTTTTAATTTTTAAAGGTTTCATGAAAATATATAAGTAAAAATGCATTTGAAATGTAATCCCTTAACTGATTATTCTCAACGCATTGTTGAAGCAAATCCTCGGAAATTCAACCTTGATGCCACAGAACTAGGTGTGAGAAAAGCGTTCATCACAAGCACTCGGCAAGTGGTCAGGGTAAGACACTTGAGTTTCTTGAGGCAACACTATAATATAGCGCAAAAAAATTCTACCTATTTGTTACAGCATAAACAGTTTGATTCACATGAAATTAAACGGAAAATGAAGATATCTCACAAAATTGCTTCTTCATGAACAAAAACAGAATTGTGGTTGTGCAATGTAGTGTTTCTGAGGGCAGGTCATGAAAATAGCTTACAATATTTATCTCTGTTTTAATGAAACAGGATTTTTGTCATTTTCTACAATGACAATCCATCACTTCCCTCAACACTATAGGGCAGAAATCATGTAAATACAAAAAGCAAAATGCCTTTATATCAGATAGGGAACATTGGGTCTCTAGATTGTGCCATTACAGTAGTTCTCAAGATGCCTGCTTTAAGTATTTTTTTAAAAGTATTTTATTTCTGGGTTTCCATGTTTGTGGTGGTTTGCTCATTTGTCAGTCATTTCTAATTATGTCACAGTGAACATTATTTCTCCAAGATTGTCTTTAATAGTGATTGCTCCTTTGAGTTCTTGTAAACAGAAGGTATCAGTGATAATAACTAGCCAGCTTGCTTTTTGTCAACCTTTTTTTTTTAAATCTGGCTATGAGATCTTCAAGAAGCCATGTCAGGATTGAGAGATCACGAGAAATGCTAGCATTTTACTTTATTGTTGTAGGCCAGAATAACGGAATCTTAAAAGCCTGAGAGTGTTTCCCCTTTCTTCCCCTTGAATTAAAGAGAGTCAGGTGGGGGAGGGTTGAGTTCCTTTCCCTTGGTTCCTTGTTTTCCTGGCTAAGTTGTGTTTTAGTAACAGATACTGAATGTTGTAAACAACTGTTGTATGATACTGTAAATGGTCATAAGCGCAGGCCAGTTGCCATGTGCCCCAAATGCAATGACTTGATGTTGGCAGCTATTGGAACTGGGTCATAAGAGCTCTTTGGGGACTCTGTCATAACTTTGATCAGTCACTAAGCGACCAGTTATAAGTCAAGGACTACGTGTACTTATTGTATGTAATATTTTATCTGTATCTTTATCATGTTGTAAGATGTTGAACAGAATATTTCATTGATTTCTAAAGCTTTAGCATTAGAAATAATTTTTAGGGTTCATTTAACTTCACTGACCAGAATGTTTGGCTCTAGTTCCATGATCAAACCTTTAGACATATCAATTTTGAGATGCTTTTTGTGGAATTTTTCTGTACATTTGAATTACCTCTTTTCTATGAATTTTATCTTTTGTTTTTATTCTGTTTCCGGCTTTGTTTTGTGCACCAAGGCCAAATTCCCCCATTATTTCATATGTTATTTCATTTCCAACTTCAGCATTTTAGTCTCCTGTAGCTAATATGATGAGTCTTTTTGGTGCTTTTTTTATCAAGATGTTACCAGACATGTAGAACTGTTCCACTTATATTTTGTTTGCATCTGTAGCTGAAACATAAATTTAGAATTATAACACTGATTAGCTTGCCTTGGATTCAAATTGAGATTATTCTGTCACTTGGGAAGTTGTGTTTGGGTACTATGTTTCATATCTTTTTCTAATAACGATAGCTAAATTGACTACTCCTTCTGTTCTATGTTTTTCTTGTTCACCAAGAATTTGACACTGATGTGCACTGCATTCCAAGTTGCCAATTCCTACACTGTCAGTATTCAATCCTGACTTTGCTCTGCAATATCAAGTTTAGTTTGACTATAAACTTGGCAACATTCCATAAACCAGTGATATGCATATCTTTGCAGCATCAAACTTTTTTCCCCTCTTGCCATATCAGCAGTTTGGCATTCTTTCAGCTTTAATCCAGCCACATCATAAACACTGGGGCTGCTTGTACTTGTCCTCCACTGTTCCGCAGCCCTTGTGAAATAGTTTCCTAGCTGAAGGGCCCATCTTCCAATATCATGTTGACATTGTCCTGTTTGTGAATATCCATTTGGTTTTCTTGGCAAAATGCTGGTATTGCATCGGCATTTCCTTTTCCAGTGGATTATATGTAGTCTGATTCCTGAAATAAATGTGCAAATGAATATCTGCTTATTGACCCTGAATTAATACTTACAAGGTTTTTTGTTATTGGAACATTCCCAAAGAAAACAAAGCAAGAAAAAGACAATGTAGTTGGGTTTTATTTGTCACATAAATTATTTTACGGCAATTGAACTACGGTATCAGTCAATTATGCTAACTTATATTTATTTTTTAAAAAATAGGATATGAAGGATCAAATGTCAAATACTTCTGTTCAAGCGCTGGCTGAAAAGAAAAACAGGCAGGTAAGTACTGTTAACTGGATTACCTTGCAACTTGGATGCCAACTTTGTTACTTGTGACTGGAGTGTTGATATTAGGTGTTTAGTTGTAACATTAGCTACCCAATGAAAAGGGAAGGTTCCCTTAGTTCAGAAAGCATACTGGACTTGGTTCATGCTTTCCCCCTAGATTAATAGATGGGAGGGAATTATTGTTATGCTTACATTGATAATCCATCAAGGAGTGAATGTTGGGGCTGCTGAAGACAGAAACCATGAATTTCCAAATATAGACATAGCTTTGGTGGAAGATGAGTTTGTGTGGAGCAGCAGTACCTTTGTCTTGCTGTGGAGAACAGATGCTGGTAAGCCAATCAGTTCCCTGAGCCTCTCCTGGACATACTAAGAGCTCAAGACTGATTGGATTTCAAGTGAACAGACATCTATTTGTGTGCCCTTTAAAACTATATAAACAGAATATTATTCTTAAGTATTGCCTGTACATGTTAAACTGTGCAGACACAAGCTTTTCTAAAAATTAATAGTCAAAATCTTGCACGTTCATACTGTTCTGGGTCTGACATAGCTCTGAAACAGCAAAGTTAAGATGTAAACGTAGATTAAAACAAGCAGAGCTTTCTTCTTGGTCATTTGTCATTACTATAGTTCATCTTCTCTTTAACAACTTAGTTTCAAATTGGTTTGATTTTTTTCTGTTGCCACTGTTCCTTTTATAGAGGAAGAAGGAGATTGCTTCTTCACAACCTGCTTGAAAACTGAGCTATACCAGCAGCATTGAAAATAGAATCTTACTGAGTCTTTAAACCTCTGATTTTGGAAATGTGATGAAATCAGTCTGAGTCATAAGATTTATATGTTGTATTTGTCCATTTGCTTTACCATTCTTGCATGCCCCATATTCAAGTATACATTCTGGAGGTTTTAAATAAAAAAATACGATCAAAATAGCTAATAAACAGTTTAAAATAACAGAGTGGGTTATTTTGTTAACAGTGTTAATAGTCCATCCCCCTTAGTAGAGACTGAATGGAATACAGCAGTCAAACAACCCCCCCCCCCAGAATTGATAATGACTAAAAAGTCTCTGCATTTGCGGAGCGGCAGAGGTAGAGGACCTGGCTCACATCTTATTTGACTGTTGTCTGTATAAGAGGGTGAGAGACAGGTATCTTGGTCTATATACCAAACGAATGACCCGTTGGGATCCCCATATCAAAATAACTTACCTTATGTCCGGTCAGAACGTGCAAATAACATTTAACGTAGCACAGTATTTAAACAAAATGATCCGGTTAAGATCTGCATATGTGGGACTGATTGGGGTAGATTGCAAGGGCGACTCAGAAATATGTTATCATATTTTATCTATATCTTAAATTATTGTACATTATTACAATTTCATTTTAGATTGTATTTTATTACAATTTAATCTTAAATTGTATTTTATTTTAATTCCATTTTAAATTGTATTTTATCAAATTCCATTTTAAATTGTATTTTATCAAATTCCATTTTAAATTGTATTTTATCAAATTCCATTTTAAATTGTATTTTATCAAATTCCATTTTAAATTGTATTTTATCAAATTCCATTTTGGATTGCTTTTATCAATTTTTGGTGACGGTTTGTTGCTGGAAATTTGCACTTTGATATGGCCCAAGGGCTAATCAATAAAGTTGTTGTTGTTGTTGACTAAAAAGCGTCGGTAAACAAGAAAAGAGCACTCCTCACTGATATCCGATGGTGATAGCCCTGAGCCAAAATTTCTGTTAAACAATACTATTGTAATGGCTTTCTAAAAGAAAGCTAGTGAGCGCCTAATAAATCTTATCCGGAAAACGTTATTCAAAAGCAAAGGGGCTGCACAGAGAAACATTGCTTCTGTTTCTCCATTCTCTCCCTCCTCCCCGCCCAACTTCTTAGATGGGGAGAATGTTAAAAATCCCTTCTTGGGATGTGCGGATGGTATTCCTTGAAAGAGAGACTCCGGTAGATAGCAGAGAGGCATCTATGTTTTATGTTATGCTTCATGTTATTAAAAGAAGCACTTTGAATTGAACCAAGAAGTCAACTGAAAGTCAGTACACCTGTAGTAGGTATTACTCTCACATGTCAGTATGTGGGCCACCACCTTTTGCACCAGTTGCAGTTTACAAATAATATTTGGAAGCATCCCCATTAAAGCATGTTGCACTAGTCTAACCCAGAGGTGGTGAGAGCATGAGTTACTGGCACCAAGACATCTCACTCAAGGTTGGACTGCAACCAGAGCACCAGTCAAAGCTGAGCAAAGATCCCCTCGCCTTAGTCTCTTCCTGCGAATCCAGCAGTAGCTATGAATCCTGGAGAACCCTCAAATATAACATCTGCTGCTTCAAACGAGTGCCAGCCCATCTAGAATCTAATCTGGAGATGACAGAGATCCATGTGTTTTTGGACAAACAGCATCTATGTCTTGCAAGGGTTCAGTTTCAATAACATGCAGTAACTGACCTTGTATTTCCAATTCTTATGCAGGTGCTTCTGGGAGAAAGTAGAAGTTGGAGTTCCGGGGCGGATAAATACAGCCGCTTGGAACGAGAACTGCAGTCCGCAAATTCACACTTCATTGAAGATCAGCAAGCACAGCAGCAGGTAGTTTGGATCTGTCTGTCTGTGCAAAGATTCCAACTAGCCACTTACAGAGTGGGATCTAGATGAGGCTTTCACCCAGGAATCTCACAGACTCTTAAGATAATAGGTGAGATTCATATGCAACCTCAGGATACATTCACATTTGTATTTCAGATTGGGGGAGTCAGGAGGTGACAGTGAGCATCATGCCTTCAAGGTGATATGAGCATTTCTTTCCCAAAGAGTGTCTGGGAGTGGCCAGTTGTATATTTTCATTTTCAGATCTGGTCAGGCCTGTAAGGTGGGATTTTTTTCTTTAGGAAAAAATGTCCAGAGTGGGGAAGGATAACTTTTCAGTCATTTTTTATGGCAAGATGAACTTTTTCTTCAAGGTAGTCTCTGGATGCTCAAGAAGATAGAGCATTTTGCAGTCAGAAGCCAATTATCTTTTCAATGCATAATTTGAACTACATAACTCTTTCTTCTCTTCCTGTCCCCTTACCCACCTCCATGTTCTGTCTTCCAGTTAATCATTGATCAACAGGATGAACAGTTGGAGCTGGTCTCTGGAAGTATTGGAGTACTAAAGAATATGTCCCAACGCATTGGAGGGGAGTTGGATGAACAAGCTGTGTGAGTATTAAGCAAATTGAACCCCTGCTTGCATAATATAAATTTATTATTAGCAGCCTTCTTTGCAGCTAAATCCCACTACTGTATTGACTTCTTGAACAATATTATATTATTATTATTATTATTATTATTATTATTATTATTATTATTATTATTATTATTATTATTATTATTAATATGCCTTGGGTGCAATCCCAAAACAACTGGAGCACCACTTGAACACCACTGACATTGACAAATTCGCCATTAGTCAATTGCAAAAGGCAGCCTTACTAGGAACTGCTTCCATCCTGTGACGATATCTGTAATACCATCAAACATCCACATCTGCCTATCCCAGGTCCTTGGTAAGCACTCGATTGGTAGACATAAATGCCAAATCCAGTCTGAACATCTGGCTGACTGTGTGATGATCAGTAATAATAGAGTTGGAAGGGACCTTGGAGGTCTTCTAGTCCAACCCTCTGCTCAGGCATGAAACCCTATACCATTTCAGACAAATAGTTGTCCAGTGTCTTCTTAAAAACTTCCAGTGTTGGAGCATTCACCACTTCTGGATGCAGGTTGTTCCACTGATCTATTTTGTGTGTTTATGAAATGGAATTAGCAGCATGAGTCCTTATCTATACAAACCAAAATAAATAAATAAAAGCAAAGTCGTTCATCCTTAAAACACATTTTGGAATGAACAAATGGAACTCAAAGAAATATTCCTTCAGGGTGGTAGACATTGATAAAAAGTACCAATGCAGACAAAGGGGAAATTTACTAAATGAATCTGCCATTTAGAATGATAATATTTTTTATTTCTGTAGATAATTGCTTCTCACAAATACACTCAAGCAATCAGTTTGCTTGCTTCTTAAAGAGTTTCAGTAATTCATTATTGCCGTTCTCCCAATCCTGTCCAGTTAACTTTAAGCTTAAAAAAACAAGATTGCTGCTTTTCTATTACATCTGAAAAAATAATGTTTGAAAACAAACATGTATACTACTCCTCAGTTTGTATTTTTGTAATGTCAGTTATTTTCCAAATTAGACATTAAGTATATAAAGAATTTTTAGAAAATAAAAATAGTTATAGGATAGGAAGATGCCAGTATGAACTAAGAAATTATTTCTCATTTGAAATTATCCCTACCCTTGTTGCTCTTCTATTCATCAGGAAGACAAAATATTTTTGAACATACCTGCTGATTACTCCAATAGACAAGATAGGATTAGAACACTAATGAACAGACAGATGGCTGAAATGGGAAAGGGTTTCGTATCCTTACCATTACTAATACTGTTAGGAGATAATTACGTATGTCTTACGTAACTTATAGTTGGAATGTTTTGTAATAATTGATTTGGAAGGCTGTAGTATGAGAAAAATTATATATAAGTGAAAGATCATATGAACTTTGTGTGAGAGAGAGACAAAAGTTTGTAAAGCCGCCCTGAGTCTTCGGAGAAGGGCGGGATATAAATGGAATTAAAATAAATAAATAAAATAAATGAAGAAGGGAAAATTGTGGGGAAGGTAATGACTGAAAGAGAGAAAAGAGAAATGATAGCTACAATCGAGTCTCATGAGGAAGTAGACTCCAAGACTCTTCCAAATTATATCTACTTCTCTATTAGGTAACAACTTTTTGTAACACCTTGCCTAACTTTTCTTATGTCAGATTTCAACGCATAGGCCATTGCATCATAGGGATCTCAGGCTTCTAATATTCAGTTCACGTTTATGCCGTTATATCAGTAAGGAACACAGGAGCAGTGTTAGGCGATGCTATAAAATGCTAGTGAAGAAACAACATTCGTCCAGAACATAATCAATGCACTGTTCCTATGCTTGCAGCATGTTGGATGATTTCTCTCATGAGGTGGACAGCACCCAGACTCGACTAGATAATGTTATGAAGAAACTTGCAAAAGCATCCCATATGACTAGTGGTAAGTAGCCTGAAATCTAACAAAAAATGAATAAAATGTCAATTTTTCCATCATGCAAGGCAAGACCGTTTTCAGCAGCTGCAGCCTCTACATCAATAGGATGTCTCAAACCATTGTTTCAGACCTGCAAAGTCTGTACTGTTTGAGAAAATAAAAGTGCAATCTTCAAGTCAGAAGGTAGAAAATTAAAATAATAAAAGAGAGATTAATTTGGCACCTGACACTTTTGCAAAGCATGGAAGACGTATGTGCTTCACACCACAAGAGTCATAGGTTTAGGCGGTCCAAGCCTTGCCTACTGGCTTTAGATTTTTTTTCTTGATGTCCATTATACGTTTTTAGGTTTTATTGATAATGCTTTTATTGTTTTTGATGTGTTGACAGCTGCCCAGTGGATCTATGAGATGGGTGGCCATATAAAATGATGTCATAAACAAAGAGCAATTAATAAAAAAATTCTGCTAAAAAGTAATATGCTGCCATTGATTCAGGGGATTGATATATCAAGGAGTGAGTTGTTTGTGGTGCATACCGTATTGATTGACGTGTCCCAATGTGTAAGTGGGTTGTTTTGCAGAATGTCTCTCTTAACACACCATGTTTTTTCTTATTGCTGTCTCCCCCTCCCCCCAGTTCTAACTTAACTCTAGCATTGTTCTCGGTGAAAAGAGCTAGCATCTCTGGAAAGTATACAACTAATTTCTCTTCCTCTTGATTTTGTTTCTACCGGCAGATCGAAGACAGTGGTGTGCGATTATCATCCTCCTTGTTATCCTTGTGGTAGTGCTTATTCTGTTTTTTGTGCTGTGATAGTTTGGGGCTCGGATTCTTTTATGGGCTCCTTTTATGCGGACATCTTAGCACTGTTCCTGTACGCCAGAGAAAACTCTTACAGAAAGCGCCCTAGGAGAGTTTGATACTGTGTTCTGCTGTGGATGGCTATCAGTGACATAACTCTGTCCTCATGGTTCTTCTTCTCATGATCCTCCTTATCTCGCTCAAGGAAGAAATGGAGCATTCACACACACAAATACTAGTTACCCTGGAAGTGGTTTCCCTGGGCTGTAACCTTGGACTCTACAAATGCTCTGCTGTGGGACAGGTGGTTTAGACTGGAAGAAACCCCCGTGTGATCATTCCCATCATGTCGCAGACCCACCAGAGGCCTTTTGTCTGCTTGTCATAACAGGACTCTTGCCAGTGTTAAACAAACATAGATATAGGTGTCGACTCACAAGCAGATCGTGCAGAAATTATTCCATCGTCCCCTACAAGATTCCTTTCCCAGGCCTTTTACACAGCCGAGCCTGCCAAATGATCATGGATCTTTAAAGGAGGAAAAGCCACTGATACTGTGAATATTTGTTTTCCTCCAGAGCAGAACTGTGCACTTGGAAATGTCAAGGGTACGTAGTTCGTACCCACTGTTGTAATGCTAACTAATGTTAAATAGAACAATAGAATGTTACACAGAGAAAGCTGCAGACCTAAATCGAAACTAGAGTCAGTCTCAGTACTCCTGAAAATAGAAGAAATGGCAAATAGAGTCCTAGCAAGTCTGGGCATTGGGCTGGAATTCAGTTTTGCTTCAGGGAGGCCGACTGGCCCTAGCAGGCTAATACAGGCCGTAAGTAAAATGTGTGCATGTTTGTGTTGTACATCAGACAGCTGTGGTGACTCTACTTTTCAGACCTGTAATCTCAGTTTTACTGCAGTGTAGAAGACAAAAGTCAGTAGGCATACTGTGGTTGCTAAAAATCTTGTGTTTTTGTGGCTTTGATTATCTGAAAAGAGAAGCTTATATTTGAGTTCTGCTAATTTAAATGCTGCTGGATAGATGTCAAGATTTAAATGCAGGAATGGGGGGGGGAAATGGCAAGCTGCATCTTCCTTCTGTCTTGTGTTTACATCTTGGGGAGAATACATACTCCTCTAGATGCACAAGCGCACAAGGAAACAAAATTGCACCACTCCTTTATTGTTTTCAGAACTTAAAAGTGTGTAGCAAAATTCACTCCAAAAGAATATGGAAGTATTCCCGTTCTTTTATGATAAAATAATGTTGCCATTATTTTACCATTTTGATAGTTTGGTGGAATTAACTGCAGATTAATAATTAGATGGGATCGTGGTTTCTCCTGGATCTTACCTTTGGACATTTCCCCACTATGGCCTGTTAACAGAGAAAGCTCCATTTCCCTTGATTCTGTCATAAGGTGGTTTACTTGAACTCTACAAGATCATCACTTTCTTTCTAAAATGTATCTGATATGAAATTTTGGGATGTCCTGTCCAGACATCATGATAACAAGAAAGGGAATATTTTGGAAGGTAATGTGTATTTCTTTGCTAACTTTTAAAGTGTGTAAGCTTGCCCTGCTGCTCTTTGTGGTTCCCTTAATGCTTATTCTGCTGGGAGTAAGAGATTTTGGATTTCCACCAAAGTTCCTTTAAGCATTAATATGTCTCATTTGGACTCCTTTTCCATTAGGAAACCCCATGCTAAAAGTTGTCAAGGCCCAGCACAATGGTTGATGTCAAAAGCTGAGCTTCATTTGCACCCAGTTCCCTACCACCAATGAGATTCAAATATTGCATCTGTAATATCTTAATTATCTGAAGATTTTTATCTGAGCACATAGAGCCTGTAGGTTCTTGTTTTTCTGCTCTGATCTATTGTTGTGTTAGGCTAATTAGGAAGGAGCATTTGTATGAAGTTTTGCTGATTACATTTCTAACACAATGTCAGTACTGCAATTGCTAAACTGACTTTGGGTGGAGATACATAGATTGAAAACATGTTTCTTCCAGCATTTGAGTGGGAGAGGCTTCTGATCTCCCTATTTAATTCCCCAATATGAAAGCCTGGTTTCTTCAAATCGTGATGAGTGTTGGTCTTCTTGAACAACTGGGAGCGTTGTAGGCCCAGTTTTCAATTTCTTATTGGCCTGCTGTTCAGAAGCATGTGAAGAAGCTCAGTATCTGTGAGGTCTAGTTAATGTCCATATTCTAATGAGTTAATCAGAAGTTGATTGAGGCAAATCTCAGAGTAGCTGCCTAATCTTCTCTGCTCCCAAAAATGATCAGTAAGAGCAACAAAGGAGTATTCTGAGCAGAGTTTAAATAGTTGTTTCTCAACTTTATTATCAGTTTTAATATATGTGGATTTCAGTTCTCAGAATTCAAGTTGGTTGGGGAGTTCTGGGAGTTGAAGTCCATATATTTTGAGATTGCTAAAGTTGAAAAACATTGGTTTAATCCTAGCCAAATGGGATAGCATTTATAGCTTGAAAAAAAAGAGATATTTTGAAAGCCAATCGAGACACGTCTATGCATATTTCTCTGTTAATAGGGAAATAAAATCACAAGAGTATCTGTGATACTGTTCAGTGCTCTGTGTGCTCCAGAATCTTTTGCAGCATGTTGAAAGAATATACCATATCCAAATTAAGTGAGGGCAACAAGTGAAACACTGCCAGCTAAGAATCATATGGATTCTTGCAGGATCAAAAGAGCACCCCTACTGTCAGACTTCCCTAGCAGCCATAGAGAGTTTTTTTTCGTTTAAGGAAGCTCTTTTGGGAGGGCTTCCTAAAGAGAGGAAGTCTGGGATTTTATTTATTTGCCATAATTTCCCCTTCACTCACGTAATTTTAATTCTTCACACTCAACTGCCCATGTGTTGCAGTAAATCTGTCTGGAAAATAATGCTTTGAAACATGATCTCTTGAATGTTTTGTAGGGGTTGAGTTTAAAATCCAAGAGTGCTTTCTTAACCATTACTTAAAGGTATAAAGCTAGTCCTCAGCTTATGGCCACAATTGGGACCAGAATTTTGGTTGTAAGCCATTGCGACCAGAAGTCAACGCACTACTGACTGACCTGACTTTTTCCCCAATGGAAAAATGCCAGAAACTGGCAAAAAAACCATTGCAAATTGAGGTCACATGACTAGAGGATGCTGCAACTGGTGGCAAATGTGAACCGGTTGCCATGTGCCCTAAATGTGGTCATGGGACTGCAGGGAGGCATTGCAACATTTCATGATGGCTGGAAATGCTTCACAAGTTGTAAAACATCCTTTCCGAGGCCATTGTAACTGAGTGGTCGTTACATGACCAGCCATAACTCGAGGACTATCTGTATGTTACAACTTTTAGTCAGTATAAGAATTGAACCTAGTTCAAAACTTGTGTTTTTTAACATTCTGCAGCATGTGTCACCAGAATATTTTAATGCTTTTTTTAAAAAAAACAACACGTTTTTTGTAACGCTTAAGCTCTTAATATTTTCAGGGGAGTGCTGACACTCCATCATTGTGTGAATTATGTGGGTTTTGACTTGAAGTCTTGCTTGTACTTAATCTCTCTTCTGCCCTACTCCCTTACCCTTCTCTAAAGATGGAAACCATTGAGCTAACAAAAGTCTCTCTGAATGTCCTCCTTTGAATGGCTACCTTTTCAGTACTGCCATAACAAAGGATATCTTTGTGTATCTGGACAATTCTGGCTGCGGCTGCTACTTCAGAACAAGCTGGGTTTTTGTTTTGAACTAAATTCCATGAAACGACTGTTTTGAGACGCGAGACTAGAAGTGCTGCCTTGAGAAACAAAAAGAAGCATCTTCACGCCGTGCCACCTCCACAGGAGGACAAAGCTTCATGGCTCCAGGTGCTTCCAGGCAGAGGATGCAAACTGATCATCCAGTCTAAAATATGACAGCCTACATGGACCCACTCCGAAGAAAACGATTGTTTCAATGTTCTATGTTTGGAATTGAACAATGGATTCTACAGGAAAAAACAACAACATGCTTTAGAAACAAATACTCGTGTCCAGGTTGTGTGCCGGGTCATTTAAATATAACTTGCAGAAAGCACTACTAAACTGGGAGAATGACATCATTCCAGGCTTGGAGTGTGCTGGCCTCTTTCACATCAACTCCCTAGTGACAGATTTTGCAGGATTTTTACTCCAGGAGTGATTATATGATTCAGCCCCTTTTGCTGCAGAGATGTGCCAGATTATTTGCAAAGGTAGCTGACATCTTCATACCTGCTGAAGGATCCGCTAGGGAAATGCCTTTTTCCATTAAAAATGAGGCGTACGCGTGGCCTCTAACTCTGAAATGGTGACTGTTGGTAACTTAAAACATGTGAGTCCTTAGAGTTATGTCAGGCAATAGAACATAGGGACAAGCAGGAACATCCCAACAGCTTAATAAAAGTATGTTCGTGCAGATTTCTCCGAAATGTTAAGGCATGGTTGGTGTATTAACATGCATTAAGCAATCACTGGATGGATAGTTGCTTATTTATACCATAGTTTTCCACCCTCCCCTTCCCCTTTCTCTCATCATTCATTTAGAACAGCACTATTGTTTCATTTACTTTATATATCAAAAGACTCTAAGAGCAGTAGTAGACGGCAGCTGTTCATTCTTGAGTGAGGCCTTTTATGTTATATTCTTGATTATAACAGAAGGAGCATGTTCCCAGTGCCATTGGGCTGAATTGTGACTGAGAGGTTCTCTTGCAAGATGAGAGCTGCTTAAACATTTTTACTGCTCTCCTACTCTGGCTTAAATTGGTGATTATGGTGGCCTATTCATTACTGCCTTTGAAGATCCCACAGAGGAGAGCAGAGTTACCTTCTCATTCAATTGGATTCAAGAAAATGTGACCAGGTGCCAGGAGCAGCTATAGAAGTGGGGGTGTCTTTTCTCTCATTTGCCATGTTCTAGGTGTCTCCCCACCTAGCTGGATAGAAAATGTCAATAGAGCAGAGAAAAGTTCTTATGAAATTTTCAAGACGTTGACAAGTGTGATTCCTTCAGCTTGCCGTATGGGAAATAGAAATGCTACACCTGGCAAAGTTGCCTTAAGAGCTGGTGTAGCATAGCAGGTAAGGGTTTGAAATATCAGTTTGTGCAATCCTGTAAGGGTTGCAAGCTGCTCCTAAAAGTAAAAGTCAAGATTGAGCTTTGGTTCCTTCACGGAGATAATCATTTACGACTGACTTCTTCCAGATGTTTTGCAACTATTCAGATTGTTGTGCAACCCTAGAATTTCTTTCCATTCAAGTATTAAGCTTTTCCTTGGCAGGGGGAGAGGGGTCAAGTGTGGCTAGATACTACTACATATATAAGATGCTGTCAGGAAAAGAAATTGCTTCTTTCTTTTATATATGTACACCTGACATAAAAATCAAGAGTTCAGTGGGACTTCAAAGTTATCTAAATTGACCTCATCCTTAGAGCAAGGATGTAATGTGTCCAATAAATGAGACAGTTCAAACAAAATAATATAACAAATGGCTGTTCAGGCTCTGAATACCTCCAGTGAATGACATAATACCACTTCCTTGGGCAGTCTATTCTCCTGATTGGTTACTCAGTGCCAGGAAATTCTTCCTAGTTATCTAATCTGAATCCTCTGTTCTACCTACCACATTAGGTTTTACCCTCCCTACTGGAGTGTTCGGAGAATAACTCTCCTACTTCTATATCATAACCATTTATATAACTCTTAATACTGCTTTTGCATCTCTTCTGCAGCTCCTTTATTATTTGGGATTTGGTTTTAGCTCCTTCACTATCTTCACGGCCTTCCTCTAAACTTGCTCTAATTTATCCATGTTCTTTTACACTGCAGTGCCCAGACCTGGACTTAGTATTCCAAATTGGGCCTGGTCAAAGAGGAAAAGAAAGAGAGATGTGACTTGAATCCTGTGTTTCTGTTAATACAGGTAGTCTTTGACTTACGATTGGGACTGGAATTTCTCGCAGGTCTCCTGGACTTCTCAAAGATGATAGTTAGCTGTCCTCAGATCTCCTATACTACTTTCTTGATGAACTCAGATGGAAGGTGGGTCAGCTTCATCTGGTCCTGGAAACCCAAATTAATTTAAATTAGTAAAATATTCTTTTTTTCATGTATTCAAAATTGAAGCTCTTTTCTTTCACAAGACATGTACACTGATGGCCTGTTGGAATTTTGTTTCCTGAGAGAAACAGCAAGTTAAGATTTTCTGCTTTTTCACCACTCATTTCCAGTTCATCCCATTTACCTTACAAAAACCCTATAACCTTAATCCCTTTTGTTTCTGAGTATCTGAAAATGTTGCTTTGTCGGTGGCGTTTCTTACAAGCTTAGCTTAGATTCAATTTTAGCTTTTCTGACATAGTCCCTGTAGTTTGTTTTTGTTGTCTGTTTTTGCAATTGCCTTATATCCCCCTTGGGTTACATGTCCCTTTTTTCTTTTAGCATGTTAGAAAACTTATGTGACCTCACTGGTCACTTTTCCTTCTGGTAAGAACTGTGCATGATTGCATTTTCCATAGCTTATTTTTCAGGATTTCCCATCTTCCCTGAACACTTCTCTTTCAGGATCTCCAGCCATTGAATCTGACCCACCTTCCATCTGATTTCATTAAAATCTGCTTTTCTGAAATCCAATACACAAAGTGTTTCCCTTGTATTTATGAAACTCAATGAAACATTCTTCCAAAGTTTCATTAACTTTCACTTTCCTCCCTGTTGGTTACATGCATAAAGACATACATTTATTTATTTTTGATGCCATCCAACTCCATCCAACTCTGTTCTTTCCTTGTTTTGACAATGAGGAGGTGGCCAAAAAAGGATAGACACAGATCTCCAGCAGATATCAAGTCCACCAGAAATCTATCATCCTTATTGTGTGCCTCTTTGAAAATGTGATCATCTGGCTCAGAAAAGCTTCATCCATATTTTCTATCTGGATAGTTTACAATAAGCTTTTTTATAATTTTTACAACCCACCTCAGTCCAAAGACTGGGTGGATTACAATAGAGTAAAACAATGAAACGTACATATATAACCAACCCGTTTATATATGGGTTGGTACAAAATGAACACCATTAAATCATTGAAGGCTCAAAAAAGAGAATTTTGGCATGGCAGTGCTTGAACTAGCCAGTTGGCACGCTATTTAAAGCTTTTTAAGTTGTAGTCAGTCCTTTTGAGGGGGAGGGGAAGCTGATTGGTAATCAATGCAGTAACTTCAAAAGGAGCAAAGTTGCCAGCAATCTCGCCACTGTTCTGGACCAATCAAAGTACATTGAAAAGTTGTTGCACAGTACACTTTTTTTTACTGAGCCTGTTCCTTTTGAATAAGCTGTCTTTTCCCAGACTCTTCCAATCGTGGCATCCCACCAAGTTTCATCATTCCCTGCTGGCTTCACATTTGTAGTTTCCTGCCAATTTCTAAGTCTCCCACTCCAGTCTTGCACTTTTTCCTTTCTCTCCTGTGGTTGTTGGCCATGGATTTAACAGTATAGTAGGTTCTGGGCTGCTGCCATCCTCTTCCATTTGCTGCTCTTTAACACCCTTAATGATGAGCACCATGTGGTGCCTATTGAAAACATCCTTGTCAGTCTATGAGATACAACCTTGTTGAAAGTCCGTCATCTAATAGCCCCATCTATAATCATGGAACCCAAACCCTTCTCAGCTGCACTACCTACTGTATGTAGCCAGTTGTTCACATCCAAGATCCTGGTTTTTTTTCTCAACTGGAAGAATTCACCAAGACACTTATCTGCTCCCAATCTTCTTAATGCCCATAAAATCATAGCCTATGGAAATTGATACAAGACCTCTTCTGGCAGTGTTGTTTATCCCCCCCAAGAATCATAAAGAGATAGTTGAAGAGTTTCACCAGCCTATTGCATCATGAATACAGGCATATTGGAAGACAATACCCATCAGCCTGAGCTATCTTCAATTCCTTTTAAAGGAGAAGACGTTAGTTAAAATTTGGAGACTAAAATCTTTCCCTTCTTCCCTTGCACATAAAAGAACTTCAAATTCATTAATGTTTTTGTAACAGTATTATGATCTCCCCCTGCATATCTTTGCTGGGAGCATTGTAGATCAGGGCTTTTCAACCTTTTCACCCATTGTACCACTTTTAGGATATGTCAACATCCAAGTACCACCAGTTGTCTAGCAAGGTGTCAAAAACTTGATGACCAAAAAAAAAGGAAAAAAATGATAAAGTACAGGTAGTCCTCAACTTAGAACAGTTCGCTTAGTGACTATTCAAAGTTACAATGGCACTGAAAAAAGTGCCCCCCAAGCCACAGCCGAGCAAGACATCTGCCTGCCTGTCCAGCAGCGCTCTTCCTCCTGTCTGAGGTTTTCATTGTTGTAAGCATTTCTGTTGAGGATTGGCAGTGGGGGTGGGGTGTGTTTGGTTTTTATTCCCCCCCCCCCGTCTGCTGGATGGTTGCAGCAGGTTTTGGTCACTTCACATGACCCTGGGACACTGTGACCGTCATATATATGAATCAGTTGTCAAGCATCTGAATTTAAATCACAAGACCCTGGAGATGCTGCAACATTCCAGCTGATCGGCGCTTCTGGGCTCAGCAGAAGTGCCAGGATCAGCGCTGAGCTCTAGCTGGAGCCTGGCGCTGATCCTGGCGCTTCCACTGAGCCCTGACAGCCCTGCAGCTCCAGCCATCTCTCGCTCAGGCTTGTGTGGTGCTGCCACCGGTTCAGCTCATTCCCCTCCCCCGCTACCACTTTCCTAGGATGGTTGTGTACCACCTGCTAGTGCCAATGTACCACAGGTGGTACCCGTACCACTGGTTGAAAAGCCCTGTTGTAGATCATACTGTTGTATTTATCCATTATATGGCAAGCTAATTAAGTATGCTGATTAAGGTTGTGATGGTGCAACTTATGTGTTGGCTTGCATATGTTTGTTTTAATTTGCTTTACTACTGGGAATACTGTTGTTCTTTTAATTGGTACTTAAGGTTCACCCAAAAGAACTTGAGAGGACCCTTCCATTTGTCCACTTTGCATTCTAAATCTCTTAACAGTGAATTCAAACATGGCAGAAGAAACATTCACAGAGTTAAACTGTAGCCAACATTTCTAGTGGGAAAATCTGGGTGAGAGATATAAACACAGCCTTGTTATCTTTGGTGAAGACAGAGAACTGCAGCATAGGTGAACACATCCTGACATGAAGGCAAAGAAGCTGCTCCCTAAATAGCACAATTTTTAATGTGTAATGTGTATCCATATACTTGTCAGAAATCCCATTCCAAAAGCCAGGCCAACATTTAAAAAGCATTACCGATTAAAATTGATTTCCTGAAAAATAAAGTACCCCATTATTACAATTGATATCTGCACATTTTCTCCATCTGATATGCACAAACTTTTGTAATATGCATGACAGAAATATGGAGAGGAACTGGGCAGCTGCCCTGCGAAGGGAATATAAAATGGGGAGTAAACGTGAATGGAGGTGAGAAAAGGATAACTGAATTGCGGGGTGGGGGGGAGGAAGGGTTGTATTTGTATCTTCTAGAAAGGTTTAACATTCAATAGACAAATAGCACTTATCAAGCCATAGTCAACCACCCAAAGTTCCCAGGCTTTTTGGAAGCAGAGTCTGCATTCATTTGGCCTTCCCACCCATTTGTCATTTTTCCTCAGCTAAGAGTCTCTACCCTCACCATTCATGAGTAATTGTTTTCATTGTTCATTTGTGTTGCTTTGGTGTTTGGATTTTTAGAGGAGGTGTATTCCTCTAAAAAGAGCAATGACAAAAAGTTAAAGAACCACTTCCCTAAATGGACCAATCTGGCCTTTGTGCCTGTTCACCACCATCATCCATGGATCTGAACATTGTAAATAATTTCATTTACATATCCACTCTCTAAGCAAACATACAACAAAAAGGTACTTACTAAACTTATCTAAGTAGCAAAAAATTAAACCCCATCTGGGTGCAACATGCAGGGCAACAGGTGACCTTGACTTATCTCAGAGAAACCTAAGCAGCATTAAACTGGGTTCCCACTTTGATGCAACACCACCACAGATTCCAGTCTGTAAACTAGATTGATGGCAGTGGCAATCTGATTCCAATTGTGAAGAAACCTGTGTGACTACAAGTGAAGGGCTCTAGAATGTGTGGGGAAACCAAAACGAGTCTATTGCTTTGCGACTGGATTGGGTCATAGGTCAGAAGACAAAAATCCCTTTGCTCACATCTCCCACAGAAAGATGACAGTCGGGTGCTTTGCAAATCAGCTAAGTGAGCGGAACATTGCTTGGGCTGCTGAATTGTTTCCATAATGCAAATGATGTGGCAGGGACCTGTGGAGAAATCTCAAGGAGGAAGCCCACCCAGAAACAAAAGCCATTGTAAAAAGAGCAACATTAGAATGATTGTTATGGGGAGAGCAGGGGGCGGGGTAGAGGGCAGTCTTTGTGGAGAGGAAGAAATACTGGGGCATAAGACATTTGACACTTTTCTTCTGATTACAGTGTTACAAAACTAATGGGGGAAAACATGTCTCAAAAGAACCTCAACCACTCATTTTGCAGTTATTCTTATTTTTTTATGCCTCACATCTCTAGGTCCACTGAACATAGGAGCAGGCTGTGCAAAGCATCTGAAGAAAGTACTTCACAAAAATGCTAGGAGAACAGTGTTTCTCATTGCAATAAAACAGACCAGTTCACATGTCTGGGACTGCCAGCAAAGCACTTGTGGATAACCAGAATTGTCTTCAAAATAGCCAAGCAAGCTTTCAAAACGACAGGGCTGCTTTACTGATTCAAGGAGAACTGCTTCTCCTTTTTTTTTTGTAAATATTTTATTAGAATTTTTTAACATAACATAAATCATTATAAAACAGAAGGTTGTCTGGGTAACATTTATAAGACAGTCCTTAACAATTAATTTCTATAATCTATATTCCATATGTTAAGTTCATTTGATTTTCCCTTTCCCCAACGTATCTTTCTTTGCAAAACATTAGATTAAGACAATTTTATTTGCTTAACAACAGTTAAATATATAATTTCAATAATCCTGTGTATCGTTTTAGTTGCTTTATCATAAATCCTGTCACCATGTTTATTTCAGCTTATTTCTCCCCCCAAATTCTAAATCTTTTTACAAGTGACAATCTTTTTAACACTTAACTATATTTACATTGGTGGATTTCATTCTGTTTTTTCCATACAAACCCTCTCATGCTTTTATATTTCCCAATCAATAAGTAAAAAAGTAAAAAGAAACAAACAAAAAAAGAGCAGCTTATTTCTCCCTCCAAATTCTAAATGTTCTTACAAATAATCATTTCAACATTCAACTATATTTACATTAGTGGATTTAGTTCTGTTTTTTCTATATAAACCCTCTTATGCTTTTATATTTCTTAATAAGCAAAACAACAAAAGTAGAGAGAAGGAAGAGAAACAAAAAAGAGGAGAAAAAAAGACGAATACTAGACTACAAAAAATAACATGAAAATATGTATTTCTCCTAATTTAATATATATTTATTCCCTCAATTTCTCATTCTTTTTAACCATAGCTAAGATTGTATTTAATCTATTTAAACTTTGAACATTCCATTCAATAGTTCTAATCATCTAATCCTTTAAATCTCATTCAAACACATTTTTATATTTTCCTTATCACATTTAAATAGCTAAAACATTTGCTTTTGTTTAAATCATTTCAGCTTAGAATAGAAAAAAACCCAATTATATTAAGAGGAAGAAAAAAAAGAAAAAATTTCCCACTAAGAGTAGTACATTTCAAAATTTTCCCATTTCTTAGCCATATTCAAACAAATGTTTCTTTTTGAAGTATTCTTTCCGATATGCTCCATCTCTTTCCTGAAGTTTCATTTTAATCTTTTTTCTCTGGTCGTTGTCTTTCTTAATATGTTTTGCTGCATCATTTGTTTCCCTGAAGGGATTTTTTTCTCATTCTTTTCCTTATCTTCAAAGTTGTTTAAACGTATTGAAATATTTCCCATTTGGATTAAATCATAATTTTTTATTTTATATGATTCCATCTTCAAGTCTCTATCTCAAAATTATATTTAATCATCTCTGCTATATTTTCCTGAGAAAGTTCTTGAAGTGAAATTAAGTTGAAAATAAGTTGATTCATGCTCTCAAGGTTCTTCTGCATTTCCTTGTAGTTTAAGGTCATTGTCCTTTGAAATTTTTGCTGCTTATCATATGCTTCCTTTTGTGAAATGAGCGTTTTATAAGGTTCCTTCTTTAAGTCTCTATCTTCAGAATTTTGTTCAGTCATCTCTATTTTCCTGAGAAATTTCTTCGAGTGAAATTAAGTTGAAAATGAGTTGATTCATACTCTCAAAGTTTTTCTGGATTTCTATGTGGTTTAAAGTCATTGTCCTTTGAAATTGTTGTCGCTCATCACATGTTTCCTTTTGTAAAGTATTCATTGCTTCAGCTGTGTTATCTCCATTTTGTTTAAACAGGTGCATTTTCTAAAAGCTTAATAGTTCAAAGGGGGGGGGAAAGAAAAGAAAAAAAATCCATCCACCAGCAGGTGTCAGTATTTGTTCATTTTTCATGTCTTTCTAGTTGTTTTCTTTCTCTAAAGGGTAAATTTCACCACCCAACTGAAAGAGGAAGCGAAGTCCCCCTCCCCCTTTCCTTCAGAGATCTTTTATTTTGGGGATTTTCTTCTTCAGGAAAGTAGGTAGGATAGAGAAAATCAGTATTCTTACCCAGATTCAAGCATGCTGTTTATTATTCACTTAGTTTAATCGCTTATGGCTTCCGTTGCTTCAGCTATGGCTGGACATGGCGTTAGCCAGCCTTTTCTTCCATTGGTTTCTGGGAGGCTTCTCCTGGACTTTTCGGAGAGACTGCCGTCTCTCCTAAGTCCCTGGGATTTCCTTCCTTCATTCCACCCCTTCAGGGTGGATTCTGGCCCCTTAGGGTCCCCAACAAAAAGAAATTTCAGCCGGAGGATCCGATGTTTAGAATTCTCCAACTGCTTCGCTGAAAACAGGAACCGGAAACCGAGAACTGCTTCTCTTCTCATACATACGTGCTTTGCAAAGCACCTCTTTCAAATTACTTGTACAGCCCTATATATTAATAAAGGTCTCTGCAAAATAAGAGGCTTTTAAAAAAAATCTGACCATGTTGCTGCTGAATTTTGGTAGTGTGATCTTGGAGCCCTTTGGAGGGCCATAGATATGAGGCACAAGGCAACATGAAGTCCACAGGATAACCAGCCTATCCTGAATAGGTGATAAAGGAGAGAATTACTGTATTTGCACCAATCCAGGGTCTTCCCAGCAAAATCTGGCTTATTCCTGCTTTTAAACTGTTGTTAAATCTGGCTTATTCCTGCTTATTCCTGTTGTTAAACTCCAACAGATCTTAAATGCCAGACAAAGAGTCAAGGCATCATTTGAGTTGGTGTGCATTTTCTTCTCTCCCTAGGTGTCCGTATGAGTCAGTCAATCCTACCCTTTCTATGTGTGCACCCAAAAGAGAGAATTTGAGGGGGAGATGGCTGCTGGAAAGCAAGGGGGAAATAACCCATTCTTTGTGAAATTAGCAATTGTTGGAAAGGAAACTGGGTTTAAAGTGCAGTTTTGGATTTTGGATTTTATTTGTCACCTTTGCCTTACAATCAAGTTTTTGGAAAAGTTACTTAGCTTTCAGTTCACCGATTTACCTTCTCTGAAGTGGAAATAGGATAGCCAAATCCACCACAGCAGTCTCTAATAAACTCTACAATGGCAATCCTGTCCTCCACCCCCACTCTTTCTCCAAAGGTAGTTAGAGGGCTTGAGTTCTCTGCCCTCCTGAGGGCTTTGCTTGGCAAAAGCCAAATGTCATTCAAGGGAAAAGTGGGAAGCAATTATGTGCCAGTTCACAAGCTCTGCTCCCAGAAGAAAAGCTTCTCAAGAAGCCAAAGGCGGTCCTGTGCTCTGCTTCCTCTCCACACACTTTGCAGGCAACCGGTCCAGACACACTGAAGTAATTAGCATTGGAAGAACAAAAGGTAAAGTTACTCATCAAGGGAACCTTACTGCTGGGCTGGGGGGGGGGAGAGAGAAAGGCAGCTGGAAGAGCTATAGCACAACTGGGGCTGGGCAGGTGGCTTCTTGGCTTGGCTGCCAGCCCAATATTCTTGGCTGCATCACAACTCTCTTTTGTGTTGTTGGAAGCCTCTGGCAATTGCAGCAAGATGCTCGCCTGCCATTGGGCCTGCTGGAAGAGCTTTGAAAAATACCAGCCAAAGTGGGGAAAGAAGAGAGAGAAAAAGTATGTGAGAAACAGCAGCTCAAATGGTGCTGCCAGAGGGGGCAACAAGAGAGAAAGGACACTATTTAAGGAACCTCCTAGCTAGTGGGGAGAGACTGTAGAGCCCTGCAGTCATTGGGTGCAATTCATTCACAAGAGAAGTCATAAAGCCATCTCAGAAGAAGCTATTGCCAAGAAAGCTCCACAATCAATGCAAAGAGATGTGTTGCAACAATTTTCTCCAAAAATGTTGCCTCCTTCCTAGGGCTGAGAGAGAGGAACTGATCCCAGGGTCACCCAAACATTTGCCAAAAATGTGATTACAATTCAAGTCTCCTGGTTTCTAGTCTGGTGCCTTAACCACTACATCAAACTGGATCTCTAGGCCACTGAGTTTAAAATAAACTTTGAGAGCAAAAAAGCTTGTTCCAGTCTTTGCTCTGATAGTAAAACACTTTAGTTTTAAATGGAGGGGGGATGTTAAAAGATACTTTTAGTATCTTCTTGGCCTCAGCTAATTTGTATAATGGTGTGTCCACTGTGAAGCAAAGGAAAGAAAGATGGAAGGAAGGAAGGAAGGAAGGAAGGAAGGAAGGAAGGAAGGAAAAGCTGCCCAGTTAAAGATTAGAAAAACCAGTGGTTCCTTGATCCTACCAGAAACAGACTGATAAAACAGTATACAGCTATTGCATAACAGCACCCATACCATAGCTTATTATGGCATTTTTCAGTTGTTATGTTATCCATAAAGTTAAATTATCTATTGAGCAATTATTTATTCAGTTCCCAGAAATATATTTATAATAAGTTTTTTATTAGAGAATTCAGCCTTCAATCCCTTGAAAATATGTAAAAAATTGAATTCTGGATGCATTCTACTGTTTGTTTATGCTTCTTACTTTTTATAATATTCTCTTCCAGAAAAGTACACCTTTTTCACTTATCCATCACATATCCATAAGGGGAAAAATCCTTTCTCTTGACAACTTGTCCAAAATTTTATTGAATAATATGTAATATTTGCTCTAGTTTTACTGGAGTTAAATGCCAAAATATAAATCTGCAATTCTTATATAAAGCTGATAGAACAACACCCTAATTTCCAGAATTATTTCCATTTCATCTTGTCCATTTGTTTCCCTAAGTCTATGACCCAAACGGAATCTTATGTCCTTATTATTCAAAATATTTAAATATAAACCAAGATAAATGCAAACCAAAATAATTGACAACTAATTTATGATTCAGTCTCTCTCTTACTATATTGCATATTTTTATTATAAAAATATCTTCTGTAAAAGCTGTGATTTCTTAAAGACTTTAATTGAACATTACTATATTTAATTTAAAGTCCTAGATCAGGGCTTTTCAGCTGGTGGTATGCATACCACCTGTGGTATTTTGCCACGTGGCAGGTGGTATGCGACTGCTAGCCAAGTGTAGCAGGGGAGGGGAATGAGCCGAAGCAATCCAAACCCTCTTATCTTGAGTCTGTCTATGGCTTTTAGAAAGTTTTCTTTGAAGGTAAACAGGTTTAATGTTAAAGCTAAAGCTTTTTGTAATTGCTGGAGCCTTTCAGTCTTGGCTTGCAACATTGTGACACATGACCTGCCTGAGGCAGCTTAAAGGGGAAAAAAAGTGTTTATCTGTTTATTTTGTGAGCCTTTCTTGC
The DNA here is from genome assembly GCF_964194415.1 of Vipera berus. Lineage (NCBI taxonomy): Eukaryota > Metazoa > Chordata > Lepidosauria > Squamata > Viperidae > Vipera > Vipera berus. Next base: position 109,782,778 of record NC_138204.1, read on the forward strand.
TTTGCACTTGATTCCTGTGTCTTTAAGGGTAACGGAAAGGGATGGGTGGGTGCATTTTTACCACACTGTGGAACGAAAGCTAAGAAGGGCCAACCAGCTAGCTCAGGGGCCTACAAACCTAGCAATGATGGCTGAGGAATTCTGGGAGTTGAAGTCCACAAATCTTAAAAATGTCAAGTTTGAAGACCCCTGAGCTAGCTGGTAGTGGTGCATATTAATAAACATGGATAAATTCATCATACATTTGTCAGTGCAAAGGAAAAGTGATTCAGCAAAGGAACAGCTACCGAGGAAATTAAAACTGGTACTTTTTTACTTTTTTCCTACAGTTTGTAACATTTTATTAGATTATAAAATAAAATACAAAAATATAAAAGCAAATAGTAGGACACAGTGGGGAGGAAAAAGGGGGAAAAAGTGAGGCGGGGGAAGAAAAAGAACAGACTTCCTCTGTTGCAGTAGAAGGAAGCATTAACATTGAACCTCAACTTTTTACTTTTCCATAATATTATAAACTAGCCATTTCTATAACAATAAATGAATCTAATCAGTAAAACCCAAAATCCCCCCCTTTTTTTTTAGTCATCAAGTTTTTGACCCCTTGCTAAGCACTGGTGGTACTCAAATATTGTCGTGTCCTAAAAGTCGTACAATCTGTGATAAGGTTGACAAGCCCTGTCCTAGATTGATCATTAAGGATATAAAGGGGAGATAATCTCAGTGTTGCATATCACATTCTTCAAACCTGAAACATAGCTTTTGTGAATGTATTATTTATATTATTTAATTTTATAGGCTTCTTAGCAAGGAAAATGATTTTGACATTTAGATTTATCAAGCTGTTACATGGTTTCTATCTATATCCATTGCCTTGAATCTTCTCATATAAATGGACTATGTCTCAAATGTGCTGCTTGATTGTACAATTTTAGACTTAGAAACTTGCATCCTTCTTGTTTCTCAGGCATTTAAAGACTCAATTAACTCTTACTTTTCTAGTATTGTTGCAAATGACCTTGATTTTTCTTTATCATAGCATCAATAATTTATACTGGAAAAGTTGAAATAAAAATAACATTGAAAGAGTCACCTATTAACTGTTGCAATTCAATCAATTCAGTATTTAAATATTTCTTATTCCAGATATTTTTCTTTTTCTTTCTTCTTTTTTCTCCAAACTGAAATAAAGTTGTTGTTGCTACTGTAATATTTATGCCTAGATATTAAAGGCTTAGGGACGCGGTGGCTCAGTGGGTTAGGACGCTGAGCTTGTCGATCAGAAGGTCGGCAGTTTGGCGGGTCGAATCCCGAGTGCCGCGTAACAGAGTGAGCGCCTGTTACTCGTCCCAGCTTCTGCCCACCTAGCAGTTCGAAAGCACGTAAAAATGCAAGTAGAAAAATAGGGACCACTATGGTGGGAAGGTAACAGCGTTCCGTGCGCCTTTGGCGTCTAGTCATGCCAGCCACATGACCACGGAGACGTCCTCGGACAAACGCTGGCTCTTCGGCTATGAAACGGAGATGAGCACCGGCCCCTAGAGTCGGAAACGACTAGCACGCATGTGCGGGGGAACCTTTACCTTTACCTATTAAAGGCTTTCTATAATTGCAGTATATTTAAAAAGCTATGTATCTCTCCCTGTGTGTTAACTTTAACCTGACATTTCTGCAAAGTCTGCTAACTCCATCCTAAGACATGCTGAATTTCTGGAATTTGAAAAAATAAATATATTGTCTGTGGTGTATTCTTAATAAATGCTATGCAGCTAAATAAATCTTATTTTATATAGCTATTTTGAGGGGGGAGGTGTCAATTGTGACTTGAGATTGCAACATGCTTCAGAAAGCCTATGCTTCTCCAGATTGACTAACAGATAGTGGGGTCAAGGTCTGGTTATATTTCTCAGTTAAAAGAAAACTAAAAATATTTTCTTAGGAAAAGAGATGGTAGCAAATACCGGATGTAAGGCAACTAAATGTTATTCTAGTTGGATAGGTAGATCTAATGATAGTGTCAGCGCTGTGACACTTGAGAAACTATAGCCATTTTACCTTTTGCTTTCCTTGTGCTTTTTCCTGTTATTTGGGATTCTCCGATGGAGAAGGGGGGGATGCTTGAGCGTTTTCTGTTAGCCATAACATTTGCAGCTGGGTGAGGACCAAGGTCAATGTAAAATAAAGTTTTGGTGGGTTGAAAAGTTGGGAGGAGAGCCTGAGTTTTAGAATAATTGGTGAATGTGATTTATGATAGCCTTTCTGGGGTGGGAATTGCAACTTGTTACTCCGTATCGGGGAGGGAACTTTAGTCTTGGGTTCAACTATGTAAGTGCCGGTACTTTGTTTCCTGAATAAAATGTTCTTTGAGGAATAAATTTTTGCCTTGAAGTTCTTTTAAAAGGTTTCATCTATCGGAACCATGACAGATATAATCTAACAGATTTGGGGGGGGAGGTTAATCTGGCTTTAAAGCACAACCTCTGTATTAAAAACTTTGCTTCTCATTCCAGGAAGTGTCATCAGACAATCATTAGAAGTACTGTATAATGTAAGATTATTTCTTCCTTCATAATAAAATGAAAAATTATAGGTACACTTAAAAGTCACACTCCCTATCTGGGAATTCTTCATTATGACCTCTTACTACAGAACCGGTCTTGCCTATTTCAATGCATAAATAATATTTCAGGTCCAGGACATGTTTATGCAATGTTCTTGTTTGCCAGGCCCACAAATTGTGATACCATGAGAGATGAAAAGATCCAACAAGGGAAAGATCATAATTATCCAGGATTCACAATTATGTAGGTACAGTAGCAGCTCTGATGTTATAATTAATTACCTACTCACCAGTGAAATATTTTGGGTGATTTAGACCAAACTGTCTCTTAGTGTTTATACCACGTTGCTCAACATTGAGTGAGTTCAACAGTTGAATTTTTTTTTCTAATATGTCCATTGTCTATTTATCCCCCTGAGCTATATTGGATATGACAAGGACTGTATTCTTATTCAAAAGAATCCCTTGTCAACTCACAATAGAGCAAGAGTTGTAATATAATTGATAGCATCAGTACTTGGCTTTTTTACATTTGTAAAGTTAAATCACTCCACGCAATTTGAAAATTTGAACTATCAAGCTTTCTACTGACTATAAAAGTTAGAATGAATCTGTAATTTTAAATAAACAAATCTTACTGAACTCGATGAAATCTGCATAGGCAGTAAATCCTTCTGAAAGGACAATCTTGGCAAATTTCAAATAAATTTACATGCAGGGCAGGGAATGCAAGGCTCCTTTCTAAATATTTGTTATTTTTTAGAATTGGGTCAAATTTGCAGATGTAGTTGGTTGCTATAGAATAAAGATTGTAAATACTCTTCTACCAACAAGGGGTATGTTTATAGTTTAGCAATGGCTAAAAAAGTTAACAAATCCCTCCCTCTAGTGTTTGAAGAATAATTTCTGTCAAAACCCTGTACATTTTATTCATCAAATTACAAGGGGAGCGCACAGCTTTAGAGTAGGCACGTAAGTTGATTTTGCAGCAGGAAGCCAAAAAAGGACTTAATGCTCACTCACATCACTTTGTTCTGTAATGGAGGGCATGCAGCCAGCTTGTGTGACAACGTGGAACTTGAGACAGTCTAACAAATACCAGCAGGAATAATTAAACTTCTAGAAAATAAATTAAGAAAGGCCGTGAAGGAATGGAATAGAACAGAAAAGGAAGTTAGGGAAAGGATTGGTGGGAACTTCTAAAACAGGGTGGTAATAATTTAGGGCTTAGAGTTGTACTCTGTGTGCTGTGCAGCACTCCCAGAAGAAAATGGGCAAGCTCAAAACCAAACAACAGTTGGTTAGTAATGGATTGATTACAGGCCATCAAGTTGTTGACAATTCTTAGCAACAATATAGATTTTCTCCATGGCGATCTATCCCTAATCTGTTGTTTCAAGTCACTCAATGGTGCTCTCATTACCACTGCAACTGAGTCCACCCACCCTGCTTCTGGTCATCTTCTTCTCTTTGCTTCCACCTTTCCCAGCATTGGAGCTTTTTCCAGTCTTTGCCTGATGTGTCCAAAAGTGTCTGGATTGCAATGGATTAAATATCTGAATAAATATTTATATTGACTCTTCCAAAAGATCCTGAAGGAGGACATAAAAGCCTCTGCTGACAGAATAGTTACTGTCAGGTATGTATGTATGCAAGCATATGTATATATGTGTATACATAATGCACAACATGGCCTATATTATCCAAGAATGGAAGATGTACTGTTCAGAAATACACATACTAGATTTTGGGAGGGGCATTTAAAAGGCAAGAGAGATCCGATTTAAAATTCGTGCTATCCTATTTCTTGTATTTATCGCTTTTTTAACATAGCGCCAAATATTATATTTTTCACTAACAAACGAAGACAGTTCTGCCATCCATATTAAAGCTGGGGGAAAAGCTTTTTAAAGAAGAGAATATACCATGCATATCTGCTGACCCAATTAGATGACAATTGTAAAAAGGTTATTTTATTTGACATGCGTATGATGTTCAGAATGTCAGCATGAAGATAAGTCCATACGTTCCCTTCCTTTTTCTCCTACCATTACAGGATCACTGAAAGAGACAGAAGTGATCAGTGCCTTTCCATGTTGTAGAGAGGTAGGTTATTGGCTGTTGCTGTTGCCATGTGGGGTCTTTCATAATCAGCACTGTCCCTCTTTGGGTTAGCAAGTCCAGGTGGGAGCCTGCTGGTAGTTGTCAAAGGTGGGGTTTTTTTTCAAAAGGCAACTGGACTGTTTTTTCCTTGAGGAAGGAAAAAACAGTCCAGTTTTTGCTAGTGGCTGGTTCATCTGTGGCACTGGTGATTTGTACTACTGTTAAGATTTTTTAGTCAGTAGATGTGGATCATGTCCTTGCCAAGTGCTATCCAGCTTTTCATGTTCTTGACCTGCTGGTTTGCTACACATGGTCTGCTACAGATAGTCCTCATTTTACAAACTGTCATTTTATAACCATTTGAAGCTATAATGGCCTAGAAAGGGTACGAAGGCCTCCTGTCTAGGAATCTGCTTGATGGGTGTAAGCTGAAGCCAATCATACCCAATACTGGGGTGCTACTACAGGATTTGTAATCAACAGTCTTCCCACTATAACCATAGTGTTGCAATTCTTTTTCAGTGAGGCTGATTTTGTTCCCACTGAAATTTGCTTTATCTGAAATACAAAGAATATTTTAAAATATGTATTTTAGGTTTTCTGCCCAAACACAAGAATATTTTGAGTTTGCCTGCCCATCGGCAATTGCTTCTTACTCATTCCTTCCTTTTCTAAGCTGATAGAAAAGGTCATGGTTTGAAAGTTCTTATCTCCCTTGGGAAGAATACAGAAATATTTTGGTTTCCTCTAAATCATGCCGAAGGCCACATCCCCTTGAATTAATCTGATGGGGAAAGCATATCCCAGTTGGACATGAAGTGAGCAAGGCTAAGGCCAAGGATAAATGGATTAGGTCACCACTCCCTTTCCTGAGTGCTTACATGGCATTCTTCAAATTAGTAGGGGTGGAAACCATCTAAAAGTAGGCCATCCTGTTTTTATATAACTCTATATGATTCATTCACTTCACAAATCAGCTATCCCATCATATATGCAAGCCAAGAGTTCATAACTGCTTTTAATAAATAATTTAATCAGAGAAATACAGTGAAACAAGGTAGAGAGGCTTTCCAGTATTGTCAAAAGCAACCCATGGTTGTGGGTCAGGGCTGAGTACATCAAAAAGAGAAGCCCCTCCTGTCACATTCATGTTCTGGGTACAAAGCTCATGAGATAACCTAGTCTTTGCAGCTATAGAGACCAGAAGATGACTCTTAAGATAAACACAAAAGATGAGTGGTGACAGATTGCAGCTAGAAACTGATGTAACTGAATATTCCTACAACCAAAACAAAGATCATCTCAGCTTGTGAACTCCATGTGCATTCTAGAATGGTACATTCCAGGCCCAGGATTGCTGCTTTATGAGAAACAAGCTTTGAAAAGAGCTGAACGTGAGAGATACAGGAATATGAAGTTCAGACTGACTTGAAAAATTGCAAGTTGGAGAATTTCTCTGGTAGTAACTGAGAAATCTTTCTCCAAAAATTAAGTTCAGTATTTTTAAGAAGCTATGGGAATCTGCAAGCATCAGGAATTCTCAGCTCTGGCCTGCTGAAGGAGCAAAAACTCCAAAGTCAAATAGCTTTCGCTGCAAACGTAAAACACTTAAAATAGAACCAATAGAATTGTCTACTGATAACTGCGGCATGAGTGAGTTTGGGCATATATATAGTAGTAGTAGTAGCAGCACATAAGCTGATTCAGAATTTATGGATGCCTGTAAAGACTCTTAAGGTTTGTAAAGGAACTGTAGATTTTCTGGTAAAGAGATCTAACTTCTTCAAAGTCTCTCAAGTCATAGAATCTTTCCTTGTAAATAAAGAGTGGGGAGGGGAGAGAAGGTTTCCATATTAGGGATTACTTATGCTTTAGCAGCTCTCCAATTCAGTCAATAACTTCTGCATTTCTAGAAAAACTATAGAGCTTGAATGTTTTAAAAAAGTTTTTATGAACACACCCGACTTGTTATGGATACTTTAACTTTAATATAAGTTAAAGAATTAAGATGATCCAGCATCCTCCAATTTTTAGGTAAAGAGTTTGTGGGGATATTGGTGGTCAAAAGATAGGTCTTTAACCACAAATTATTACTTTCCCTCCCCTGATCCTTTGCATAGGGAGGTGCCAGATAACTAATTCCCATTCCTTGACCAATCTTTGCATAAATTAAATATTCAATAGATACCAGCTTCCATTACAGAATAACCCATGGGGTTGGTTTGTGCCTCCATCCACATCCAAGCACTGAGACAAGGATGCAAACTCCAAGTCTCAGGTAGGCTTAATAAGCACCAGAACTGTCTTGCCCTGTTCACAAGGCAGGCTGCCCCTTCAAGCTTCCCTCGCAAGGGTCTCCTCTTCTGCTACTGCCGAACCGGTCTCTGCCTCAGCACTCTCAGGGAGAGCGTCTCCGCCCACAACAGCAGTTCGTTGATCCGGGCTAGGCCCAGCCCAGCAACCTTGGCACCGTTTACTTCAAGTATCTCATCCCCAACTTCTAGGAGTCCAGCATAGAGTTTAGCTGTACTGGTGTCTGCCATCTCCTGGACGTAGATACCTGTTAAGGAAACCAAATAACATAAAACTGCATTTAGTGTTATGATAGCCTTGTATTGAAATGTTGCAACCATGGAATGGGGAAAGTGTTCCTCCTGCAAAATCAGAAAAGAGTTCGAGGGAAAACTGAGAGACAGATAAAACACTTCTTCACTGAACCTAACCTTATCAGACCTTTATTAATCATTTAGAACTTGTTATAGAAAATCAGTTTTCCCTGCTTCGCGTGAATCTGCTTTTATGCAACTGAGCATTTTCATTCAAGAATCTGCTGGATTTCTTTGCAACAAGAAATTGCAAAAAAAAAAACACCTGCCACTAGGTTTGTTTCAGCATAATCAACTTGCACCAAAACTCTGGAAGCGTGCCAAAAGTTTTTGCCATCAAAACCATTTCTGCCTTCATGCATTTACTGTTGTACTGTGCAATTACTACCACTGTTTCTACTGCCATGATGCATTCCAACCCATGCATTAGAAATTCATCAATTAGAAAAACTGTGTTTTCACCATACACTAGAAAACATGTTGGAGTGATGTATTGCTTAAGAACAGGCCTCTAAATGTGCCTTATTAGCACATTTGGGTTAAAAAAAATTAATCCTATATCCTGCAATTAGCCATTTTTATCCACTGGTTCAATGTCTCACCTTATGTAAGGTTTTTGAGGACTATAACCCCAGTTTAAAACAAGGGGAACCTGTATATTATGCTAGTTCTGACCAAACTGTGTTTTGTCATGCAGTTGCCACATTAAAGCTGTTCTTAAAGCGCAAAATTTCAAATCCCATTCATGCTAAAAGGTCAAGTGATGCACACTAACCTTAATGCTATGGATTCTACATCGCAGTATAAATGTCAGCCAAAACTGGGGTTATTTATTTTAAAAAATTATATTGCTGCCTACTTGCACATGGCCACTCAAACACCATATAAAAAGAATAAAAATAACAAGAATAAAAATAATGAAACAATAACCCACTCACCCCCATCCCAGCAACAACGCACATTCATACCAGCCGTTTAGTGGGCTCCATCCTGCTCTGGGTTCCCCAGGCCCACTGGCAGAACCACGTCTTCAGTGCCTTCCTAAAGAGTGCCAGAGTGGGGGCCAGCCTAATCTCGGGGGGGGGGGATGATGTTCCAGAGAGAGGGAGCCACCACGGAGAAGGTCCTTCTTCTGGGTCCCACCAGATGCATCTCCTTAGGGCAGGGGTAGGCAACCTCGGCTCTTTTCTGACTCATGGACTTCAACTCCCAGAATTCCTGAGACAGCATAGCTGACTCAGGAATTCTGGGAGTTGAAGTCCATGAGTCCCAGAAAAGAGCCGAGGTTGCCTACCCCTGCCTTAGGGGAAAGGACCCGCAACATTCCTTGCCTCCATGCTCTAATGGGTCAGGTAGATGTGACCGGCAAGAGAGGGTCCCTCAGATATCCTGGTCTCAAGCCATGAAGGCCTTCAAAGTTGACAGCCAGCATCTTGAATTTCACCCAGAAGCAAATCAGCAACCAATACAGCTCCCGCAGGAGAGGTGACACATGTACACACTGAGGTCTGCACAAAACCATGCAGGCTGCATTTTGCGCCAAATGGAGCTTTTGGATGCTCTCCAGGGGCAGCGCCATGTAGAGCGCATTGCAATAGTCAAGACGGGAGGTGACTAGGGCATGAATGATCGTGAGTAGGGAAAGGATATAACTGTCGCACAATCTGCAGTTGTGCAAAGGCCTTCCTGGCCACAATTGCCACCTGCTCTTTGAGCAGGTGTCACAAGTCCAGGAGAACCCCCAGATTACACACAGGATCTGTTTGGGGAAGTGCCACCCCATCCACTTGGTCTTGCCAGAGTCCAGTTTCAATCCATTGCTGGAAAACTGTACACTTTATTCAGAAATATGTTTTATTTTAATTCAAGGTGCCCAGCCTTCAATTTGGATTAAAATTCCTAGAAATCTGGAGGTTCCTATTAACAAGATGGGCAGCAATACACACCTTTTAAATAAATGAAAAAATACTTCTGCAATGATGAGCCCTTTTTTAATAAGGCAGGATTTTCAATTATAAATTAGAACATCCAAAATGTTTATAACCCTAGATCCCCAAATAGAGCAGAACATAAAGAAATTATGTTTTGCTCTCTTAACACGGATGTTGCCAAGCTATTAAAATGAGTTTCACATTTGTCAGGACATCAATACACAACTTATATTTTTGTTTGTGCTGGAAGCCATTTTATAGGTAGTTACTGGCAATTTATAAATGAGGACTGAAGTGTACTAGCACAAGCAAACGGGGAAAAATCCATCCAGAGAAGCAGCACAATGACTAAGAAAAAATAGTCTAAATCCATTTGTTAAATGTAGTTATTAGTTATTCAAGGCTTCCTGGGAAGGGATAGCTCAGAAGAAGAAATTGTTTAATAGAAATATATTCCAATTTATTTTGAAATATTTTTAGGGTGGAGGTGTATTCTTGGAACCAGAGTGCTTAAAGCCAGGACAAACATTTGTCAACTCAGTCGCAAAGATTGCAACATTCCCAGGAGCTTGCCTGGGGCAAAAAAATCCCTAAGAACACACGTTCCAAATTATTCCCGCCATTTGACCTACTTTAGATAGTCTTTCTCTTAAGAAAAAAAAAACAGAAAACATTAAAACAGTGAGATCCTACCAAATATTTGGTTGTGTTTCAGAGCCTACTTTTAACTAGTGCTGTAGAGCAGGATATCAAAGTAGATTTGTAGCCTAGTGAGAAGCACATATGTGGCTGAATATTTCAAATCTATTTCTTCAGAAACAAAAAAATAACAGGGAAATGATTTCAGTGAAGAAAGCAATAACACGTGTGCACCAAACAGTATAACTCAGTGGTTCTTAACCTGTGGTTGGCGGATCCCTGGTCGTTATGGGGGGTCCACGAAGGCTTGAAGAAATGTTATGATTTAAATCTTGAATTAAGTCTTGGAGGTACGTGGCCGTGGTACGTGGCCACAAAAGGTATTTAAAGGGAGTCCACGGTGACAAAAAGGTTGCGAATCACTGGTATAACTGATACAGGCAACTCTGGTTTTGAATGACAGGGCTGCTTTTACCTTCCATTTGTGTAGCATTCCTATTTTTTGGTATAGCTGCATGGTTTCCTGGATATACATGTGGTTTGTCAATTTCAATACTACACCAAATCATAAATAGCAAGGATTGCAAGGGTTCATGCAGCCATGGCAGTGCAGATGATGCTACATTAAAAAATGATATGCTTTTGAGAGGATGCTTTTTGGTGTTCTGGATTTTTTTAAAAAAAAATGAATTAGGTTTGCTGTGCGTTGTGGCACAACTGTTTTATTTGAAAGAGCAACATCACTGTGTTTTGCTGCTGTAACTCAGACAAGTTATCTAAGGATAATCTTGGCATTACAAAAACAGTGCTTGGGTACATATATCTTGTGGCTAATTTGTGATTAGGAAGTTACCATCCTTGGCTTTCAGGGCAAAGCAATTGTAAAAGAAGCAACGCTATCATAATTGGCATAAGACCTAGCTGCAGAAGTCCATGTGCAAAATAAAATAAAAAATAACTTCCAGGTCCAGAAAAATGTTTTAGGTCTAAGTTAACTTAAAATGTACAAATCAACAAAGAGACTAGATCAGACATGTCAAACACAAGGCCCGGGGGCCGGATGCGGCCCGCGAAGTGGTTTCATGTGGCCCGCGAAGCCATCCTGGAAACAGTGAGGGAACGGCCCCCACTGCCTTGGCCCTGGCCCAGAGACCCTCCTTCTGCCAAAGACCCTCAGATCTGTCCCATTCCTGCCCAGGCCCCCATAGGCACCCTTGATGCGAACGATGTAGAGCTGGCCACGCCCACCCAGTAGGCCATACGCACTCTAGCCACGCCCACCCAGTAGGCCACGCCCACCCCAGCCATACCCACCTGCCCCCCTGAGGGCAACCGTAATGCTGATGCGGCCCTCAGTGAAATTGAGTTTGACACCCCTGGACTAGATTGAAACTGGTTATTTAAGAATGCCTCTGAGGAATGCCCCTTCCTGTTTTTCTATCTGTAATATGAAAATGAAGAAGACAAGACAGAAGGGGGAAAAAGGTCTATCACAAGGAGGAGCGTCTTTGCTGCTCGGCATACTAAGCAAATCTCCCTCTGGAAGATGTTATAGGGAGCAGGGAATGATATATATAAGACCTGCTTTAGCAACTGAGCTTCCAGAGACTATCAACAGTCCTTGTAGACCGGTTCTTTGGCCTGTAGTTGTGATAAGACGTAGAATTCCTATTTCAAAGTCTTATATTCAGGAAGTGGTAGACATTCTGATAAAGAAAAATAGGCAATTCTTACTCTGTGGGGTCATGGCATGTTCACAAATGTCATGAGAATATGCAAGAGAAGAGGAATTAAAGTCATGGAGACGAATTTCAGGAAGGTTATATAATTCCAAGAATGCACTCTCATACGCACACTGGCATTTATGATTTAGGAATCACAGCCTCTCTGAACCTGTCAGGGTATGTACAAAGAACATTTTGTGATATTATTACAGCCCTACTGTTTCTCTGTTGCATCCCGTGCCCACCATAGGCTTTCCATTCTCTCAGATCAGTGGTGGCAAACCTATGGCACACGTGCCAAAGACGGCACTTGGAGCCCTCTCTGTGGGTACGTGCGCCGCTGCTGCCAGCAGCTTGTGCAGGTCCATTAGGCCGCCGCCCGGAGTGGCAGCTCCACCCAGCACAAAGGAGGTGAAGCGGCCAGCTAGCAAGCTGGAGTAGATGTGGTAGAGCACACCCACACCCAGCAAGCCAAAGGCCACTCCGAGCAGGGAAAGCCAGATCCCATTGGTGCCGTGACCCCCCCAGTCCAGCTAGGATTGTGTGCCTCCCCCCATTTATGCTGGGCCTCCTGCCCACCGCCCCACCCTCCAGAGACCCTCTGGATCTCCCCCAACCCTGCCCGGCCCCCACAGGCATCTCCCCATGAGCAACATTGAGGTGGCCTTGCACACCCCAGCCATGCCCACCCAGTCTGCCGTGACAACCGCAGCCATGCCAACCCAGTGGGTCATGCTCCCATGCCCCCCCTGAGGGCACCACAATGCTTATGCGACCCTGGCACTTTGCGATAAATGGATTTTTGGGTTGTGGTTTGGGTACTCGGTCTATAAAAGGTTCGCCATCACTGTCTCAGATCATGACTTTGATTTGCATGTCTGCATGGGTGTAATACCATTGCTTTATCTTTTACAGCAAGGGGTTCTAAAATAGGAATAGATAATGCCTGATAAATCTACGGTATCTATTCCCAATCTTTCTTTTATCTTTTGTAGTACCTCCACACGAACCTTCCCTGCATGAGTTGCACTTCCTATTTGTATAATTGGACAAAATCATGCCCTAGTACTTTTTTATATGACTTTAAAAATAAAAAAGGAAGAATGTATATTTAATACAGTAAACATACATAGCGGATCTACCAATATTGTGCTAACATGCTTTTATGATAGTTAAAATACAATATGTTTTCAGGAATGAAGTATGTTATAAGTGACCTGCAATTATAATTTCATTCCTAATTAACTGTAGATCATCAAAAATATCAAGGACAATAAATACTAAAGTGGAAGAATAAGAGTTCCCTTCTATCACCCAAACCAGCTGAAGTCCTAATACAGATGAAGTGTTACATATCCTGCTCCCTTTCCTTTATCTGGAAAGCTACAGTGGATAGAGACAAAATATTTTGACTATTCATGGATTCTTTATACTAAAAATATATAAAGCTGGTTTTTTAAGTTTGCAAAGTTAAGTCTGTTTTTGTTTCTCAACTGAAAGATTAAGGGTACAAATTGTAAAATAAAACAAATGTAAGCCAGCATCCTTCCCCACCCCAGCAAAGAAAAAAAAGTGTACAATTTAAAAAACTATAGAGATACTCCAACACCATAATTTTAAAAAGTAAGCCAGGGGTCTACCTGTTCAAGGTTTCAGGCCATTGGTTACCAAACTGATACCTGTATCAGGACGACCATTCCCTGAGGAAACACGAAACCCAAAGTTGCCTTGTTGGGAACGCTGCAATTCTAACTGACTAGTTCCATCTGGAAAAACTGCTACCACCCGTCCAACGGTTCTCGCCAAGTTAGGGGACCCAATGTCCTCCACGCTGAGGGATCTTCCAGGCTGAGTCCTTGTTTTCCTAAGAATGCGGAAAATATTGTCATACTCAGACAAATATATAATCTGAAGTCAAAGAACAGGGTGGTGGTTGTTTCACTTATCATCTAATCTAACTTCTTTATAACATCTTGGTTTTAAATGAAAGCAGATTTACAGCTCACGTGATGATGGGAACTCTGAAAAAGTGAAGCTGACACTTACAGCATAAGGTAGTTTGGAAACTATCTTGTTTGTCCTTGGAGACCAAGTCTATGCATGATGTCCCATGTGTGCAAGGAAAATTTCTACAAAGGAAATATGCTAAGTTTACAGCATTATTCATTAGTAACTTTTCAACTCTGCAAATATACTTTTTGCTGTCCTACGTTTAAAATTCTGACCACATCATCCACCTATATCAGGGCATTTTTTGTAATTGCTTGAAGTCAATTTTAGAAGCATTTGATTGCAAAAAGCAAAATATGTATGTTATTCTAGCAATTGTGTGTTCTGCTTACGGATGCCTGAGAGTCCATCTTTTTGAATTCCCAATATAATTTGATTTCAGTTGCATAACCATGAATAGCAAGCAAATCAGACTATTTAGCCACCAAACTTCACATTCTCAAATACTCTGATATGTATCTCTAGAATGAGAAAATATATATTAAAACACACCTTTTCAGACATATTTGTATAGATTTGTTCAAAGATACTGTGTGGTCACATTGAATTATGTAGCATTATAAGTTTTCTTCTTCCCAGGAAGTTATCATGAAGCAATCATAATGTCTGATGTGGTTGCTATAATTATGATAGACCAAAATAAACCAATTTTACTCTGTTTATGAAAACTCCAGATAATTTCCTATAAATCAAAATTAGTATTAATAATTCAAGGTTCACTTTGAATTCACAAAGTTACTATTAAATAGATGTAACTCTAAAAGTGAACTTGAACTTGAAAACTAACAGCAACTTCCATAACTTATTTACATCTGTATCAGAAATTAAGCACAGGACCCCACATTCTGTGCATAGAACACTAGACAGTAGATTAGTATTATAGCTGAACCTGGAAAATACAAATGTCCACGTATGGATTAGTTCTGCGTACTAAAATGAAAACAAGATGAAGCTGCCTTTATGACAAATCACATACAACAGAAACATGGAGAGAAAACAGAAGGATGCAACCAGAGTTATCTAACTACAGTATGGATGTATTTAAAAACTCTGCTTTTCTCCTGTGGAACAGCAGTGAGGGACAGGATTGGATCTCGATTCATGTCTACTACAGAAAAGCTAGCCACTCTTCAGGATACTGTGAACTGAATATGCGAAGGTCCTACAGGATCTACAGAAGGAGGTGAGTTGCAGCAATCAGTGTCTAAAAACAGACTGATTATCCACCATCCAACACATAAAAAGAGCCATTTAGGATATGGTCACAACAGTCACCTAAAGTATCCCAATTCTCACCTGTTAGAAGAAGCTTCTTCATCCTTAGGTTCTGCCACCATGTAGACGTTGGACCGATTATTCTTGCCCAAAAAGGAATGCAGATTTTGAATAGAAGAGGCTTTTCTGGGTTGGCTAAAAGGTGACATCTAGTGGGAGGAAATACTGCAAATCAGAATGAGTGTTAAAGAATCAAACTGCAGACAAAGAGGAATAAAGTTTTCTGACTGCAAGCTTGATTTATCTTGATCCTTCTGAAAACCAAAAGAAGTAAAAACAAAAACAAAAAAGAGGGGGGAAGTGCTACTGGATTTGTTTTCATTAAGAAACATATTAAATATGTTTCAAAGACCTAAATTCTAATGTTTCAAGAGCATTGAATTGCCACAACATAATCACATAATTAAATACCATGCACACGGACTTACGAAATTTTTACTTTTGATAAATAGTAGATATTTAGTAGGGGTCAATAACTCAGTGGTTTTTTCCTATTTTGTAATAATTTTATCAAAGATTACATTACGCAGAAAAAGCTAACGCAAAAGTCTAAAATGAGAAAGTAACTTCCTCCTTTGTCCCAGCATGTACAAAAAATTTTAACAACTTATCAAAATCTGTTAAAATAGAACAATATCTTCACTTCATTCTTAATATCAAATGTTTATAACCTCATCATCCATCCTAATCGGCAAATGTCTATTAAGGATTAACAAAAATAATAGCCTATGTATTATAAACTTGATCTAATAAACCCTCTTGAATTTCTTCCTTTAATGGCAGGGGTCCCCAAACTGTGGGCTGCGGCCAGGTACTGGTCCATGGCCTATTGGCCACCAGGCCACGGGAATGGCTGGCAAGTGCGCGCACGTGTCCACACACCCTTCCCACTTGCGCTATTGCTGCAATGCAGGGGCTAGCGGCCCTATTTGTGCATACACATGGACATTAGCGGCCCATTCATGCATATGTGCAGACATTAGCGGCCTGTTTACACGGGCGCGCAGGCGCCAGCGCCACCACCAGCATGACCAGCTGTGGGTGTGCGTGACCCACTTGTGCATGCGTGTGGGCACTAATGCCACCACCATGTGCATGCCCTTTTTGCGCAAGTGTGGCACATGTGCACGCACACACATGCACTTACATTTCCATGCTCCTCCCTTTCCCTCCAGGCTGCCAACTCGGAAAGGTTGGGGAGCTCTGCTTTAAGGTGTATTTCATTTTCTATAATAAAACAATTCTTCCAAACTCATCATTCAAATCCAGAATACACTAAAGGTACCAGATAACCTAACAGTTTTAATCTTACTCAGATAAATTTTAAATAACAGCCAATAAAAATTTTCCCATATAACTTTTAATTATAAACAAAACCTTAAAACATCATTATCCAGTCCTGGCCAGAAAATAAACATCCATTAAAATTTCTAGAAATAGCAACTACCGTATATACTTGAGTATAAGCCGACTCGAGTATAAGCCGAGACCCCCAATTTCACCCCCAAAAACTGGGAAAAGTTGTTGACTCGAGTATAAGCCGATCCGCCGTTCTGCATGCCTCGGAGGCTGGATCCGCGCTCTGCAAGCCTCTGCCGCCAGGCAGGTCTCCGTTTTGTTCTGGGACTAGTTCCCTAGCCTTTTGGAGCTTTTGGTGTTCGCCCATCAGCTGTCTACGGGGAGGCAACAAAGCTGCCTCTCTAGGCTTTGAGAAAAGGCCCCTTGCACAAAAGGCAGCTTCAGGACGAGCTTCCAAAAACCCTTTCTTTCCTTAACGCCCTCCCCACCTTCCCCCAGAAAGCCATATTTCTTTTTTTTTATTGAAAATTTTTATTGAAGTTACAATATTATCCCCTCCCCAACCCACCCCAGAACCCCTCCCCCTCCCCCATATTTCTTCAATAACAAAAACATAAAAAGCTGGTTGGGATGTACTCGCTGATTTCCCCCCCCCCTTTTTTTAGATGCTAAAACTAAACTCTTCCTCTGCCTTCCAACCAATATCCCTTTTTAAAATCTTACCTTGGCTCCAGATGGAAGAGTAGAGGAACTAAGCTAGTAAGGAGAGAATTTTTTTCTGCAACTTTTTACTCCTGAAGTAGTAGTAGTAGTAATAGTAGTAGTAGGAATAATAATAATAAATCCCTAAAAGTTGTGCCAGAAAATGGAGGACGCTGGGTCTTTGCAAGTTTTAGCTGTCTGTCAGACTGCCTGAAAAGGGCGGCCTTCAGGCAGCCAGGCGGACAGCTAAAGCTTGCAAAGACCCAGCGTCCTCCATTTTCTGGCATAACCTTCGGAGATTACTTTAAAAAAAAAAAAACTTCAGAGGAAAAACAGCTGCAGAAACATTTTGTCTCCTTGCAGCCAGGCGGACAGCTAAAGCTTGCAAAGACCTAAAAGTTGTGCCAGAAAATGGAGGACGCTGGGTCTTTGCAAGTTTTAGCTGTCTGTCAGACTGCCTGAAAAGGGCGGCCTTCAGGCAGCCAGGCGGACAGCTAAAGCTTGCAAAGACCCAGCGTCCTCCATTTTCTGGCATAACCTTCGGAGATTACTTTAAAAAAAAAAAAAACTTCAGAGGAAAAACAGCTGCAGAAACATTTTGTCTCCTTGCTGGCTTGGTTCATCTACTCTTCAGCCAGGAGGGAGTCCAAGGCCTAGAGAAGGAGAGCTTTGCAGCATCCCTATGGACAGCTGATGGGCAGACAGCTGATTAGCGGAGAAGGCTCTGAAAGTAGCACCAAAGCCTCGGCCGCGCACAAGTCCTCGGTAAGTTTTTTTGTTGACTGGAGTATAAGCCGAAGTGGAATTTTTCAGCCCAAAAAGTGGGCTGAAAAATTCGGCTTATACTCAAGTATATACGGTAATCTATTTTAATCTTGGTCAAATAAACCAGTTTCATATTATACAACGCCACTAGAACATCCTAGCAAATTACATCAATGTCACCTGGCAAACAACCATATAGTTGTTTGTTCTTCCCTTCTCACTTGCCAACTGAAGAAAAGTATTCCCCACCCCCACCCTGGAAACTCTGCAATTATTATCATTGTTTTGACAAATAGAACTTCAGCAGCACTTTCATAATCCTTAGAGATGGTCTTGTTAAAACATTTCCTATCGGAGTGGATTCTTGCTGTGCCTTGTATTTATTTATGGACAGCTAGACTTGGATAATGGAATGAGCTCGTTTTCTGTAATAGTCCTTTGATTTGGTAGAAAAGTCCCTGGGTTTGAGATTTGAAAAGCAGGAACTACAGAAAAGTAGAGAATCAATATACAGAATGTTTGAATCAGTGAATAACTAGGACCGTTGGACTTCATCACTGTCTCAAAGAACTGGGAGCAGTACAAACTAAGATGGTTTAAGATGGATTTCAATGGTGTCATTATACTGTAAAAAAATGAAATGGATTTCTAGATGCACACTGGGCTTACAGGTGGACTTCAGGATTTAAAATATTTAAACATTCACGATGCTGTTTAATGCAAAATGGATTGAATAACAAAAAATATTTTATTGCTAATAAGTCGTCACTGTAAGGCTAATATTCCTCTGGAAAATAGTTTTAAAACTGTACCATAAAAACTAACCTAGTTTACTGCTACCTTATCTCATAAAACAGGACTGTCACATGAGAAACTGGGATTGTTGTGGAGGACCACCACCGCCAGCACCCTGCCCTCCACTAAAGCCCCCCAGCCCCCTCCACTGATGCTGCCCCACAGCCCACAGCCCCTGCCGCCAATGCACTGCCACTGATGCTGCCCATGCCATGGGCTGGACTGGGGCCACTCATGGGCCAGATGGTGCCTGCAGGCTGTAAATACCCAGGTCTGTCACGCAATAAAAACACAGTTTCAACACTAGCTGTAAAATACCCAGGTTTGTTATACAATCAAATAAAAACACAGTTTCAACTCACCATCTGCAAGGATTGTAAGGAAGATACTTTCTTCATTTTTGGAGAACAAATGGTATCTGGACCAGTTTCCATGTTGGGCTTGGCAGCTCCTGATTCTAGCATAGAAATCTGTTCCATGCTATAACATCGGAATCTGCCCAATTTTTGTCTCGTGCTCTGACTCAGAGTGGTGAAGAATTTTTTAAAACCTGATGTAGAAGAGACTTCTTTCTTGGTGGATTGCTGTTTATTTGGCTGCGGGTAGACTTCTAAGTGTTTGCTGGAAGGCAAAACAAACCAGCCAAGAGAATTACAAATTAAAAAGCAAGAGTGCCTTCAACTTTATTTACAATTTGCAGTGCCCCAATGGACCAGTTTGGTGTAGTGGTTAGAGAGATTTTAAGTTTCTGTCACTTTCTCTCAGCCTTAGGAAGAAGGCAACAGCAAATCACTTCCAAAAATCTTGCCTGACTTGAAGGCACACAAAAACCCAAGGACAATAAATGATAAAAGGGTTTTAAAAGGATTTACAAATATTAAATAAACAATTAATAGACAAAGTAGACATATTTACCTATACTTTCAAATTAACGACATTAATACCCAAGAAACAGAGAAACTACTGTTACTATTATCAATATATTTCACAATTCTAACCTAAAAAACTCCTTTCCCAGCTAATATTAATTTATTTTTATTTTATTTATGCACCACTTTTGCTTTGTTTTTGCTTTAAAAACTAGAGAAATTCTATAAGTGGAGAATTGTAGCTTATTTTTCTGTGAAGTTCATTCTTTGTGTAATTAAGTTTTTCATTTTGCTATAACTAGGATTTTTCCATTTCAAACTGCAAGAATTGCATATATGAGGTATTGAAAAGTGTAAGGGGATTGGTCTCCAATCTTATCAATAGTAAAAGAGAGCAGCTATACTCTACTGTACCTCTGGTAAACATGCTTCATAGAAAGCTATATACTGTGTGGTTATCGTCAAAGAAGAGTAATATATTGGGGTGCTGTCAAAAAAGTGAATACTCAAAAATATATTGCAGCAAGTGGCTTTTGATCAGAATATTGTTTATCAAAATCAGCCTTTTTGACTAGGAATTATGGGAAATGAAATCCAACACAGTTGGTGAACAGTAGGTTGGGAAAGGCTGACGTAAACCATGTAGTATCCTTAATATGTAGGGAACTTCATAGGTCAAGGATAGAGGTATATCCCAAAGAGCTTATAAGCAGCTTGAAAATAGGATCACTGGATCTCTCTGAATATCTGAATCTGCTGATCGCTCTATTTTTGCTTTTTTGCTCTGTATCTGCATAACTGTTTTTGACCTCTGGACCGGTAAGAAGACTTTGTATTTTGGAATACTAACTGGACTGTTATTTTTGTGTATGACCTGGACTGTTCATTTTTGACCGTGCATTTTTGTTCTTACACCACCTCAAAGTAAAATACTTTTTGCTTTTACAACTCAGTGTACTCTTGTGGTTACTGTGTGACTCTTACTGCTCTCAGTACCCTTCCTTGTCTGTGCAACTCTTTGGTAGCACAAGGAGACCTCTGCACAACAATTTCCTAACAGCTTATAAGCAGCTTGAAAATAGGAAGAGAAAGGAAGAAAGAATACAAGGCATTATCAATAAAAATAAATTCATATGCCTCACTCAAAAATTTGAAGGTTGAGAGACAGAGAAAGGGGTTCAACATCAAGCAGGTATTTTGAAAGAGTTTAAGCTTTGAGGCTCTTTTTTAATACAAGCCAACAGAGCAAATGGTACATCATTGTGATCTTTTAGGTAAGAAGGAAAGCCTACGTGGCCCAGGAAAGATAGGCTTTGTGAGCTTCAATGTGCTGTTCTTCCTATTTGCTCCTATTATAGCAATCTTCCATCTTTCTTACAATCCAGTGTCACATGTAGTTCAATGGGAGCTGAAAACTGTGTAGATCCAACTGCTACATTGTTGTTAGTTGCACAACAAATGACTTGCAAATCCAATAAAGAAATAAATGAATAAATAATAAATATAAATATGTTTCTTTACATCACCCTGCCTTGAAATGTGTTTTTTTCTTTACTCTTGGAAACTCAGACTTAATAGTAAAAAGGTAAAGGTAAAGGTTCCCCCGCACATGCGTGCTAGTCGTTTCCGACTCTAGGGGCCGGTGCTTATCTCCGTTTCAAAGCCGAAGAGCCAGCGCTTGTCCGAGGACGTCTCCGTGGTCATGTGGCCGGCATGACTAGACGCCAAAGGCGCACGGAACGCTGTTACCTTCCCACCGTAGTGGTCCCTATTTTTCTACTTGCATTTTTTACGTGCTTTCGAACTGCTAGGTTGGCAGAAGCTGGGACGAGTAACAGGCGCTCACTCTGTTACGCGGCACTCGGGATTCGACCCGCCAAACTGCCGACCTTCTGATCGACAAGCTCAGCGTCTTAACCCACTGAGCCACCGCGTCCCTCAGACTTAATAACTCCCCCTTTATATACATTTTTCAGATCAGGTCTTACAATACTTCCAAAATAGCTGCTTCTATCAAGGCAGGTTACACTATGTCAAGGATGAACAGAGTAACACTGTCCCCAAAGGCAATAGTTAATTTTCTTTGCCTTCTATAAGACTAAATTATAGACATTTAGCCTCCAGAATGACAACACTTAAGAGTCATCACTAGAGTTAAGGGATGCTATTGAGAACCAAACTTCACCCTCTCATTCCTGGTATTAAAGAAATAGCAACTGTTCAACCAAATTGTACAAACAGTGGCCAAAAAGAAGTAAGCCCATTATATTAAATTATGCTTTTTAATTAAAAAAATGGAATGTTGTGCCCTGTGTATACAAAATAATCTCTCTTTCCCTTCCCCCCCCTCAATCATCTCTATTCTCAACCTACTTTTCAGTAAATCTGTCAAGCTTGTGCTGGCTTAGATTAATTTGTTTCTGGCAATGCTGGACAGAATCTCATCAGATCAAATTATTTTATTTATCGGGTTAACTAATAAGAAAGCAGTAGAATCCAAATTAATAACATTGTTGATGTTATTAACGCAGCTACTCGAGTTATCAAAATACATTTTAGATGTACTGAAGAAATCAATAATATGCCATTTTAACATTTTAGATATAATTCCTGGATTAGAAAGAGGCGGCTTAATTTCTGTGAACTGAGATATCTAGCCATAACAAGAACTTTCTGAGGATTTGGGCAGAAAGGGAGAAGTAGGTCAAAGCAGATTTCAGAACTCAGAGGGAGGGGGAAACAGCAGGGAAGGCAACGGGGCTCTAAGCCTGCTGGCAGCATCAACAAGGCAGTACTTGCCTGCTGTGAGAGTGAAAAGCCAAACCCGAAAAAGCAGAAAGCACCCATGGGGAGAACTGCAGCAGACCTCGGTGGAGTTCAGCAGAGGAGAGATTGTATCACAAGAGAGCTGAAAGCAGACACGCGGGAAGTCTTTGTTGCTAACAAACTGAAAGTGCTATTCAGTCTGCACCGCTACATTCCCTGGGAGAAAAAGGGGTCTAAGAAGAGATTGGACATCCATTTGTCCAGAATGGTAGGGTATTCTGCTTGTGCAGGGGGCTGGACTAGAAGACCTCCGAGGTCCCTTCCAACTCTGTTATTCTGTTTTGTTAAAACCAGCACAATGAATTACAGGACAGAACCCGGGAGCCTTATCAGCATAGGAACTTGAGGTCCACTCTTAGTATATCTTTCACAAATAGACCTTCTCCAGGATAATGTTTCCCCAATGTGGCCCTTCAGTGATGCACCCATCACCCCTGTAAATGACTCCGTCTGTCTTGTTGCTGATCACTCTTCCTTTTCTTTCAACTTTTTCTCGTCAGAGAGCCAGGTCTTCGCATAATCATGTGTTGAAAATACGATAAATCGAGCCTGGTCATTTTAATTGATTTAAAATTTATTTATTTAACTGTGATGTCCAGGTACATAGATATCATTTTGGTTGTTTAAACACTGTGTAGTAATTCAGAAATAATTAGATTGGAAGAAACTGACAAATCATTCTCCACCTTACCTATTTCCTAAGGCGGTACAACTACATTTTCCTCTTTACTATTTCCAACTAGGACTAACACTAGGACTAACATTCTAGTGTCCAACTTCAAGTAAGGAAGCTTGCATAATCTGTTGATTTCAGATTGAGCTTTTCCTGCATGACAATATCAGCACCAAGATATCAGAAAATATTTAACATGACTGCACTGTAAACACTGTTAACACTCTGAAAGATCCTCCGTTCTTCTTCAAGAACAATCCAAAGGGCCACCATCTGGCACTATATTACGAGTCACTTTATATTGTCTATCCATGCACTTTTGTTGGAAAAATTACAGGAGTTATTTACCACTGCTTTATCATGTGCAGTGTGTAACAATGCCTTTGCTATTGTCACTAAAGCTGTCATCTGCCTATTCATCTTCTTCCTATTTTACTGCTGCCAATATAGGTCCCTGTTTGCTTTAACTGTAGTGGTTTAAAAGACTTGGATGACCCCGATGGGAGTAATTATTCTTGGCATACATTCCCTGCATTATTTCTTCATCCCTCCTAGGAGCCCCTCCCACCATACGAGACAGTGTAGCAAAACATAGGGAGGTTCAATCAATCCACTCTGCCAATTAACTGAAAATGTACCGGTTCCTTTTGAAGGTAAATGTGTATCCTTCCTGCATGGAAAGTATATCTTTCACAAATAATGTTCAGATGCTGGGTAGTCTTGGAGAAGTACCTCAAATCCTAACTCTACCTTGCAAAATTGTTCCAAGGATTAAAAACTGGGGAAACACAAACTAAAAAGCATTTGGTGAACTTACTAGCCACACCAAATAGAATTACTTTCCTCCTGGCAACCTTTTCCACTTCCAACAAGTTGGTAGTCTGGAGGGCTTTCCTTTACAAAAGGGAGGGAGGGAGATATGAGGATGAGATAAGGAGCAGTAAATTAACTAGCTGCTGTTTATTTTCTTTAGCATGTTTCTTATATTTTTCCTCTGTTTAATTGTGTCTGATTCTTGGAAGACTGCCTGGAGAAGTCCCTCCAGTTTTCTTAGCAAGGTTTTTCAGAAGTGGTTTGCCCTTGTTTTCTTCCTTGGGCTGAGACTGATTCACCTATAATCACCCAGCCAGCTTTGTGTCTAAGGCAGGAGTAGAACTAAACCAGCCTCTTGGCTTCTAGCCCGGTGCCTTAACCACTACAACAAACTGGCTCTTCTTTAGTATATGCCATTGTAAAGAAAGAGCTTGTGGTAGGAACAAAGCAAAAACAGTTTTGCTTAAACTGTGTCTTGGTCATCAAAAACCAGTTTTGGCTAACCTTCATCAGAAGGGATTATTAAGTGGCAGTAATAACCCCTCATTTGCCAGACTTGTGCGAGATGAAGTTCTGTTAACCTAAAGAATATCAAGTTAGGAAGGCTGATGGGAGAGGATCTCTTAGTAGCAGATCATTTGACCACGCTGGCTGAGAAATTCCAACATGTAAAGAGGGATTAATTTGGGAATTAATTAATTTGTTTTAGCTTTAGAAAAATGACATTTGATCTTACAAACAGCCCTGTTCTATGAGATCCCCACTTAACCTTTCTAACAATATATTTCTACTCACCATTGAATAATATTTGCTTGCCCAGGTTTTATCTTCGGCATAGCTGCTACTGGAGCTTCTCTACTGATTGACTGAGTGGAGACGGTGAAGTTGGTCTCTTCAGTTGTCAGGGAGATATTAATAGCAGTGGAACTGATGGCATTGGGAGCAACAGGGGGAACACCACATGTTGAGGATGATGGACCTACTGCAACGATACAGATACGTCCAATTGCTGTTCTTAGAACACCTTTGGGGTGGACTTCCACCTTCAGCTAGTATGACAGGACATAACAAGTAATTGTGGCTTAGCACATAAAATAATGTCTGATATACATCCTTTTATCAAAGAAAATGTTCTTAACATATATCAGATGCCAACCGTGTACAGTGGCACAAAACAAATTGGAAAATCTAGGGAGAGATCTTACATTTACACATACTGTACCTCTTTCCCCCAACCCAAAATGCTAAGAAACAGAGGTTCTTTGAAGATACTGAGAATTTCATTAGATCCTTCTGAATTCTCTACATTCTTTAGGAATGTAGTAATAATTCATCCAATTTGACAATAATATAGGCATGGCATTAAACTGTCACCAAAACTTTCTGGCTTTTTGATTTCCAGGTTGCTCTAGAAAAAAGCTTAAGATGAACTTGTTATATAGAAGGCTAGAAGAAGTAAAAGAAGTTACACTGATGATGTTACCTAGTTTGGTAATGAAACATCTGCAAGAAAACAACCAAGGTCAGAGAGCACTAAGGACGCCATAAATATTCTCTTCTACTGGTAAAAGAAGTCATTTTATTATATCATATTTTAAATTTTCACCTATCTTCCATATCAAGATTTCTTTAAGACATAATGCTAGTTTTCATAACTGAAGATAGCAACTTAACTAGGATATTACAATAGTTTAACAACTCTCCTGCTTATAAAATTTAATGCAAACTACATACCCATCAGTATCATCACAACACATATAACAGTTGTGGCTTTCAGGATGATAACATAAACAACCTACAAGCATATAGAGAAATTTCTGGCAGCTAATTCTAAGTATTCTCTTCCATGGAATAGAGGAGAAATAAGCCTGAAGAAAAATTAGTTGACAAAAAAAATCCCATTAAAATGTTTTCAGCTGGTTTCTTTTTAAAATTCTCTGAAAAGGTTGGGAAATAAGTAAGTCCATCCTGATTCAAGTTTGCAGACCGAGGGATACATAAATGCAAGACGTTTATGACTGAAGAAAATTGGACAATTAATTTTACAGTTTGGTAAGTGTAAAATATTTTATAGAAAATATTAGTATATAAAATTTCATTGATGTCTAAAAAAATGAGATCATGTTTCACATCTGTTTAGCATAAGAAGAAGAATGGGGAAAGTTCCATTACCATTTGTGTGGCCTCATATAGTATCCTGGGGGCTGGTGTTCTGTGGAAAGAAACCCCTTTTCTTGATTTAGAATTTAGATAATCTAATTTTGAAAATATGTACAGTTCCTACACTCAAGTAGAAAGGGTTTTGCTTTGCAAAATTTCAACCTCCTACAAATGGAATAACCAGAAATAGCAGGATGATTTATTTATTGATTCAATTTCTACAGCCACCCATCTCAAACTGGTGACACTGGGCAGCAAACAATCATAACACTGATAAATTAAACATGGATTGAACTAAAACATGTTAACTGAATGTAGGTGAGGGAAACTAATACAGGTAATCTTAACTTATGACCTGGAATTTTGGTTCTAATCATTGTGGTTGTTAAGTGAGATGCCCAGATGAGAGCTTCGCTCAACAATCACAATCCTGGCTTTTTCCTCTGCAGTCATTAAGCGGGTGGAGCAAAGGAGCTGCCTGCCCAAAATGGGCAGGCAAGTCCCCTCCATGCACAGAAGAGAATTCCTGCACTGGGCTGTACAAAAGGAGCTCAGATCTTTGTGATCTAAGTTTTGTTCCTCCAGTCCAGTGCTGAGGTTTCCCTCCCCTCTAAGCCACAGAAGGGAACCTAGAAAGTTAGATCTTGGTGATGCAAACGTTGTTTCTCCAACCCACCACAGGCCCTTCCCCTTCCCTCTGTGTGCAGAAAGGAACTGCTATACTGGGCTGGAGAAAGGAAGGTCAGATCTTCAGAATCCAAGCTTCCTTTCTCTGCCCTGCTCCAGGAGTCCCCCTCTCCTCTGTGTGCTATGCTGTCTACCCTTCAGAAATATTTTCTGGCTGGAAAGCTAGGGAAGGCAACGTCTTCGAAGGGTAGAAAGGCTTCTCTAGCCTTCAGAAACATTGTGTTCATTAGCTGTTTGTTCGCAGCTGCACAAAAAGGCAAAGGTATGTGGACTTGGGAACGGAGGGGCATGGAGAAGGCCAGGGCCTTCCAAAGGTGGGATAGAGAGTAGGCAGGGAGCAGGCTGAGACCTCCAGGGCAGCAGCAACTTTGCATGTGCTAGTGGGCCAGGTGGGCAGCTGAGATGTGGAGTAGAGATAGGTAGGGGAAGAGTTGAAGCAGCCATCCAGTTGTAAGAGCCAGCGTGCTGCCCAGCACCCAAATGTTGATCACACGGCTGCAGGAGAATTGCAATGGCTGTAACTTCGGGCAGGGGTCATAGCTCTGTTTGTTCAGTGCTGTCATAATTTTGAATGGTCACTGAACGAATAGTCATAAGTGGAGAACTGCCTGTATTTGAATATTTGTATTATTTTTTAATTTTGAGGAAAGATAAGAGAAGATGAAGAGAAGACAAGACAATATATTTATTTATTTATTTATTTTTGGCCAGGTGTTTTCACTTTTATTTTCGCCTAAGATTATCCCTGCAGCAAATAATTTTACTAACCATTTCAATCATAGCATTGTGAAGATCTTTCCACTGGATTGGGACTGACTTAGCTTATCGATGATTTGCAGTTTCTCAGTGATTCCAGTCTTACAGTTTCCACCATACATTTTCATTTAAGTAGGAGAATCTTTGCTGTCAACCATTCCTTCATTTGACAGTGTTCATCATGGTTCCTTTCTAGGTACCCCTCTGTATAAAGATTTTCTGCTTTCTTTTCATTGATAACTAAAAATAATTATCATATTTATGCCAATGACATCCAAGTGTATTCTTCTGCTCCAGTCCAGGATGATGCCTTATAGTCTTCCCTCTACAACTACTTTACTCAGATGGACATGTTCCTCCAGCCTTAAATTAGATTTAAAAACAAACTATTGTTTTTCCTCCCAATTGACATTCTTTTTTCCTTTTTTAAAAAAAATTGAGAATTGTCAATTGTAGGCATCTTCTGTGGGAAAATATTTGGGAATTCTTATTAATGGGAAACGTACTTAAAGTTGATAAAACTACAAGGGTTTTTATGTACAACTTCTGAATTCATTTGTTTCTTACTACTGAAAAGGCTAAGAATACTGAAGTAGCTTTTTGACAGCTGTTCATGAAGTTGCTCCACACCTTCTGGTTGGGTCTAGAATGGTCTGTGTAGTTTATGGACCTCTTTTAAATCACCCTTAATTTTTTTTCATCATTTACACTGGCTAGGACCTCAGAAACATTATCAGTTTAAATTGCTTGTGTTGACAAGAACATCCAATTCTTGAATAACCTAATATGAAATCATGGTTCTGTGTGTTCAGTTCACACACAGAATCAGCACTGTCCAGTTCTTTTCTGCCTTAAAATAGCCACCTCATGTTTCTGAGCTTTTTCCCATCTAGCTCCTCCTATTTGGAAGTTATTCCCCCTTGAACTACACTGAGGATCTGATCTTCCAAGGCTTAAAAATAGTTTTAAATGCTTCTTTTTTCAGGACCTTTAAGAAATTGAAAGAACTTTTCAATATCAGTAGATGATGTTAATTAAAGTGTGATAGTGTTGGGATTTGATATTTTAAACTGATTATGTTGTTTTATTGTTTACATTGGTTTATAAAGTATTACAAATTATTTCCTTCTTTGTACTACACTTAAGAGCATACTAAATAAAAATACCGTTACTGCTATTTGCATTTATAAGCCATGAAAAGATAATCATTTTATTAGATTAATAACCAGTTAATCTTTAAAGACCTATCATATTCCTTCTTTTTGCTACATCGGACTGATGCTGCTAACTACCTCTTTGAATATTGAACTCTTAAAATTTAATTATCTTCCATAGTCTGACAGATGTGCAATTTTTATTTTAGCTCTTATTCTTTGATTAATGATGAATGATTACCTTGCTAATCATTTTGGTTGTAATAAAATTGGGAAACCATCAAAATACTCAATAAAACTGCATTGTTTAATGTACTTGCATAGTATATGTAGTACATAATTACATAACAGGGTATGTTACGACAAGAATTAGCAGTAAATGACACAAATTAATGGAGGAGAAGACTACCAATGGCTACCCATTGTAATATCTTCAGAATCCAGCTGCATGGCCTCAGCATTGTGGAAATCAACAGAAAAAGGAAGTTATGGCCTTCATGTTTTGTTTTGGGGCATTCTTAAGATTTTGTTTATCTACATTGGAAAGTAGATGCTAATTAGATATGGGATTTACATTCTTTTAAATATTCTTCCAACTACTCTATGTTTTACTAACTTCATTTTCTCACTTTTGCTTACCTCTTATATACCCTCACTATTTCTTCCTATTCAAATTTGTGGAAATATCCCAAATATTCACTTTCAGACCAAATAGCTATCGTTCAATAAAACAATATTAACTTGAGCACACATTTTTAATGTCCTTGTTGGAGAGATTCCCTTTTTTACAGCCAAGTCAACATGATCTCTTACCTTGATTTTTTCCCATCTTCTCACTCTCCTGAAGTTGCTCATCTCTGCCAGTTATTATGGTTTTGGGCTCTGACTTGGTAGATATGTTATTGTGATTATTGGAGGATGAAGCCAAATGTTTGGAGAATATCCCTGGATTCTGCTGGCCATTGTGCTCCTCTAGCCCAGATACACCCACATCCTGGAAACCAGGAGAGGCAGCTGAAACTGATAGTTTGTTGGTTTTATTTATATGCCCAGGGTCCTGTTTGATCAATTTGTGGCTGCCTGTTAAAACAGCTTTCCTGTAAGACATTGGGGAGGAGTGGACTTTTCCAGTAGCAGGGGGTGCTGGTATTAGATTGGTAGTGGCCATCTGCTTTGTATGTTGCTTGGTTTGGCATAAATTAATGACTGGTCTGTTCATAGGTACTTTTATACCACCTTGAAAAAACAACTGCTGAGAATAAATGGAAGATACAGATTCTCTCAATTGGGCACCATGTGCCTTTGTATGTGCTTTGTCTTTGTCTTCCTTCTCCATTTGACACAGATTCAATAGCTGGTTGCTTCTTGGAATGGCTGTTTGAGTCTCCTGATCTTTTACCTCAGAGCCCCCCTGCAAGCTACAAATTTGTGCTTCGTCAGTACCTGACCCAATTTCCAATCTGCTTACGTTAGGAACGTTACCCCAAATAATTTCTTTACTATTTTTGCAGCTGCCATTTCCCCATTCCATGTCCCTGTTAATAGTGTTGGCTTTCTTCTCTGAAGAACACAATGGCCTAGGGACACCATGACCATTTCTGATTACAAATTGCTGACTGCTGATGCCAGTTTCTTCACTGTCTGTCCTGCAGCTGTCTGATGTGTCAGTGGTGCTACCTAAAGCCGAGTCCACATCTTCAGCACTAGTAATTTCACCAATATACGTCTCCCTGATGCATTCTGCAAAAACACGCTGCCGAGAAGGAAGGATCCACAATGGAGTCCTTTTGGGACCTAGAGGCTTTGTCCGTGAGTTCTCCTGGGAAGCACCAAGCTCTCTGTTTCCATTAGTATGAACAGTATCACTGCCTCCAGTGGCAATTTCATATTTGCCATTCCCATTTTGGTTGTTTCTAGTGTCTGCTGAATTGTTGATATAAGACCCGCAGGCACTACACTTCCTTTCTTTATTGGCTTTTTCAAAACATCCACCACTGCTCTGGTGAGTACGCATTTTTGCTCCTTGTGCCATGCTTTGATGTTCCCAGCTAGATTTCTTGATGCTATTCTCTTTATGCTGGAGGTCACCATTTATATAGCCAGCAAGATCTGGTTTGGAGAGCAGTGGGCCCTGGCCAAGAGATAACAGAACTGAATCTAAGGGCCGTTTCTGACGTTGCTGCAGGCGTTCCAAATATCGAACTTCAGCATCCCTTGCAGATTCATCCTCAAAACGCACTCGAGAAGATAGTCCTTGCTTCCTCTGCTGCCCGTAGCTGGACTCACCACTGGATGAATCACTCTGGTTCCCACTAGTGTGTAAATTTTCATCCTTCAAAACAAAATCTTTTGCATCTGCAACAGAGGATCTACAGGTATCCCTAATGAACAAAAAAGGATTATTTTTTATTACTTGGTGAAATTATCCACTTTGCTACTCTTTTCACCTATCTATAAACCTTTAGCAGAAGGCACTGTTTGTCTTAATGGCCACCTACTGCAGCCTAATGAAGAACCAAGCTGTCTAGTATTGCTCAGGTCTTCACTACCTAAACTTATTTTCCCAGTGAACAAAAATAAAACAAAAAATATACATCTAGCTTCTTGTACAGTCATCAGATCAACAAGAGGTCTAGCGTTTTGTTACAGTCCTAATAATGTGGGAAACTGCTGACTCAAATAACTGACTGGGTCAGGAGCATTGCTCGCATTCTAAAACTGGTCTTGATACTGTGTAACAAATCAGCAAGATGAATGTATACTTCTAAATGAAGAATAAGGTAGGATTGGAAAATGGCAGGGATATGCTGTGGAAAGTAACAAAACAAACAGTTGAAATCGCTTGGAGATAATATAATTTATAAATGATAATATAATTTTTGTCCTCAGATATTACCTGACTATGTCTTATATTATAAGACATAATCAGGCAACATCTGAGGACAAAAATTAGTCTCAAGTAGGGCTCACATTCAGCTGCAAACCAAATTCAGATCTATGTACTTTTATAGGCAAAAGTAAATAATTATCAGACTCTGGTAGAATATATGTTACAGTGGTGAAAGGGCAATGCTTGTGATTGCATTTAAAGAAGTGTATTTTACAGCTATACAGTACATTAATTTGTTTTTAACAATTAGCTGGGCTCCAAAATATTTTTCCCAGGAATTGAAGTGTTCTGTCAATTATCTCTAATATTTGTTTTTGCCAATTCCTTATCCTTATATTATTGCAGTAATTATGTCACGATTATTTTATGAGTTTACTTGGATGATAGCTGCCCAGAGTCTCTGGAACTGAATGAGATATAAGTATTAGCAAATAAATATTTGTTTTATTTGTGTTAAATTTTGATGCATTTGGTGTATGAGAAGGTTTGTACAGAAAGGAAATTGAACCACTAAAGCATGTGGTTCACAATACAAACAGCAATTTTTATAAAGTTTAAACTCCACTATTTTTGAAAAACTGAATTTTATAAAACTTCTGTGATGTCAGAAAACATTTAATTTTTATGCATCCTCATCATTAAATATTATTGCAAAGGACATGAAGCAAACATGACAAATAATTTCATTTGAATCTCACTCTATTCTATAGCAATATTTGAATCAAATGTTGTATGTTTACTTTCACTGTTTCTTTCAGCTCTGAATCAACACACACACATTTCTTTAATCTATCTTTTTTATTCTTGTACAGCATTTCATTTGTAAGATGAAAACTTGAAATGGTTATAGATGTCAAGAACAAAGAGGCTGGAAAGCAACTAGAACCGAATGGCATATACTGGAAAAATAACTCACACAGCCTTGACTAGCTTCTTCCTTTTCATGTCAATCCAGTTCAGATCTTCAAGACTACCAAATGAAATGACCACACTTACCTCTTTTCTGGGGGGGCTGTAAGCAGGATGTTATGGCTAGCTCGGAGTGGGTTTGTCCTGGCCTTCATACGAGCTCTTTGTAGCAGCTGCTTGGCCTGTTCATGCCTGGGGCTAAGCTCCAGCTTTTGGTTGGGAACAAAGACCCTGCAGGCAAAGCAACAGGGAACAAACAATGGTGGATTAGTGGGGAGGGGGAAAATACAGATTAAGAATGATTTAATTTATTTATTTATTTATTTATTTATTTATTTATTTATTTATTTATTTATTTATTATTTAAACTTGTATACCGCCCTATTCCCGTAGGACTCAGGGCGGTTTACAGGGAAAAATTAAAAATACATACATACAAAGTTAAAATCGATTAAAACTAAAATTAAATTAAGTCCCTGAATTTAAACTAAAACCCCATTAATAAATAATTAAAACCCCTCAGTCTGGGCCAGACAGCTCAAAAAGCCAAGTTTTCAAATCCCTGCGAAATGAGCGAAGGTCGGGGGCAGTCCTAAGCTCCGTGGGAAGATGGTTCCAAAGGACCGGCGCGCCCACAGAGAACGTCCTTCCCCTGGGGATAACCCGCCGACATTCCTTGACCGGCGGTACCCTAAGAAGGCCCTCCCTGTGGGAGCGCACGGGACGATGGGAAGTTGATGCCGGGAGCAGGTGTTCCCTTAGATAATCCGGACCCAAGCAATTGAGAGCTTTATAGGTCATTACCAGCACCTTGAATTTCACCCGGAGGGCAACCAGAAGCCAATGCAGCTCACGGAGAAGAGGTGTTACACGGGAGTATCGGAAAACTCCCATAACAACTCGCGCAGCTGCATTCTGCACCAGTTGAAGCCTCCGAGTGGTCCTCAAGGGCAGCCCCATGTAGAGAGCGTTGCAGTAGTCTAGCCGGGAGGTCACGAGCGCATGGGTGACTGTGCGTAGGGCATCTCGGTCCAGATAGGGCCGCAACTGGTGCACCAGACGAAGCTGGGCAAAAGCCCCCCTGGTCACGGCTCCTATATGGTCTTCAAAATTGAGCTGTGAATCCAAGAGGACGCCCAAGTTGCGAGCCCTATCGACGGGGGGTAACACCTCACCCCCCATCATTAGTGGTGGAACAACCTGGTTTATCCGAGATGCTGGTATGTACAGCCACTCAGTCTTGGCAGGATTGAGACAAAGCCTCATCCAAACCCGGACCGCTTCCAGGCAACGGGACATCACGTCGAGTGCATCACTGGTTCGGGGCGGAGAGAAAAAGTTGGGTATCATCAGCGTACTGATGATACCCCACCCCGAAACCACGAATGAGCTCGCCCAGTGGTTTCATGTAGATGTTGAACAGGAGGGGAGAGAGAACCGACCCCTGGGGGACTCCACAACGAGAGACCTCGGGGCGGACCTCTGCCCTCCCGTCAACACCGACTGCGAGCGGCAGCGACTGAGAGTGGCAGCATTGTGGAGA
Organism: Vipera berus; assembly: GCF_964194415.1. Lineage (NCBI taxonomy): Eukaryota > Metazoa > Chordata > Lepidosauria > Squamata > Viperidae > Vipera > Vipera berus. The sequence goes on from NC_138204.1 coordinate 109,816,464, forward strand.
GACAACATAGTTGTAGAAGATGGTATTTTTAATGGCCAATATATTCCCAAGCAAATTAATGATCTGACAGCAGGCTAGCCAAAATATCAACAGTAGGAAGACAGTAGCAATGCTAAAATGTTCAAGAAAGATATATGCAAAACATTAATAAAATAAACATAAAGGCAGGCATTTGTTCATGTACGAGTAAAGAGATGCATGATGGTAAAAAGCTGTTATTCTATGTAAAAAGGTCAAAGTAAAAGATGGCCCAAAGTTGGCTTTGACTACACACACACACACACACACACACAGCGAGAGAGAGAGAGAGAGAGAGAGAGAGAGAGAGAGAGAGAGAGAGAGAGAGAGAGAGAGAGAGAGAGAGAGAGAGATTTGTTGTTGTTGTATATATAATTTAGCAATTATTTGTAGTTAAAAAGGTAAAGGTAAAGGTTCCCCTGCACATGTGTGCTAGTCGTTTCCGACTCTAGGGGCCGGTGCTCATCTCCATTTCAAAGCTGAAGAGCCAGCGCTTGTCCAAGGACATCTCCGTGGTCATGTGGCCGGCATGACTAGATGCCAAAGGCGCACGGAACGCTGTTACCTTCCCACCGTAATGGTCCCTATTTTTCTACCTGCATTTTTATCTACTTTCGAACTGCTAGGTTGGCAGAAGCTGGGGTGAGTAACAGGCGCTCACTCTGTTTTTTTTATTGAAAAGTTTTACAATACATTTTATCTTTAACAATCCCTCCCCCCTCCCTCCGCCCACCCCTCCCTAGCCCTCCCTATCCCTCCCTCCCCTTCCCCCCTCCCCCCCGACTTCCCAGAGCTAAATACAAGGTATAAAAACAAAAAACAATCATAAACAACCATATGCTAACAACAATAAACTATTAAGTCTATCGCACTCTAGCTCATGTGAAATGACTACAAACAATACTAATATCATATAAAAAAAACTTATACAAATGCTAAATGAAACTTTTTGGTCCCATATTTGTTCTGGATATAATCAATCCACTTTTTCCATTCCATAATATAACGTTGTTGCGAATGGTCTTTCAAATAGGCCGAAATCTTTGCCATTTCCGCCAGGTCAGAAACTTTTAGAGTCCATTCTTCTATAGTCGGCAGTTCCTCCTTCTTCCAATATTGACCTACTAAAAGTCTTGCTGCCGTAATTAAGTTCAGCATCAACTTGGTATCCACAACAGTAGTATCTGTAATTATGCCCAATAAGAACAACTGCGGACAAAACTTTATCCTTTGCTTAAATATCTTCTGCATATTCCACCAGATTTTAATCCAAAAAGCTTTAACCTTTTTACAGGTCCACCATATATGAAAGTACGTTGCGTTTTCGCCACCACATCTCCAACATTTAGGTTGATAGTTCGGATACATACTTGCAAGCTTTTTAGGATCTAAATGCCACCTATAAAACATTTTGTAAAAGTTCTCTCTTAAATTTTGAGCTTGTGTAAATTTTACGTTTCTCACCCAGATCTTTTCCCAAGTGTCCATTGTGATAACTTCTTGAATATTCTGAGCCCACTTTATCATACAATCTTTAACAAGTTCTGTTTCTGAATCAATTTCTATCAATGCAAGATATATCCGTTTGATATGTGCTGGACCCTGATTTCTAATTTGCTTTACCAAATTTTCGTCAGTCATTGAGAAACCAATTTTCTGGTCTTCTTTCCACCTGGCCCGTAATTGACCATATTGAAACCAAGTTTGAACAATCTTCTCATCTCGTAAAAGATTATACGGCTTCAAACACCATACGTTCCTCTCCAAACTTAAGATCTCCTTGTACGTAGTCACATCATGTTTGAAGCCTACATTTATATTTTCTATTGCATGTTTCGGAATTGCCCACAACGGTATCTTGCAGTCTAACTTATGTCTATACTTCTTCCAAACTCTCAGCAATGCCTGTCTTAAAATATGCACTTTAAACACATTATCTACCTTCTTATCATACAGTAAATATGCATGCCAGCCAAATAACAAGTCGTGGCCCTCAAGATTTAATAATCTCCCTTGTGTCAAATTAATCCAATCACTTATTCCTGACAACGCAGCAGCTTCATAATATAATTTAAGGTTGGGCATTTTAAGACCACCTCTTTCACGCGTATCCTGAATAATCTTAAGTTTAACTCGTGGCCTTTTCCCTGCCCATACAAATTTACTGATACCCCGTTGCCATTCTTCCAAATTTGAATCTTTTTTAAGAATCGGTATCATTTGAAATAAAAATAAAAATTTAGGCAAGACATTCATTTTCACTGCTGCAATTCCTCCCAATAAAGACAATTGCAATTTTCCCCAACTCTCCAATTCAGGCGCTCACTCTGTTACGCGGCACTCGGGATTCAACCCGCCAAACTGCCGACCTTCTGATCGACAAGCTCAGCGTCCTAACCCACTGAGTCACTGCGTCCCTTTATTTGTAGTTACCAGGGCTCTAAAAATGGGACTTATGAGCCAGTTTCAAAGTACCAATGTCTGGGCTCCACTTGAAGTCATGTGCACTTAGCCTGCGTTTATATTTATGGCTGTTTGTAGCCCCCAGAGTGATTGCAATTTACAACATATTTACTGGAAACCTGACATTTACTTCCAGTTTCCTATAAAAATTGTCACATAGCAAACAATGGGTTACCTTAACAACTGTGGCATTGTTAAGGCCTTAGGATAAATCTGATCACATGGTGAGCCACTTAATGGCAGTCATGACTTACGACCGTTATTGCAGGCTCAGTTACGGATAGAAATATTCTTTGGCAGGTATTTTGCAGACAATACTATCTAAATATGCCCACAACAGCCAAAGAGACAACCAAACACAATATGCTGAGATTGCTTAAGAGAACAAATATAAAATAGTGGATAAAACTGAAAAACAAATTGTTTTCCCACAGATAAAATGTAAAAGAGAACTTCCGAATATTGCCTGTTTCTACATTTTGTCTAACGAGCAAAATATAAACAGCATAGTACAGTATTTTCATTTACTATGTCTTTTTATAATTATAAATTTATTATAATATCCTTCTTTCTTCAGGGAATTAATTCCTCCCCTACCAATATTACCTCAGCTTTTCTTTATTCCTAAAACATATAGAAGCTGATATTGCTGCTTTTTTAAATATTTGCCCTATAGTGGTTTGCCATCTTATCATGTGACCCATTTTCACCCCTACCAAGCTTACCAGTATACTCAGATATTTCCCATTTGTCTTGATCACAATCTTTATAATTACTTTAACCAGCTTAGTGAGTCACTTTGGTTGATCCAAGTTTAACTCTTTCACCTCAGAATGTGATTGCACATGGAGGCTAGTAATATGCATACTGCTTGTTTTTGCAGGTCTCGTTCAGACACGAACAGATAAAGCATGTCTCCAATGATGCTTGGCAACCTATCTGAAATATCATACTTCCTTTAAATTCTTCAGACACTGATCCCAAAGAAACACCTCCAATGCGTCTAGGAGGGCCTGATTATTTATGCATGTTTATTTAATATTTAGCCTTTTATTCAGCAGCTCAAGGTAGAATGGATAGCTCTTCTAGGATGGAGGCCATGCTGAGAGAAAGAATGGCCCAAAGGCATTCTGGTGTCTTCCAGAAGGCTAACTAGATGGGAGACGTAGCCTTATCATCCCAATGCATATGATGATACATTTTCTCTCAAAACACTTTGTTTCAAATACCTTTCTCTCTCTCTCTCTCTCTCTCTCTCTCTCTCTCTCTCTCTCTCTCTTTCTCACACACACACACACAAACACATAAACAAAAAAAGCATACAAGAGGCTCTAGTCTAGATCATATTATGACTTAATTTCTAGCATCATTTGTACTATCCAGATCTCCAATCTTCTTGAATGTAGTTTCAGAAAGCTTCTTTTCGCAGAGTTCATCTTTAGAATTACATGTACAATCTACCTGCCTTTTTGTAATCTCTCAGATCCTACAGAAGTCACATATATCATGCCCTTGTTTTATGAGATTTTATGTGACTTCCGCTTTCCTTCTTGGGGAGGGGGGAGGAATTTCTCCACTTTCAAACACAGTGGACCCTGTGAGATGGTTTACTTATACTGGTCACCAGGAGGCAGCATATGACAGCTACTGTCCTTACTTGGGACTCATCAGGCATACAAAGCCAGGGATCTTTCTATGGGGCGTAAATCTGTGCCAGGAATTGAATTCATGGTGTACTGTAGATTACTTCCTTATAGGGATTCACAAAGAGAGAAAGAAACAATCAAACAAACATCTCTCCAGAGAGACACCCAATCTCTGCAGCACTGCACTGCTGCTATGTGTGCTTTATTAACTTTGAGATAGGTGTCAGGTTTAGAGGTAAGAAGAAGAAACAATGGAGTCAGATTTTTGGAATTGTTCTTTATATGAAATGAATCTCTGGGCCTCTTTTGCCTTCTTTTTTAATATACCGTATATACTTGAGTATAAGCCGACTCGAGTATAAGCCGAGACCCCCAATTTCACCCCCAAAAACTGGAAAAAGTTATTGACTCGAGTATAAGCCGATCCGCCGTTCTGCAAGCCTCTGCCGCCAGCAGAGGCTCGATCCGCCATTTTGCAAGCCTGAATACACAGGAATACCCTGTGTGGCCGCGGCTCGTCGGCAGGTCTCCGTTCCTCCTGCCGACCTTTGGGGAGGTTTGGGCGCCTCCCCAAACCTCCCCAAACCTCGGCAGGTCTCCGTTCCTCCTGCCGACCTTTGGGGAGGTTTGGGCGCCTCCCCAAACCTCCCCAAACCTCGGCAGGTCTCCGTTCCTCCTGCCGACCTTTGGGGAGGTTTGGGCGCCTCCCCAAACCTCCCCAAACCTCGGCAGGTCTCCGTTCCTCCTGCCGACCTTTGGGGAGGTTTGGGCGCCTCCCCAAACCTCGGCAGGTCTCCGTTCCTCCTGCCGACCTTTGGGGAGGTTTGGGCGCCTCCCCAAACCTCTGCAGGTCTCCGTTCCTCCGCGCAGACCTGCCGACCTTTGGGGAGGTTTGGGCGCCTCCCCAAACCTCGGCAGGTCTCCGTTCCTCCTGCCGACCTTTGGGGAGGTTTGGGCGCCTCCCCAAACCTCCCCAAACCTCGGCAGGTCTCCGTTCCTCCTGCCGACCTTTGGGGAGGTTTGGGCGCCTCCCCAAACCTCCCCAAACCTCGGCAGGTCTCCGTTCCTCCGCGCAGACCTGGCGACCTTTGGGGAGGTTTGGGCGCCTCCCCAAACCTCGGCAGGTCTCCGTTCCTCCTGCCGACCTTTGGGGAGGTTTGGGCACCTCCCCAAACCTCCCCAAACCTCGGCAGGTCTCCGTTCCTCCTGCCGACCTTTGGGGAGGTTTGGGCGCCTCCCCAAACCTCCCCAAACCTCTGCAGGTCTCCGTTCCTCCGCGCAGACCTGCCGACCTTTGGGGAGGTTTGGGCGCCTCCCCAAACCTCGGCAGGTCTCCGTTCCTCCTGCCGACCTTTGGGGAGGTTTGGGCGCCTCCCCAAACCTCCCCAAACCTCGGCAGGTCTCCGTTCCTCCTGCCGACCTTTGGGGAGGTTTGGGCGCCTCCCCAAACCTCCCCAAACCTCGGCAGGTCTCCGTTCTTCCTGCCGACCTTTGGGGAGGTTTGGGCGCCTCCCCAAACCTCGGCAGGTCTCCGTTCCTCCTGCCGACCTTTGGGGAGGTTTGGGCGCCTCCCCAAACCTCCCCAAACCTCGGCAGGTCTCCGTTCTTCCTGCCGACCTTTGGGGAGGTTTGGGCGCCTCCCCAAACCTCCCCAAACCTCGGCAGGTCTCCGTTCCTGTTTGGGGAGGTTTGGGCGCCTCCCCAAACCTCGGCAGGTCTCCGTTCCTCCGCGCAGACCTGCCGACCTTTGGGGAGGTTTGGGCGCCTCCCCAAACGTCCCCAAACCTCAGCAGGTCTCCGTTCCTGTTTGGGGAGGTTTGGGCGCCTCCCCAAACCTCCCCAAACCTCGGCAGGTCTCCGTTCCTCCGCGCAGACCTGCCAACGTTTGGGGAGGTTTGGGCGCCTCCCCAAACCTCCCCAAACCTCGGCAGGTCTCCGTTCCTGTTTGGGGAGGTTTGGGCGCCTCCCCAAACCTCCCCAAACCTCGGCAGGTCTCCGTTCCTCCGCGCAGACCTGCCGACCTTTGGGGAGGTTTGGGCGCCTCCCCAAACCTCCCCAAACCTCGGCAGGTCTCCGTTCCTGTTTGGGGAGGTTTGGGCGCCTCCCCAAACCTCCCCAAACCTCGGCAGGTCTCCGTTCCTCCGCGCAGACCTGCCGACGTTTGGGGAGGTTTGGGGAGGCGCCCAAACCTCCCCAAAGGTCGGCAGGAAGAACGGAGACCTGCCGAGGTTTGGGGAGGTTTGGGGAGGCGCCCAAACCTCCCCAAAGGTCGGCAGGTCTGCGCGGAGGAACGGAGACCTGCCGAGGTTTGGGGAGGTTTGGGGAGGCGCCCAAACCTCCCCAAACAGGAACGGAGACCTGCCGAGGTTTGGGGACGTTTGGGGAGGCGCCCAAACCTCCCCAAACGTCGGCAGGTCTGCGCGGAGGAACGGAGACCTGCCGAGGTTTGGGGAGGTTTGGGGAGGCGCCCAAACCTCCCCAAAGGTCGGCAGGAAGAACGGAGACCTGCCGAGGTTTGGGGAGGTTTGGGGAGGCGCCCAAACCTCCCCAAAGGTCGGCAGGTCTGCGCGGAGGAACGGAGACCTGCCGAGGTTTGGGGAGGTTTGGGGAGGCGCCCAAACCTCCCCAAACAGGAACGGAGACCTGCCGAGGTTTGGGGAGGTTTGGGGAGGTGCCCAAACCTCCCCAAACGTCGGCAGGTCTGCGCGGAGGAACGGAGACCTGCCGAGGTTTGGGGAGGTTTGGGGAGGCGCCCAAACCTCCCCAAACGTCGGCAGGTCTGCGCGGAGGAACGGAGACCTGCCGAGGTTTGGGGAGGTTTGGGGAGGCGCCCAAACCTCCCCAAACAGGAACGGAGACCTGCCGAGGTTTGGGGACGTTTGGGGAGGCGCCCAAACCTCCCCAAAGGTCGGCAGGTCTGCGCGGAGGAACGGAGACCTGCCGAGGTTTGGGGAGGTTTGGGGAGGCGCCCAAACCTCCCCAAACAGGAACGGAGACCTGCCGAGGTTTGGGGAGGTTTGGGGAGGCGCCCAAACCTCCCCAAAGGTCGGCAGGTCTGCGCGGAGGAACGGAGACCTGCCGAGGTTTGGGGAGGCGCCCAAACCTCCCCAAACAGGAACGGAGACCTGCCGAGGTTTGGGGAGGCGCCCAAACCTCCCCAAACGTCGGCAGGTCTGCGCGGAGGAACGGAGACCTGCCGAGGTTTGGGGAGGTTTGGGGAGGCGCCCAAACCTCCCCAAACAGGAACGGAGACCTGCCGAGGTTTGGGGACGTTTGGGGAGGCGCCCAAACCTCCTCAAAGGTCGGCAGGTCTGCGCAGAGGAACGGAGACCTGCCGAGGTTTGGGGAGGTTTGGGGAGGCGCCCAAACCTCCCCAAAGGTCGGCAGGTCTGCGCGGAGGAACGGAGACCTGCCGAGGTTTGGGGAGGTTTGGGGAGGCGCCCAAACCTCCCCAAACAGGAACGGAGACCTGCCGAGGTTTGGGGAGGTTTGGGGAGGCGCCCAAACCTCCCCAAACCTCGGCAGGTCTGCGCGGAGGAACGGAGACCTGCCGAGGTTTGGGGAGGTTTGGGGAGGCGCCCAAACCTCCCCAAAGGTCGGCAGGAAGAACGGAGACCTGCCGAGGTTTGGGGAGGTTTGGGGAGGCGCCCAAACCTCCCCAAAGGTCGGCAGGTCTGCGCGGAGGAACGGAGACCTGCCGAGGTTTGGGGAGGTTTGGGGAGGCGCCCAAACCTCCCCAAACAGGAACGGAGACCTGCCGAGGTTTGGGGAGGTTTGGGGAGGCGCCCAAACCTCCCCAAACGTCGGCAGGTCTGCGCGGAGGAACGGAGACCTGCCGAGGTTTGGGGAGGTTTGGGGAGGCGCCCAAACCTCCCCAAACGTCGGCAGGTCTGCGCGGAGGAACGGAGACCTGCCGAGGTTTGGGGAGGTTTGGGGAGGCGCCCAAACCTCCCCAAACAGGAACGGAGACCTGCCGAGGTTTAGGGACGTTTGGGGAGGCGCCCAAACCTCCCCAAAGGTCGGCAGGTCTGCGCGGAGGAACGGAGACCTGCCGAGGTTTGGGGAGGTTTGGGGAGGCGCCCAAACCTCCCCAAACAGGAACGGAGAGCTGCCGAGGTTTGGGGAGGTTTGGGGAGGCGCCCAAACCTCCCCAAAGGTCGGCAGGTCTGCGCGGAGGAACGGAGACCTGCCGAGGTTTGGGGAGGCGCCCAAACCTCCCCAAACAGGAACGGAGACCTGCCGAGGTTTGGGGAGGCGCCCAAACCTCCCCAAATGTCGGCAGGTCTGCGCGGAGGAACGGAGACCTGCCGAGGTTTGGGGAGGTTTGGGGAGGCGCCCAAACCTCCCCAAACAGGAACGGAGACCTGCCGAGGTTTGGGGACGTTTGGGGAGGCGCCCAAACCTCCTCAAAGGTCGGCAGGTCTGCGCGGAGGAACGGAGACCTGCCGAGGTTTGGGGAGGCGCCCAAACCTCCCCAAACAGGAACGGAGACCTGCCGAGGTTTGGGGAGGTTTGGGGAGGCGCCCAAACCTCCCCAAAGGTCGGCAGGTCTGCGCGGAGGAACGGAGACCTGCCGAGGTTTGGGGAGGTTTGGGGAGGCGCCCAAACCTCCCCAAACAGGAACAGAGACCTGCCGAGGTTTGGGGAGGTTTGGGGAGGCGCCCAAACCTCCCCAAACGTCGGCAGGTCTGCGCGGAGGAACGGAGACCTGCCGAGGTTTGGGGAGGTTTGGGGAGGCGCCCAAACCTCCCCAAAGGTCGGCAGGAAGAACGGAGACCTGCCGAGGTTTGGGGAGGTTTGGGGAGGCGCCCAAACCTCCCCAAAGGTCGGCAGGTCTGCGCGGAGGAACGGAGACCTGCCGAGGTTTGGGGAGGTTTGGGGAGGCGCCCAAACCTCCCCAAACAGGAACGGAGACCTGCCGAGGTTTGGGGAGGTTTGGGGAGGCGCCCAAACCTCCCCAAACGTCGGCAGGTCTGCGCGGAGGAACGGAGACCTGCCGAGGTTTGGGGAGGTTTGGGGAGGCGCCCAAACCTCCCCAAACAGGAACGGAGACCTGCCGAGGTTTGGGGAGGCGCCCAAACCTCCCCAAAGGTCGGCAGGTCTGCGCGGAGGAACGGAGACCTGCCGAGGTTTGGGGAGGTTTGGGGAGGCGCCCAAACCTCCCCAAACAGGAACGGAGACCTGCCGAGGTTTGGGGAGGTTTGGGGAGGCGCCCAAACCTCCCCAAAGGTCGGCAGGTCTGCGCGGAGGAACGGAGACCTGCCGAGGTTTGGGGAGGCGCCCAAACCTCCCCAAACAGGAACGGAGACCTGCCGAGGTTTGGGGAGGTGCCCAAACCTCCCCAAACGTCGGCAGGTCTGCGCGGAGGAACGGAGACCTGCCGAGGTTTGGGGAGGTTTGGGGAGGCGCCCAAACCTCCCCAAACAGGAACGGAGACCTGCCGAGGTTTGGGGACGTTTGGGGAGGCGCCCAAACCTCCTCAAAGGTCGGCAGGTCTGCGCGGAGGAACGGAGACCTGCCGAGGTTTGGGGAGGCGCCTAAACCTCCCCAAACAGGAACGGAGACCTGCCGAGGTTTGGGGAGGTTTGGGGAGGCGCCCAAACCTCCCCAAACGTCGGCAGGTCTGCGCGGAGGAACGGAGACCTGCCGAGGTTTGGGGAGGTTTGGGGAGGCGCCCAAACCTCCCCAAACAGGAACGGAGACCTGCCGAGGTTTGGGGAGGTTTGGGGAGGCGCCCAAACCTCCCCAAAGGTCGGCAGGAAGAACGGAGACCTGCCGAGGTTTGGGGAGGTTTGGGGAGGCGCCCAAACCTCCCCAAACAGGAACGGAGACCTGCCGAGGTTTGGGGAGGCGCCCAAACCTCCCCAAACGTTGGCAGGTCTGCGCGGAGGAACGGAGACCTGCCGAGGTTTGGGGAGGCGCCCAAACCTCCCCAAAGGTCGGCAGGAGGAACGGAGACCTGCCGAGGTTTGGGGAGGCGCCCAAACCTCCCCAAAGGTCGGCAGGAGGAACGGAGACCTGCCGAGGTTTGGGGAGGTTTGGGGAGGCGCCCAAACCTCCCCAAAGGTCGGCAGGAGGAACGGAGACCTGCCGAGGTTTGGGGAGGTTTGGGGAGGCGCCCAAACCTCCCCAAACGTCGGCAGGTCTGCGCGGAGGAACGGAGACCTGCCGAGGTTTGGGGAGGCGCCCAAACCTCCCCAAACGTCGGCAAGTCTCCGTTCCTCCGCGCCCTGCCTGCCTGCTTCTTTCCGCTGCGGAAAGAAGCAGGCAGGCAAGGCGCGGAGTTTGGGGAGGTGCGCGCGCACCTCCCCAAACCTCCCCAAACTTCGGCAGGTCTCGGACGGCGGTGGCTTGGGAGAGGTGCGGGCGATCCCGGAAGCACCAAAGCCTCGCCGCGCACAAGTCCTCGGTAAGTTTTTTTGTTGACTGGAGTATAAGCCGAAGTGGAATTTTTCAGCCCAAAAAGTGGGCTGAAAAATTCGGCTTATACTCAAGTATATACGGTATATATAATTTTATTAGCTCTGCTTAGCTCTCTTTATTTAGTTTGGGACAATAAAATACCTCTAAAGCAGCGGCTCCCAACCTTTTCTATACACCGCCTCCTTAGAACACCTCTGATCTATTCTTGCACCCCTTAAAAAAGTTCAAAATAACGGCAACGAATTATGCATATACACTGTAATTTTGAAAACCCATGTTTTTGCACCCCCTGGAATATCATCTCGCACCCCTGGTTGGGAACCCCTGGTCTAAAGTCAGTGTTGACTCCTGGCAACTGCCTAGCTAGTCTTTGCAGTTTACTTGGCAATTTTTCCAGAAGTGGTTTGCCCTTGTCTGCTTCCTATGGCTGTGTTGTGATTCAGGGTCAGCCTGTGGGTTCGGCAGTTGGGTCGGATGACTCAGATGAGGGGGAGGAGGGGGGTGTTGAAGAACCTGCTGATGATGGCTTTGAGGCTCCGCAGAGCCCCCAGCCAGGCCCCTCCCACCTGGTGGAGACCCAGCTGTGTGACCATGACAGCGTGGATGAAGATGACCCACAGCTGGCCCTGTTCAAGGATGCCCAACGCAGGAGGCAGTCAAGTAGGAGTAAACAGAGGAAGGCAATGGGGCTTCTCGGAAGGAGGGAGAGAGAAGCCACGCCCTGAACTCTTTATAAAGGACTTGTGTGGGGAGGGCTGGTTTGCTGAAAGCAACCGCTCAGATAGTGTTTCAAAGCTCCGGTATCTTGGTTCGTGTTTTGTTTGTTTTTGTAATAAATTTGGCAGATGTATTCCAGCCTCTTGCCGTCTGTAAAGGGGTTGCCTTTTCTGCAAGGCCGGTAGCAGGCTGGTATAGAACAGGCTGACAGAAATTCAGCTCACTTCATACCTAAGCAGGAATAGAACTCAGTTTCCCAATTTCTTACCTCTTGCCTTAACCAGTACATCAAACTAGGCCTGATCAAACACTTAGAATGAACTTCATATAAAGTCAAATTTCGGAAATATTTTAGAACTGACCTTTCTGCCTTCTAAGTGGGACATTTTCTAGTTTTTCAAATGCCCTATTTGATGGATAGTGGCTATGTTTGATTTTTATTTTGAATATATATTTCAACTTCAATTATATATAATACTTGAACATACATTAATACATGTATGTATTAATGTTGATTTCTGTGCTAAGAATTTTATGCATTTCTTCTGGATAATTTGGGAGCATCAAAAATAAATATGTTTATATTTATTACATAGTAATTTCTAACCTGTACTCTTTGCCTTATTATTTCCCCCCCCCCCACCTCCAATCCAACTCTGCCCTGCTGATTTTTGATTAGGCCTATGGCATACTATGCAAAATAGAATGCAACCAGTGACTAGTGATCACAGAATGTGACTACTACTAGCATTACAGGAATGGGGCAAGTGATTAAATCTATTTTGCAATGTCACAACACAAGTACAATAGGGCGAAGCTTGTATTGTAATAACACAACAAAGATCTTGTTATTTCTGCATCATTGTATTTAGGAATGGACAATTTATACATGACCTTTCACACAAAATGTTTATTTCCTTTAGGCCTACAGAATGATTTATCATTAGAGTTGATGTAGCATAATAATTCAAGAAGTCTTGATTGAAATTTTGCTTTGGCCATAAACCAGCTATTGTGGCATTTGGCAAGCTATTGCTTCTAGCCTCAGCTCTTCACAGCAATATTTTTTGGATAATGCTGACCTAGAGTGATATATAATATTACACACTGAAAAGATCTGCACCTGCAAACTTACATGATTATCAGAGGCGATTTAAAGACTAAAATAGGCCTTTCAAATGAGGTCATTTATGCATTTTCAAAATTGGTTCCCAGAGCTGGCAAAGGGCCTACTCCGTCTTCAAGGTCCTCCCTAGACAAAAGGAATAATCTACCATATGGATTGTGCAAATGTCATTCAGACTAGATTTATTTATTCTGAATGAAGTTATTCTGAGTGACCACTCTGGCCAATTCTCATTCTTCTCAGATTATAAATTGTCAGCTGCAGATTACAGTATAATTTATTACAGTGCAGTGTCCAAATCTATCCATCCATAAATTTTAGCTTGGACTGAGAGTGATCACCTACCTTTAGCAACAAAATGTAGCTCCCTAATGGTACCTCATGAATCTTTCTGAGATACCATCCTAATGGAATAATTGTAATCTAGATCTGTGAGGTTAACATGGAATGGGCAAACTAGAGAAAAGAAAGTTAACAGGTATAATTCAAGATTACTGATTCCTTATTGCTATTACGAAAAGTTGTGAAACTTCAGCCTTGAGGGAAGGTATTGGCTTGGTATAACAAATCAAATTAGTGTTTATTACACTCATAGATCAGTATAATTGATATGACAAGTTGGTGTAGGCATAGGTCATAAAAAATCCCAGTGCAGCCAGTAGAATATTTTAAGAAGAGGTGATTTGACTGAATATGCCTAATGGCCCAAAAAGACCTGATCAATGCATTCATCAGTTATTTAAAAAGATCCTTCAAAGAGTTCTAACACAGCTATAATGGAAACCCAAAAGAAATATTTCTTTTGAATAAGACAAAAAATGTTGGCAGCAACAGCAGAATGACATCATCTAATATAGACTGTAAAGCTGAGACTTCTTAATTTTCTGACAATTCACCTTGAACCACCCAGACACAATTCTATCTAAATTGCCCTAAATTCCCATGTGAGAGCATGGGAATAACTTTTTCAAGCCTTTTACCAGTGGTGGCAAATCTATGGCACGTGTGCCAGAGGCGGCACTCAGAGCCCTCTCTGTTGGCACGTGCACCACCGTCGCCAGCAGCAGGCCCATCAGGCCAACACCGCCGCCCAGAGCAGGAGCCCCGCCCAGCACAAAGGAGGCAAAGCGGCCAACTAGCAACATCGAGTAGAGGTGGTAGAGCAGAGGTAACCAACCATTGTCGATTGGTGGACTGGAAGAAAATGGAGCGGGAAGCATTTTACATACGTGCATGTGCGCATGGGGCCGTGAGCACGCACACACTGCAAATGGGGCAGGGCTAGGGCCTGTGTGATACTCACTAGCCCTGCCCCATTCTTGTGTGATGCAGCGCCTTGTATCTGCACCCTGTGGCGTTGCAGCAAACATTTTTGCGCCTTGCAGTATGGTGGCCCATTTTTGCGCCCCCGGTTTTTGCGTGTCAGAGGCGGCACTCAGAGGCGCCTCCCTGCCCCTCCCCGAGGACACCACAATGCTGATGCAGCCCTGGCACTTTGCAATAAATAAGTGGGTTTTGGGTTGCGGTTTGAGCACTCGGTCTCTAAAAGGTTCGCCATCACTGCCTTATACGATACATCAGATTTATTTAATTCATATGACTATTCATTTGCCAATCACCACTAACAAGGGCTAAAAACATCAAGAAAAGAAAAATGGTAAAATAATAAAACATAATATGGTACAACTGTGCCAGGTACCAGGCAGTTCATATCATATAGCAGACTCATTTGATTTCCTGGTGCAGGGCCTTCTTAAAGCACCTTGATCTGTATCCAGAAGCAGATTAGCAGCTCATAAAATAGAGGTGTTACATGGTGGGAGAAAGAATGTTGACCTGTCCTTGGAAATGAGGACAGAATTAATAAATTATAAAGGGAAGACTTTTAAATAAATGACTAAGGAAGGAGTGATGGAAAGAAAAACCCATAATTCAGGAATGAGTAGAATTGGTACATAAAATAGATTTGTGCAAAGGCCCTCCTAGCTACAACTGCCAATTGGCCTTCCAGTAGGATCCAGAATTTAGGAAAACTTCCAAATGGTGCACAAGTTCTGTCTGAGGTATTCAACCTATACAGAATTAATTGGGAAAATCTTTGGTGCTGGGCATCCTCCAAAACCGTAGCACTTGATCTTCTTAGAATTCAACCTAAGTCAGTTCATCCCCATTTAGAGCCTAGCATAAGATGAAAGAACACTGATGACATCACTTGATCAGCCCAGAGTTGAGATGTGAAGTGGGTATCATCAGCCTATTGATAATACCTAACCCTGTGTCATCAGATGACCTTGCCCAACAGCTTCATATAGATGTTAATAGAAATGGAGAGAGAGTTAAACCCCAAGGATCTCTACACTGCAAGGACCTAGGGATAGATCCCTTCCCCTCACCAAAATCAGGCCTGAAGAAGGAGAAGAATCACTTCAACAATTGTGCCTCTCCTGTTGCAATTCCTTGAGCTTATCCAAAAGGACACCACGATCAATATTTACTGAAAGCTACACCAAGAAATAAAGAAGAGCCAGAATGGATGCACTACCTCTATCTCGAAGTTGCCAAAGATCGTATACCTGTGTGATCAGTGCCACCTCAGTACTATACCCAGGCCTGAAGCCTAACTAAAAGGGGTCTACATAAATCATTTACTCCAGGGTCCTCTGAAGCTGCAGCCCTATCCCATTCTCTCCAACCCATTCTCCAAAGCGCCTGAAGGCAGGACTAGAAGCAATGGATGGAAACTAGTCAAGGAGAGAAG
This sequence comes from Vipera berus, assembly GCF_964194415.1. Classification (NCBI taxonomy): domain Eukaryota; kingdom Metazoa; phylum Chordata; class Lepidosauria; order Squamata; family Viperidae; genus Vipera; species Vipera berus. The sequence continues at coordinate 109,831,615 of NC_138204.1, forward strand.
CAACCTAGAACTAAGGAGAAACTTCCTGACAGTTAGAACAATTAACCAGTGGAACAACCTGCCTCCAGAAGCTGTGAATGCTCCAACACTGGAAGTTTTTAAGAAGACACTGGACAGCCATTTGTCTGAAATGGTATAGGGTTTCCTGCCTGAGCAGGGGGTTGGACTACATGACCTCCAAGGTCCCTTCCAACATCATCATCATCATCATTATGTTATTCTTATTTTATTATTCTTATTATTTTGTGTTGTTGTTATTGTTGTTGTTGTTGTTGTTGTTATTAACCTTCTTACCAAAGGGACCGCTGCCTCTTTAAGAGACAATGGAACGACCCCTTCACTCAAGGCTGAATTCACAACCACTTGGAACTGAACAATTACCTGTCTCCCAAGATGCTTTAACTAACCAGGAGAGACATGGAGCTAATAAATAGGTGTCCATCCTCAAAGCCTCAAGGTCTCAGGGAGGATGGTGTTCTACAGGAATGGTGTTGCCACAGAGAAGGCATGATTCCTGGGTCCAAAAAGGTAACATTGTTTGCTAGAGAGGATTCCACTGAGCTGTTTACAATAGGCACAGGGGGGGTGAACATTAAAAGTAAACTATGTTCTTTTGTCACCTGTTTTTCCTAATATTTGAGCTGGATAAGGCCAAAGAAATAATTAAGCAATGGATCAACACTACTGAGCTTCAAAATGAGTTAAGCCAACCATTAACAGGCCTTCTTGCAAGCTCTTTAACTCTTTCCCCTCAACAATCTTGGAATGTGGATTCAGAAAAAATCCTTTATATGGTGATTATGCCCATTTGACTCAAGCAAAACTGAATTAGGAGCTTTAGGAGCATTTTCTATGCTGCATATTTTATTTTAACTAAAAGAAATATTACTGCAGTAACTTTTAAAAAATTGCCCAAGATATTTTACAGTGTACATTTTACTTTATATGAGACAAAATACGAAAGCTACCTACCAAGTTGTCAAATTCTGCTACCTATTGATAGGGATATCCCATTAAATCTTGGGTTTTAATGATTTGACTTGTTCATGATGATAGAAGTACTGTTTGTTAGATAATATAACATGTTATATAGTACACACCCCAATTTTGTTTTTTCTCTATCCCTCCCTCTTTCTTTTTAATTCTTTTTTCTTTGCTTGTTGTATGTTATACCTTTTTGAAATTTAATAAAATTTTAAAAACAGATAAGGACATGCCATCAGAAAGTAACCATTTTATGACCGGTAACTATTTGGGTAAAATTGGATACTAATATTTCTCCTTATGTATTATTTGGATAAAATTGGATACTAATATCTGTAATTTTACTGTGTCTAGTCCAGGGGTGTCAAACTCAATTTCATTGAGGGCCGCATCAGCATTGCGGTTGCCCTCAGGGGGCCGGGTGGGCATGGCCTGGGTGGGCGTGGCCTACTGGATGGGTGTGGTTAGAGTGCATATGGCCTACTGGATGGGCATGGCCAGCTCTACATCGTTCGCATCAAGGGTGCCTATGGGGGCCTGGCCAGGAGTGGGACAGATCTGAGGGTCTCTGGCAGAAGGAGGGTCTCTGGGCCAGGGCCAAGGCAGTGGGGGCCGTTCCCTCACTGTTTCCAAGATGGCTTCGCGGGCCACATGAAACCACTTCGTGGGCCGGATTTGGCCCCCGGGCCTTGTGTTTGAAATGTCTGGTCTAGTCTATCAACACAATGCAATTTTCTTTTTGTTGGATTATCACATGAAGTCATTACTAAAATTTAAAGCACTTTGTAAAATGTTCAAAGTCCAAGTATTGCTTAGTCTAATATATATATATATATATATATATATATATATATATATATATATATATATATATATATATATATGTTTTCGTAGATTCTCGCGGGTGTCTGTATGTGTAGATCTAGAGTCTCGGGTTTCTTCCCGCGTTCCTTTCATCTTCAGAAAGTTGTGGCGACGTTTCGACGAAATCCCATCCGTCATCATCAGGCCGGAGTGTTTCTCCTGCTGCTACCAGGAGCAATGTGTGGTCTGGCTGTTCATACGACACCTCCCGCCTACATGCCATTTGGAAACCAGCATTGATAGAGAAACGAATTTCAGCAAATAAAGATTTAAAAAACCAACAAACAACCCCAAATGCCACCAGCCCCAGCAAGACTCATCCACTCCCAGAACAAAAACTCTCCCACACAGAAGACAGAACAAGTCAAGCAAAAGGGCCATCACCCATGCAGAAGAACGCACACACGAACCTGACTGACCCATACCAGAGATACATAGCAGGTCCTCGAACTCGGAGCCAAACCAAAGCTCTAGAGGCCACTACACAGCCCACTCCTCAGGACACCAAATCACAACACTCAGGATATTACATCACAACAAAGAACCCCACCCATTCGGAACACACCCCACCCAGTCGGAGGACGGCCACGCCTCCAACCAATCAGGGGACAGCCACGCACCCACCCAATCAGAAGACAGCCATGCCTCCACTCAATCAGAAGACAACCACGCCTCCACCCAGCCGGAGGACACCCCCACCCAATCAGAAAGCAGCCACGCCTCCTCCCAGTCAGAACACAGCCCCACCGGCAGTTGGAAAGAAAGGAACAGCCAGACCACACATTGCTCCTGGTAGCAGCAGGAGAAACACTCCGGCCTGATGATGACGGATGGGATTTTGTCAAAACGTCGCCACAACTTTCTGAAGATGAAAGGAACGCGGGAAGAAACCCGAGACTCTAGATCTACATATATATATATATATATATATATATATATATATATATATATATATATATATATATATATATATATATATATATATATATATATATATATATATATATATATATATATAGATTTAAAAAGGAAATGATACACATGTATATATTTTGTTGGAAGCTTTGCTAGTTTTCAAGTATAAAAATTGAACATATTTATAAATTCAAGATGGAAGGGTGCTTGGATAGACAGACAGCTATGCATGAATTATGTAATTTTAGAGCTACAGTATATTTGATTTGACATTTGATTATATATTAGAAAAAATGTTTCAATTCAAATATTCTACCTACATTTCCTAGAAATGAATGCTAAGTATTTGCAGCATTGCATATCCTTTATTTCTAGAATACTACCCTTTGCTCATTTTGAAATTGTTTATATTTCACACAAACCTCTTATCATATTCATAAATTTGATATGAACGTCACAGAAGTGTCATTAAACTCAGTAAACACATATCAACACCAATGTTCCCTTGTCTCCCAAATTCCGAAAATGAGTCCATAAACAACTGAAGTGTTTCTAACCCTTCCCTGTCCTTATCCTGATTTTTCCTTGTTGCTGTTTCTTAGTTCAAAAATATTAAATGGGAAACAGGTATGATACAAAACAAAATATCAACAACTAGGACAACATCTTCATTTATAGAATGGCTGTGAATTCAACCTAAATTCCTTAAACATTGCTAAAATGCATAAAAAGTGGATGGCTTCAATTCAGTGCTTAGTTTGGAAGTGATGCTATCTGTCCAGAATAAAATGACTGAAATAATCTGGAATGACATCCCAGGGAGCTAGATGCTATTCATGAAAAGGCAACTTTGACAGTTCATAATGATGCCAGTATTTTGGGCCTGCCAACCTTATGTGGAGGCCAATCTGCAAGCAAATCTACATGCTCTCAAAATTCTGTACATGCTTTCTGGTATCAAAGCTTTGCCTATAGCTGTTCTATGGTGCTACTTTGCAAACATTTTCTCCCATTTATTTTTCAATTATTTCAGTTTAGTCAATTTATTACACTCTGAAAGAGGTACAATGTGCCCATGAGTGCTCTGTGAGTACTTATAAATTTATTTTAAGAGACAATATATAAATTTTAAAACAAAATTAAAATACATCTACTAGAATCCCTGAGCAAAGTCCAAAAGGAGCAATCTATGTTTAAGTTTTAAGGAAGTATCTAAAGTTATATAAAATGTGGTAACATCTACTGTAAAATTAGAAATGTGATGGTATTAAAATCCATATAAAATGTGACGTGTAAAATTACATAAAACTTGATAAAATCTAAAACCACATAAAATGCATCTGTGTTGCAGGAACTTGGAATAGCAGATTCCAGCAGATGTTATATGCTGCTGTACAAAACCTAACCACATGCTCTGTAATAAAAGAGTTCTATCAGCAGCATCTGGACATAGGTCAAGTCTGAATGACCAGGGTATCTGCTGATCAGAGGGAGGATAAATCTGTGTGTCTCTGTAAAAGGAGCAATAAGGAGGGACATATTAAGTGGTTCCCACCCCTCCAGAATCACAGGAACAAAGTCTTTCAGCTCTGTATTAAAATGTAGAGTTCTATTTCCCCCCCCTCCCCTAGGATTAGGTAAACAATCAGAAACAACAAGGATGAGCGGAACATAAGAAAACAAGTAAGTTGTGCCCTTTGGACCATCAGTCTCTCTTTTTTCAGAATTCCTAATGTGGCCTGAAAGAAGTTAAACATTTTTTTCTGCATGTATTTTGATAAATGTATATTTAGGGCAAACGCCAAGCTGAAAAACTTTTAAAATATTGCAGGATCCAATCTGGATCGGTCACCGGAACCAGAGGTTTAGTTTTCCGAGCTTTCAGACTTGTGCTGAAGTCCATCCTCAGGGAACTTCTCTCTCACCAGGATGCGTCCTGGCAGTCACGCACATCCTGGTGTGAGAGACGTTCCCTGAGGATGGACTTCAGCATGAGTCTGAAAGCTCGGAAGACTACATCTCTGGTCCCAGTTCCCGACCCAGATTGGATCCTGGGATACGTATATTTGCCCTCATTAATGAGTTCTAAGATATGTTGGTATAATGGCCACTGTCATTTAGAAAAACTCTTTTTTTCCTTAACAGAGAACTGGAAAACCCGTAACACCTTAGCTTAGTTGAAAGTTGGACTTTGGAAAAGCAGGACAGAAAGAATGTTGACGTTTTTGAACGTTGTATTGGAAAAGGTTCCTGAGAATATTAAAGGTAAAGGTTCCCCCGCACATGCGTGCTAGTCATTTCCAACTCTAGGGGCCAGTGCTCATCTCCATTTCAAAGCTGAAGAGCCAGCGCTTGTCCGAGGACGTCTCCGTGGTCATGTGGCTGGCATGACTAGACGCCAAAGGCGCACGGAAAGCTGTTACCTTCCCACCATAGTGGTCCCTATTTTTCTACTTGCATTTTTATGTGCTTTCGAACTGCTAGGTTGGCAGAAGCTGGGACGAGTAACAGACGCTCACTCTGTTATGCGGCACTTGGGATTTGACCCGCCAAACTGCCGACCTTCTAATCTATTCTCAATACATTATGCAAATACTGGAAAAGGCTCTAATGCTGGGAAAGGTGGAAGAAACAAAACAAAAGGGGCAATCAGTAGCAGAATAGATAGACTTAATTACAACTAAATTAGGTGCAATAGATGCACTATTAGAAGACCTTAAAGACCATGTTAGATACAGATTTCATAGAAAAAAATCTACGTGGTCAAAATGACTTGATGGCATATAATCAAAAAAACAAACAACCTTAGTTTAGTAGCTCTGGAATCTTACCGATAGTCTTCAGAATCCCGTAAGGAGACATTAGAATCCCAGGCTCCATCTTTTGGCACAATCTCTGTAATCATGTGACAAAAGAAGTACTTAATTAATTTTGTTAATTTTAATCCGAAGAAACATAGCAGGACATTCAAAAGATACTCTTTGTTTCAGTGTTCTTCAATGCCAATATATTTTATCCATTTTTTTCATGTGAATGTGGACCTCGTGAACTTTCTGGCCATCTGCACTCAATAATTTCCCTACAAAGGAGGTATTTGCCACCAACAATAATTAATTAAATCATTTATTTATTTACATTAAGATTTTTTAAGATAAGGAGAAAGAAGGAAAAAAAGGAAAAATAAAGTACAAAATAAACAAACAAGGAATGTCTAAGTTTCCTAGAATTAGGTTACCCATGTCCATATTTCATTAATAGCAACAGCATAGTCAATACAATATAAATTAAAAATGTGAACGTAAGTTTTTTATGAGAAAAAGATTTTAGAGTAAAGAGAAACTTAAATTTCATATAGTACAAGCTGATATATAACATTATAACTCCAAAATGTGTTCAAATTTGTATCAGATTTAGTTCTGAAATACAAAGTTATTTTAAATATTGAAGCATACTCTCACAGCTTAATTAATCATTCTTCTGCAGTAGGAATTTAGCAAACTTTTCAATAGTACCCTTATAGCACTTGCCATACAGAGCTAATTCACTATACTTTGTGGGAATGTCAGATTTAGTAACATGTAATAGAAAAATAGAAGGTTTGAAATTCAGCTTTTAAAATGTACGTCAATCTATTATAAATAAATTTCCAAAGATTGTTGAATTTTACCATGTTGCTATCAAATTTGGATAAAATTATCCAACCCATTACCTCTACAAAAATATTTAAATAATAAAATGTCAATTTTAGCAATCAACTCTGGAGTAACATACCACCAGTAAAACAGCTTGTATCAGTCCTCCTTCACTTAGCAGATATTTCTTTGTGCTCTGATGAAGAAACATCTGTCACTACCTAGAATTGAACTCTCAACCTTCCAAATGGAAGGCGAGTGTCTTCACCTCTAGGCTACCACCCCACTTATCTTTAGACAACGAATATGCCCATTGAAATTGTTATTGGAGCTGTTCATACTTCGAAAATTATTCAGAAGTGCTTCAGATCTTTCAGAATTTACACTGTAATATTTAAAGCAACTCATTTTTTTTCAGACTACTGTGTACCTTCTTTAAGTCTTGCAGTCCTGGAAAACATTTGGCTATTTGAATGCTTGGACATGGACAGAAGCAATTATTTTGAATAGTTTTCGAATGATATGAATTGAAGCATCATGCAAGTATCAAATTAGATAGAACATTATATGTCAATTGTCAAGTCAATAAATAAAAATTCAAACAGCAATTTACACTTTTATTCACTTATTTTCAACATCAGATTTAAAAGTTTCACTCAAATTATCTCAAGTAACTGCACAGTTATACTTTCTTATCTCATAATCCTATTTGAAGGATGCTGAACTCTCTTGCGTGTGTGTGTGTGTGTGTGTGTGTGTGTGTGACCATGCCCATTAGAAAGAATAGAAAGATCTTAACCAATTGTTGACATTTTCAAGTATTCCCCAGATATAACATGAAAAAGATACACAGGGAAATGTCAGGATTCAAGTTCATAATGTCTCCGCGTTGCCCTCCCTTTCCCTACCTATTGAGTTTAGAACCAAACATTTTTTTTGTCTTTTTTTAAATGGACGGATTGGTCAGAACCACAATGAACCTGTAATTACTTTCACATTTTTTTCTTTTTTACAATCCCACAGAAAATCAATGACTATTATTAATAAATGTAAGGAATGAGAATAAAACACACGAGAAAAGGTCAAATGCAAGGTAAAATGGATTCTGCTTTTATCATCAGATTTTACTTCTCTTGGAGATTCAGAGAAAGAGGTAAAAAACTCCCAAAGTTTAGATCAAAACCCAACAGTAGAATAATCCAAAAGATGAACTGTGCAAAAGAGAGAGAGAGAGGGAGAGGGAGAGAGGGAGAGAGAGAGAAAAAGAGAGGAGGAGGGAGGGAGGGAGGGAGGGAAGGAGCTGGTTATGTTACAGATTTTCTATTGTAATAGTTTCTGAGACATTTTATCACCTATCCAAACTTCAGTTTTTATCACCCCATTTTCATCACACCAACATACCATTATTAGGCCCATTATTTCCAAGGTCTTGGGTTTCCTTCCGGTAAGTATCCAAAGTATGTGGTTCCTGTGAGCAACGGCTGCTCAACTGTGATATGCTCAGCATCTCCTGCAACTTAGTCCGGTTTCTTTCCACTCTTTCTGCTAAAGATAAAGTACTGACATTGCTGCTGCCACTGCCAAGACTGTCCCAGCTCTCTGTTCTCCATATCCTCCCAGCTGATGCCATCTCAGAGGTGTCATTCTTTTTCATAAAAGAATTGCTGTCAAACTCCTTAGGGCGAATTAGATGGTTTTCTTTACCATTTGTTTCTTCAAAAGACTTTGGAATAAAGGAAAGGTCCTTCAAAGAGCCAATTCCAGAGATAGCGCTTAAAGATGCCTTTTTTGTGGCATTTTCTAAAGAACACTTTTTATCTGGTATGTTTCTTCCGGGCAACCTCCTGAATTCTTTTCGTAAGCTCATGCCTGTGGGCTCTCCTGTTTCCATAGATTGTGTTTCAAAATCATTGATGTATGGATCTGGAAGGACTGTTCCCTGAGATTCCACCTGCATCTGTTGTGGAGGATACTCAGTGCTGTCCAGCAGCACATCTGTCAAGTAAGTGTGGATTTGAGCTTGTGGTTCCACTACTGCATTTTGAAGAGCAGGATCTATTGGTGGCTTTCCCTTGCATGCTTTAAGCTTCTTTAGAGAAGCCTCTTCCATGGATGTTGCTTCAGTTCGCCTGTTTATGAGGTTCCTTTTTTCTTTAAGAGCTTTAACCTTGGACTCCAAAACAGAGGTGGACTTACTTACAGACCCTTTGTGTCCCACTGGAATCCAAGTTGGCCCACTAAGAGAAAAATTATTTACATGTTCAAG